>NC_079318.1:8434110-8743725 GCF_029931775.1 Euleptes europaea
TTGATTTGCCACTCCTCCACATGAGCGGCGGACTGTAATCTGGTGAACTAGATTGGTTTACCCACTCCTCCACATGAAGCCAGCTGGTTGATCTTGGGCTAGTCACAGTTCTTTGAACTCTCTCAGCCCAACCTACCTCACAAGGTGTCTGTTGTGGGGAGAGGAAGGGAAGGAGATTGTAAGCTGGTTTGATTCTCCTTAAAAGGTAGAGAAAGCATATAAAAACCAACTCTTATTATTATTATTAGATTTATACCCTGCCCTCTCTGGCACAGCCCGGCTCATTTCTGACTGGTCCAAGGCCATCAGCAAGCTTCCATGGCAGAGAGAGGGTTTCAAACCGGGTCTCCCAGATTCTAGTCCAACATTCTAACCACTTCTACCATACAGGCAATACAAAAAAATAGCTTTAAACATTAAGATTAGAATGAAGGAGAGGAAATATGCAGATCTTCATTGTGCAAAGCCAGAGCCTATTAATGTTAAAATAAGATTAGAGTTGATATGCAACATGGTTTGCCAGGTCTCTTTCAGCTGCCTCACATAGGAATTACTCTAGTCTAGGTTCACTGGTGCAAGATGCTCTATGCAACCTGACATCTTTAAGAGCAAGGAATTACATTTGCCTTAACATACAGTATGGCACGTTATACTCACAAGCAGAGTCATATTAATGTCTAGTCAAGTTCCTTTCAATTCAGAAAATATATAGCCTGGAGAGGCAAAGATTATTGATGTTGATCTAAAGAGGCTACATTTTGTAGAAGGATATGAAAGGTGAGGTTATTGTGCTTGTCAAGTATCTCTAGTTAGTGTGAGCTTCCACCAGGCACAAAAAGTAATAATTAAATGTGCACATTCAGCAACCGTGTTCTGCAAGTGATCCTTTTTATTGGACTAACTAAATCTAAAGAGATGTACTTCCACTGCTATTGGCAATATGTAAAAAGCCGTGGCTGTGATTATCTTAAATATGTGACAAACCTGTCATCAGTAGCTTTTTGTTACATTTATGTTTTCTCTTTGAATAGCCAGGTAATGAGAGACAGCCATGCTTAAAAAGCAGAGTGACAAATAGGCCAGCTTTCTTTGCTGAATGATTTGAGTCAAATATATAAAGGGCTTAAATATGAATATGAGATTTCATTATAGTCACTTTTTTCTTGTACCTATTGTTGTGTATTAAAGACAAGGGAAGAAAACATCCACTCTCGATTCCTGCCCAAATTTTGGTGCTTGGGGAAACCTGATTCAGAGCCAGTGTGATACAATGGATAGGGTGTCAAAATAAGACTTGGGAGACCAAGGTTCATATCCCCACTGGATAACCTTGGTCCAGCAACTCTTTCTCTCAGCCTTTCCTACCTCAAGGGATTGTTGTGAGAGAAAACTATATGTAGTCCTGAGGCAAAGAGTTCCTTACTCAAGTAGAACCCTGCTGGATCTCACCAACAGGCCATCTTATCCAGCATCCCAGAGAGGCCCCAGAAGGCCTATGAGGAACACACAGATGCCAAAGCCTCCCCCATTGTTGCCTCCAGTAACTGAAATCCAGAGGAATATGACCTCGGAACATAGATATTCCACTTAATCATTGGTGGGACTGATAGATTTCCACGAATGGCACCTAAATAACAGTGAATCAAATCTTCCCTCTCTCCTAAAGGTCTCCCAAGTTTCAAGTGATTTGAACAAAGGGATCGGACTTTACAGCTTCCTGAAGAAGGTACCCCAAAGCCATCCTTCTTCCCATATGGAGAAAAATGATTTCTGGATCAACTATTTTTAACTAAATGGTATCCCACCTCCCGTTCAACACTACAAATGAACAATAGTTAAAATAAGAAGGAATATTAATAACAACAAAGCAACTTGCCCTTCCCCCACCACAGAAAACACATGTAATTTGGTAACTAATCCCCCCCAAGGAAAAAGGAAAAGCTAGCTACTACTACTAATAAAAAACAAATCAAACCAGTCTGTCATCCAGGCAAGGGTCCAGCATAGGAGTGCAAGGTCCAGTTCAGGGTATGTATACTCCACACAAGGTCCACAGAGAGGCTTTCGAATTAATCCAAGGCTTTTTCACAGCTGGTAGTACACCAGTAGCAGTGGGAGGGAGATTGCTGCACAGGTTAGCATGACTGGCCAAGGGCAGCTCAGCTAATCTCTCTCTGAAGTCAGATTGGCTGGGAGACCTGCCTCTCTTCCCTCCCTCCCTCATTTTTATAGGAAACACGAACAAACTTCAGGCAGAGAACTGAGAATAAGCCTTCCAACCCAGTTCTGGATCTTTCTGACAATTATGAGATGAAAATTATCAGTGTTCAGAAAACTATCAGGAGGCCTTTCACTGTGTCAGGTATTGCCTGTCCAATCTAATGATAGGAAAGCCAGCAATGTCCAATTGCACACCCTTAATTGTACCTGGAGAAAAGTCTTGGCATTTACAGTACCATCACAGCAGCAGGAAGATATTATAACTTCATTATCTTCAAAAATCTATCTCCGCTGTCTTTCTGGGTCTGGATTCATAATAAAATTGCATCCTAACATGTTTATATTTCGTACAGGAAAACCTAGTCTCCCATTTTGGCAGGAGACTTCCTCTCCCCCCCCCCATTCTGCCCACTGCCACTCAGCTGGGCAGTAGTGGGAAAACTGCTGGGGTAATGGGAGGCTGATCAGCTCACCAATGACATAGTGATGACATCCACACGCAAACCTGAAGTGATGAGTTAAACCACAGAGCATTGGCTGAATGCTAAAGCATCACCACCAATGCAATGACATCACTTACAGGTCGCACAAGAAGTGGCATCACCCCACTGTTGGAAACATCACAATATTGTTGGCGAGGCCCCCGCCCAGGTGAGTCTGTTGTGACCCAAAATTGTCTATAGAGTCCAATGAAGACAATAAGGAGGAGGTTGGATAAACTACAGCTCTTTATTTTGGCCAAAGTAATAGAAGCTGGGTGCACAGACTCCAAACCAACAGATTCGGGAGAATGCCACACACGAACAAACGGAGAACAGTACTTTTATACTTTAAAGCAGTAGCATTCCAATAAAGGATACATTCAAAACATACAAGTCTCTAGCATCATCATTCTGTAATAGAGATACTGTCGCGTCCCTGCCGGGGCCGCTGCCCCGTCAAGTGGGACTTCCCTCGTCGAGGCACCGCCTGGCTGAACCCAGCCCTTTGCAGGTAGGGTTTCCTCGACCTCAGACCACTCAGAGGATGAGGACGAACCTTCCTCCCCTGAGCTGGCCAGCTTGCTAGCTCTCTGGAAGCAGGGAGCGTGATTCACCAGCCATCCCCATTGGCCTCCACCCACGTTGCTTTTATACCCCGCCACCACCTGTGCTCCACCCCATTTGCCTCAACCCGAGGCTACAAATGACCCCTCCCTCTTTCCTCTTCCTTCCCCCACCCGGAGAGTCCTTCCACCGGGCGCGGCCCCCGTCTCTGCCCGGCCCTGGCTCTTCCGCCCGCCCTGAGCCGGTTGTGCTCTGGGCGGGTCTTCCCTTCAGGTGCTTCTTCCCCGCACCTGATCCATCCCCCATCCCATCCACTTCCTCCCCTTGGCCTCTGGGGCAGGAGCCGCGTCGGCCCGTTTACCGCCCTGGGGCCTCTGTCCCCTGTGGCGCTCCCCCCACCTGCCAGCTGATGGGCGGGGTTTCGGGAGCCTTCCCGGGCCCCGGCTCGCCAACCGGCCCGGGGGCCTCGTAGCGCCGCTCCTGTTGCTGTGCCCCACTTGCTGGGCAGAGCCCGCCCACGTCTCTTCTCCCGCTCGCCAACTGACGAGCGGGGCCATCAACGGTCACAGGGGCTTCTGGCCCATTCGCCGGGGTGCGGGGAGGAGGCTCGGGCCCTCCTCTGCTGGCCACCCCTCCCGCCTTCTTCCCCGGTGAATGGGATTTCCCGAGCCCTTCCCCTCCCTCTCGGGGGCTGTTGCTCCCCAGCTGGGGTGGTCGGGACGGCCCGGGGGCCCAGGCAGGAGGGCGACCTGGGACAGATACAAAGTCAGCGATTCTCTATGCGCAGGCACGTCTTAGCTTAGCCCTACATGCTTACTGGAAACAAAGTGATCTATGCTAGATCAGAGCGTTCCCTGCATGCCGGAATGGGGAAGGGAGGTCAGAGACTCCGTCCTTGGAAAGGAGCAGTCTTAATCGGGTGATGTGTGTGTGCATCTGTGTGTTTCTGCTTTCAGTTACTGGAGTAAGTGTGTGTGTAAGCTTATTGACGCTGCAATGGGGGGGTGTATGGAAGCTATATGGATGTTTGGGGTTTTTGCTGCACACAACATACCCCCCTTTTCTAGTAGCTTTGGGTGCCTCCAAAGCCCACAAACCCATGCAAGCCTCTTTGGACAGAAGGGTCTCACTCAACGGAGCTGGGGAGAGTCCCCCCACCCAAGACCCTAAGGGTCTAGAAGGTGAGCAATTTACTATGTTAATGAAGTAACACCTCTTACTCTGGCCTTGGCCGAAGCAACTGCTTCATTAGCAGGCCAATAGAACAATGGGTGCACAGACCAACTGCAGGCCTGAGAGTTTGAGCCAAAGTTTTAGTATATGCAGAACCTAAGGGCAGGCACTGTAGGCAGCAGCAGACAATAATACCAATTAATGCAAAGAAAAGAAACACAACAAATAAGCTCTTCAACCAAGTTAAAATCAGGTAACCAATGTGTAAGTCATTGCCATGGATTAACAACCCCAAGATAGTTTTTCTCTAGCCTAAGGCTCTTTTCTTTGTTTCCATAATTCCCCCAGCAAAACACACAGAATAGCAATTCATTATGCAATAAAAGCGCGTGTCTAATATAAAAATGATTATTAGGCAATAAACAACTTTCCATGTAGACATATTAAGAAGCCCCCATAAATCCCAGTTTGTACTTGGCATGCATCATGAAACACTTGCACCTGTAATATTGTCCATTGTCCAGTATCAAACTGAATGTCACGGGCAAAATGTCCTTAAGTGGTCCATCTTATAACTAAACATGTGGGATGCACAATCTCCAAAGTCCATTAAATTCAAATATGTCCTGGTTATGATGATTAGAAAACCATTTTTCTTGATATCCCCTTGCTCTGTGTGATTTTGAGTCAGGACATTTTCTGTATCAGCTTCTATATGAGAGCTGTGGAGCAGGCTTTTAATATAATTCAAAATAAATGCAGAGCAGCAACCAGGACAACTTAAACCTTTAAAAAGACATACATAGAAGTCTGGATAAACTCACAAAAATAGCCAAATATTACCATCTTATAAAATGCTGGATTCATGATGCCATTTGTAAAACCTTTAGACATTTCAATTCCCAACTTCAAAATAAAATACATTCTATTTTACATCAACAAAGAATACTGGGGGCACCTGCTTAAAAGACAAAAGACACTATTTTCACCAACACTTTAACATCAAAATTAACATAACCATCAGAGCAGGATGAGTGTTTTGTCATCAGAGAATTGACAGCTTTTCCCCATTAGTAGCCAAAAACATTAAAACAAGGAAAACAATAGTGATAAGAACATATAACAAGAATTCCAGTGACCTTTTGTTGAACCAGCAATGGATAAGAGAAGCACAAATCTTATAATAATTTTGTTTTACTGTACACAGCAGCATTTTAATACCTCTTTGTATATTTCAACATTTATGTTAAATCTTTTAAGGCTGAGTCCTTTAACCAAGACAAGCTTAAAAAGGGCAATTAAAATACAAGAAAATAATGTTCAACCTCTTTTACTCTTTACCAAAGTAAAATGTTTAACTCAGACATGGACTTCTTTTATTTTACTATAACCTTCTTTTGACCTCTGATGTCTCTGTGAGTGAGAGAAATGTGAGTGAGGTGTGAAATGGTCACGGCTCTCTGTACATTTTAAAAGAGATGAGAAGAGTAACAAATGTGACTCCTGATCTACTGGTAACCCTGAACCTGAGAGAGCAAGGTGCAAAGGGTGGTAGGCACTCAGTGTGAGTGGAGAATGGGTGTCACACTTGCTTTGTCTTTCCTACATACTGATCATTCTACATTGTTTCACAGTGCTTGACAGAATTAAGTGAAAGAGACCTGATAGGGAGATTAGCAGTTCAGGGTGCAGTATATGGCACCACCTCTTGTAAATAGTCTGTGAAGACTAGGATACATTTCCTTGTTGTATCCTGGCTGCCTTTTAGTTATTACTGTTGTTTAACATAATGTGTTTTTCAGTACCAGTGCATTTATGCCATTTTTCCATAGCTAGAGCCTATGTACCATTTTCAGGTAGAAGAGGAACACTTGCTGCCTCATCATCTCACAGATGATGCAGTTTCCTGCTGAGGGTCCAAAACTTTCTATCACTCAACAGACAACCTAACCTAACTCCTTGCTTTCTGAAAAACCTCTACATTCTGAGGACCAGATCCAGGACCTTCCAGAGTATCATTCCCGGCCTATACAGAGACACACCAGGGTGACTTTCTTATGATTTATGATCATTGCTTCTTTGATCAGCAAGGTCAGCAGCTGGAACACATCTGATGATAAAAGAGAATCCAAACGGGTTGCAAGAGGAGCCACAAATGTGTTCTTTCATGGAGGGGTGCCTAGAAGAGGGAAAGAGAATCCAGTGAGTGCATGGACATAATTCCTCTGTACACCTAATGTTTCTTCTCAGATTTCGTTTAGGTATTTTGTACAAGAGTTTGAAACAAACACCGATTCTGGTATACTGCAGTATTCTCCCACACACACACACAAATAAATTTCTCTTCAAAGAGTGAAATAAATTTCCCTTCAAAGAGCGAAGGTTTTATTAGCCGGTTTTAAAAAAAAACGTTGAGAGTTTAACTAGCATTTTAGAGATTTATTTTGAACACTTGCTAAGCAACCTTCTCTGAAACCTCCATGTGTGTATGCAGATGCTGCATGTGCATCCCTTGGGATCAATGCCAGAGTCTTCTTTTAAGAGGAGACACATTTGAAATGGGATATCCTGCTTTAACAGCGATGGGCACTACAAAGCAAAAAGTCCTCTGCTTTGAGGTATTCTCTTACCTGGAAATTTGCTTCATTGCTGTATTGAGGGGATAAGGAGGAAAAGAATCCATTCTCCGGTTTCATGCTATCTGTGGAAGTCATTTTACAGTTAGCCTTGTGATCTTTGGTAAGAACCTGATACAGCTTTTCTTTGCACAGAGGGTATTCTAAAGGTTACAGTAGCAGAGAAGTCATTTTGCTAGAACTATGCTATAAAGAATAACCTTCTCTTTGCTTGTGCAGGCTTGTCCATGTCACAGAGATTTTTCAAAGAGCACTGTGAAACCCCAGAAACTATCAAAGGCATGAGCATCACAGCAACAAAAGCCACTTGGTTTTCTCTGAACTGCTGAAGAACCAGAATAGCATCTGAAGTGAAGGTCCCATCTAACCTTGTTCCAGTTATTTTATCATACAGTCCTTCCACAATGCCATCTTGTTCCTGTTACATCTCTTCATGTTATCTCTTTTGGGTGTATCATCTGTAGTAGAACATAAAGACCACTGTCATCAGTCAGTCATTGCAAAGTTTTGGCTTCATGGTTTCCTGTGCTTGGCCACAGGGGTGAAGCTGGTCCATGTCAATAGTCATGACAGACAGGGTTGTCTAGACAAAGATGTTGCTAAATCAGATTTAACTGGATGACATGTCACTTAAGGAAACTGTCACTGGTATGATGTAGTGCTCCAAATGAAGCTTCCAGTGGAAGTTTTAAACAGGCACTTTGAAATGTACAACTAAAAATAGAGCACAGACTAGGGAGGGAAAAATGTTTGAGATAAAAGTAAATTTTCAGGACTCTTCCAGCATAATCCAGCAAAATTTAAGCATACCTAAGTAGCATTGAAGCTGATGACTGAAGCATGCAGCTAAGCTTCTAAATCCCATTAAATTCAGCCAAACAAGGCACTCGTCATTTCTCTGGGTTGTGCCCTTTGAACAAGGTACAGACCTGGTTTAGTAAAAAGGTATCTAAAGAAAGAAATCTGGTATTAATCAGTCTCTTAGCCTATAGCATGGGAAATTCTGCAGTAAAGGCAAATCAATATTATTGACATGGAGTATGGCTCTCTTGCCACCCGACAACTCTGCAGCAGTTTTCCATCGTAAGTGTTTACAGCTTAAGAAAAGCAGGCTTATTTTGGTGTATTTACTGTCCAATCTTTCCATCAAAATTTGTGAGTTCAGCTACTAGTGACAGATGTATTTGCCCAAAGCATGGCTTGTAAAGAACAGATATCGGCTGGAAACTGGCAATAGAACACAAAATGGCTTATTCTGACAGAATCAAAAACTGTAGGTTATGTCACATGTTCAAAAGATGATGTTTCTGCCAAAGAAAAATAAGAATTTATGTTTCTGTCTGGATATGCTTAAAGAGTTGATGGTAGTCTGATAGAACCACCATGCAGTCTAATTTGTTTTGTCCAGGTATTACATACGCACACAGGTTAAGAGAAAATCTAGTAGATTCTGGGACAGGGTCACAGGGAGAAATAGCAATATGAAGAGAACTAACAAAGATGGCACCTAAAAACTCAGTACTTACTCCCATAGATATTGCCTCCCCAAGGAAGCCGGCCAAAGTTGGTAATCAGAAAGACCAGTACCCTCCAGAAGGCCCACCAGCATGAAGGCGACAGCAGTCGGAATAGAGAAGGCCACATGCGCATTGCTGCTCTCAACTGCATGTCTGGCAGAACATCTCCATCTTGCATGCCCTGCAGAACTGGATTAAGTCCCACAGGGTACAGGTCTCATTCAACAGAGAGTTCCACCAGGCTGGGATCAGAGCTGAAGAAGCTCTGGCCCTGGTTGAGGACAGCCGGATGGTTCTAGGGGCTGGGACTACCAACAGGATGTTATTTGATGAGTGCAGTGCACTCTGAGGGGAATACCAGGAGAAGCAGTCTCACAGGTATGCTGGTCCCAGACCATTTAGGGCTTTAAAGGTCAGTACCAGAACCTCAAACCTGATCTGGTACTCAATCTGGATCCAATGCAGCTGGCAGAGCACAGCTTGTATGTGTGCTCTTAATTAAGTCCTCAGAAGAAGAAGAAGAGGAGGAGGAGGAGGAGGCTTACAAGCAAACCCACTGACAGCAGAATAATGCATACACAAAGAGATAATATGTTCTATATACCGTGGGATAGTCCAAAATCCCTTTCCCTTTACAAGGCACCTTTCTGAACCATTCTCTTATTGTATAGCCCTGGTATCTTTCTAGAAATACCCTCCTGAGAAGTGGATCTCAGCTGGCACAGCAGCAGTAGCCATGATATAAAAGTATGTGTAAATGGCTGTAATTTATTAACCATCATCTTTATGAGAAGCTGAAGACTTTCAACTGTATTACTTTTCTTTGGTCTGTATTTGACAGTGCATAAAAGAACCAAACATGGTACTTATAAGGCCAACTACAAAGAAACACTTGCAGTTCAATCCTAAACAGGGGAGATGATATGGAGATTGCCAAGGGAAAGAGGAAATAGTGTGGGGAGAGGGATACAGGGGAAAGTGATATGCCCCCCCCCACAAATCCTTGAGGGTCCCTATCACGCAAGTGGGCCTGGCCCAGTGGCTGATACCATACAACTGAGACATAGTTTTCAAGGTAGAGGCTGTCGAGGGTGGGGGGAGCTTAAGACAGGGGTGCTGATAAAGGTAGGTTGGGTATTGGGTGGATGGGGTTGCCAGCTCCAGGAAAGGAAATTCCTAGAGATTTGGGGGTGGAGATGGAGAGGGTGGGGTTTGAAAAGAGGAGGAACCTCAGAAGGATATAATGTCATAGATTCTACCCTCCAAAGCAGCCATTTCATCCAGGGGAACTAAGGTTGCCAACCTCCAGGTAGGGCCTGGAGATCAGAAAGAATTACAACTGCTCTCCAGAGGACATAGTTCAGTTCCCCTGGATAAAATGGCTGCTTTGTAGGGTGGACTCTGTGGCATTAAACCCACCTGAGGTCCTTTCCCTCCCCAATCCTCACTTCACCAAGGTTCCACACCCAAATCTCTAGGAGTTTCCCAACCTGGGGCTGGCAACCCTAATGCGGAACTGATCTCTGTAACTGGGAAATCTCTTGCAATTCTAGGAGATCTCCAGGCCCTACCTGGAGGTTGGCAACCCTAGAAGGAGAGAAAAAAAGCCAGAAAATGGGAGAGGTTATGGGGGCTTTCAGGAAAAGGAAAGAGGAAATAGTGGCAGTGGGGAAAATAAGATGCCTCCCGCAAGTCCTTGCGGGTTCCCACTTGTCCTTGTCTAATTAGAACTCAACAAGCCAGCACAATTTCTTCAGCACATTTCCATCAGGATTGCTTGATGAAGTTAAACAGATAATTTATGCTAATGCTGTAGCTTAGTGACAACTTATCTAATATATCTCATGCTCAATTGTTTGACAACATTGCTTCATCAGTCTCCTGAGCCATTGGACATGGCGAACCACTTCTTGGAGTGTACACACATGATTGGTTCAGTGGCTTCTGGTATGTGAATGCTTGGATGATGGAACATAGAAATATAGATAAAGATGCAGATAACCAAACCCAATTATGCTGCATTGTTTCCACGCTCTTGACTTCAACATTTTTAATTGTTTTTCAGACATAAATTATACATGATAAAGGTCAACAGGAACATGAATTATACCATGTCACGCTGCTCCTGTTCACTTAAAAACTGGTTTCTCAGCATTTCTGATGAACAGCAGCTGTGTAAAGGTATTAAATGAAGCAAGTATTTTCTACTGTTTTAAGTTTTTAAAAAACCCATATAGGATTTTGAAACCAATAGCTCTGAGCTAACAGTATTGCAGAGATTTTTTTAAAATGCTGTAATCATTCCAGTCTTATTTTGGCAACAGTAATAGTTACATTAGTCTTTTCTATAGTCAAAGGAAAAAGTAGATTATATGGAATTAAATTAGGTCTCTTGCCACGTAGAAAATGTAGTAATTATGGAAAGCAAGTATGCTTGATATTCATGACAATTAGCTAGATCCTTAACTAATGATGAATTCACAACTAAGTTATTGATATATTAATTACAGAATAGTAACCCTGAATGTTTGAGTTGCTTTCCTCAATTTTGCAGGGTCAGACTTTACAAATAAAACAGGAATCACAGCAATTGTGAATCTCAGTATGGTAGCTATTCTGTACAGCCGAAATTGCATCCGCTTACTCTCGTCTGGCACAATTATTTAGAATAATTAGGTCTCTTACGTCCCTGGATGGACAGCCAAATTTAACTGTGAATTTAACCCATAGCTGTGAGGCATTTGAAAGCTTTTTTGCAGATAAGGTCTTGACAACTACAGCCTGGTTTCAAACCTCTCGTACGTGGGCAAGTGTAAGCACTTGTTCCCGATGAACTCACACAAGCAACACTCGCAGACGAGTAGTCCAAAGAAGAGTTGACTTTAATGGAGAACATACAAGTATTCAGAGCTTGCAAAATAAAAAGGCAGGAATGGAGCAAAAGGAACATACAACGGAATATATGGGGGAATAGTTCTAATCATGATAGCACAGGTTGGCATGGTAAACCTTCAGTCCGACAGGGCAGGCTCCCACGAGCTTCAAAGCCGAAAAGGAATGCGATCGTTAGGAAAACAGTCCTTGAGTGGGGCGTCTGTGAGAAACCACAACTATCTCTAAACACAGAGAGCAGGCCTGACAGCAAGGTAGTTGAGAGAGTGGTCGCTGAGTATATTAAGAGATTCCTGGATGACACATTGGCATTGGACCCATTCCATTCGGGCTTCCACCCTGGCCCTGGGACGGAGACGGCTCTGGTCACTCTCACAGGTGATCTCTGACAACAGTTGGATCGAGGCGGGTCAGGGCTGCTAATACTTTTAGATCTTTCAGCAGCCTTTGACATGGTCAATTACGATCTTTTAGACCACTGCCTTGCCGACATTGGGATCCGGGGCATAGCCCTTCAATGCTTTTGCTCTTTTCTCCAAGGTTAGGGACAAAGAGTGGTGCTAGGGGAGCAGGTGTTGCAGCGGCACCCTTTGGTGTGTGGGGTGCTGCAAGGTGCGATCCTCTCCCTTATGTTGTCCAACATCTTTATGCGCCCTCTTGCTCAGCTTGTCTGGAGTTTCAGGCTGGGGTGTCATCAGTACGCTGATGACACCCAGCTTTTTCAACAAGACTCTGTCCTGGGCACACAGGCTGCTTGGATGCCATGACTGGATGGTTGAGGAAAAGACAGCTGAAACTAAATCCGTTGAAGACAGAGGTCCTTTGGCTCTGCCAGGGAGGCTCTGAGGTGAGGTGCCGGCTCCCGGCTCTTGATGGCATGCAACTAACATCTGCACCTGCCGTCAAGAGTCTGGGTGTGATCCTTGTCACTTCCTTATCTATGGAGGCTCAGGTCATAGCTGTGGTCAAGATGGCCTTTTTCCATCTCCGCCGGTACCAGCAGCTGGTGCCTTACCTCTCCTGCCCCAACCTAGCCACAGTGATCCATGTGACAGTCACCTTTAGACTGGATTAGTGTAACTCACTCAATGTAGGGCTGCCCCTGAGATTGACCAGAGGGCTCCAGCTGGTGCAAAATGCCTCGGCGAGGCTCCTTATGGGGTCTTTGCCACAGGATCATATAATACCAGAGCTGAAACAACTGTACTCGCTCCAGCTGGAGCATCAGATCAGGTTCAAGGTGCTGGTTTTGACCTTTAAAGCCTTACATGGTCTGGGACCATCATACCTTTGGCACCTCATCTTCTGGTATGCCCCCCAAAGAGCTTTACGCTTTACCAAGAGTAATCTGCTGATGGTCCCTGGCCTGAAGAATGTGTGGCTGTCTTTTTCAGCCCTGGCCCCAGCCTGGTGGAATAGTCTTCCACGTAACATCAGGGCCCTGCGGGATCTTAAGGAGTTACACAGGGCCTGTAAAATGTAACTATTCTGCCAGGCAGAGGACAGCCATGAGTTGATCCATCATTGCTGGCCTCCCCATCCTTCCTCCCCACTCTTGACATCTGTGGGGAGTCGACCTGCTGAAATCCAGTCACATGATGGCATCTAGGTAATTTTTAAGGCCACCTGTTTATGGTTTATATTATGATTTATTGATGTTACTGTTGTTTTATTGATGTTTGATGGTATTATGCCCTGAGCCTGGCTTGCTGGAAATGAGGGTGGGCTATAAATTAGATAGATAGATAGATAGATAGATAGATAGATAGATAGATAGATAGATAGATAGATAGATAGATAGATAATTTTAGATAAACGAAGTACAGATATTTGATCAAATGCATGTGCATTCAACCCAACTTGCCTTTTCTTTTGAGGCTGTCAGAAACTGACGATGAATCATTTTCCCTGTTCTGGTTCTCTTTTAGATTTATATGTGACCACTTCAGAAATTGCTTTAATGTTCCATTTATATCCAGTGCTTCCTGGCATGCATGAATGACTTTTTGCTATCTTGATAGTATGCAATCTATGGAGAAAGAAGAACACAAACCCTTAGCTACTAAACCAACAAACTCACATGAGCAAAAAAAGTGCCACTTCAATATGATAAGAATTTGGTACCCGAGTTGCATGTTTCATTGTGTTTCGATTGTTACAGTGTTCTATTAAAGTCTCTAGAAAGTGGGAAAACTGTTGTCCACCTCAGTAGGCAATCTAGGCTAAGCTTAACTTAACAGTTTCCAGCCCTTTTATTTTTCAACACATAAAATTTCCTTTTTACTCCTTTCTCCTCAGATTTTAAGTTGACATGTTATTGTCCCAAATAGACTGTCATCTGGATGGAAGCAAACTAAATATAAAGCCTACCCTAGTTTTTCTTCCCCAATCAGCACTGCAGTTTTATTGCAAAAAGGATGATACTCCCTGTATATGTTTGTCTTATTTCTCTTCTGAATATAGGAGGGAGATATTCAGATTTTCAGTGCTCTAAAGGGATCCAATACATCAAACAACAGAACTCAGAATCCACTTTCATCCTACAAACCTCATAGCCATTGCAATAAAAAGTTCTTAAGCCCACATTCAAGATGACTGGCCCCCTGATCTCAAATATTTGTTCCAGGTTTTCTGCCCGTGATGCCAGAACAGTATCATTACATTTCATCATCTTTTCTGATGCTGCACCAGTTCAGTTGTTTTCCTCCTGGTATACTCTATTTAAAAGATTTATGTGCTGGCACTACAAATCTTAGGAGAAGACTATAATAAAACTTTTTCTAAAAATCTGTTTTCCCATATCATTCTTCCAGTTTCCAGTTTATATATATACACACAGAATTTACTTCTGTTGCCTGACATTGTTACATATAGGCATCTATAACCAAATCATTGTACAATCCTCCTACTGAATCACAAAAAGAAACCCACATAGCTGAATCATACTTATTGCATTGCTTGCTTGTTTATTCCCCACCATCCCGTAATTGAAATAAAACACCTCACACTGTTCTGTTGCCTGTACCACCATGGAGACTAGTGCTTCTTAACCTTCAGTCCACTACTACCCACCAGGTACTTTACATTATCACTGAATGCCTCCCCAAGCTATCCTCAGAATAGGGTAAGCAATATAAAACAACTGTCTGTCATGGCCAGTGAGGAGAATGGACTGCTTAAAATCCCAAATGCGCATCTACATGGGATGCTACAAGTTCCATGAATGGAGCTCCCAGTGTTTCTCTCCTCCTTTAAAGATCACACACGGAGCTGCAATTCCAGCTGGAAAGTATGACACCCAAATTGCCATCAAGTTTTATTTCAAGATCTGCTCCCTGGACTTGTGACTCTGCTATGTGGCCCATTGTTGCTGGTAAGTGCCTGTTTTATATTAGATGGTTGTCTGGGAGGGTAGCATAAGTAAGGTACCACTCAAGGCCTGTGAGATGCAGATGTCCAGCAGCTGGGCTGTGCTTTGCCTTAACTGGGTAGTGGAGGGACCCTAGTGCAACATTCGTGGCCAGCCGGCCAAAAGTAAAGCTAGCCAGGCACCACCCACTCCAATGGTGGGGCAGGTGGGGCAGGCCCACAGAGGGTGGGGCCAGACCTCATCAACCAGGCCAGTCAAGGAAGAGATGGCCCAGCAAGGGATTGGTGACGGAAGGCTTAGTCCGACAGTAAGCCAGAGGGGAAAAGGCAGGAAGAATCCAGCTGAGCTGTTGGGGCCTCTCACAATGTCCTGAAGGAGTTGCATAGCAGGGTGGGGTCCCCAGCCTGTTTAGAGAGAGGCCATGTAGACAACTGGGCAAGGCAATGGCAAACCACCCTATAAACATAGTCTGCCTAGTAATTGTTGTGATGTGAGGTTCTGTATGCTTCTTTCCTGTGTGTTTCCGCTTTGGCTCGTAAAAGCAGCCGAGCGGCCCTTTTGCTAACTTTGGTTCAGGCTGTTAAAACTGTCAGCTCCAGCAGGCCCCAAGCTGGAATGTCCCTCCCCGCTTCCCTCGCTTGCTACAGCTCCCCCCTGCCTTCTCTGGCCTTGGCGTTTGTAGATTGTAGATTGTAGTAACGAGCTTCTTGAGACCTTTTGGTGTTCCTGTGCTAGGCACGATTATCTCATGGTTCTCAAAACATGTAACGGGCATCTGCTGTGTAGAATGGATTATATTGCTGTCTTTGGGAAATAGCAAGCACTTGCAACTTTGATCATGTAAGGGCCTTGTCTCCTGTAGCTTCTAATAAACTTCCTTGTTTCTGAATGATCGTCTGAGCAAGTGATTTTATGGAAACTGCACAGGAGGGTTGGGAACCCTCACAATCACCCCATGGGTCAGTAATGACCCAGTACTTGCACGGTGGACTACCGTTACCTTTACCATATGCTGGTGGGGGAGGATGGTGCTGTCCCTGATTGGTGCACTCGAGAGCAATGGTCAGCAGACAGGAGGATGAATCAGGTGGTGCAACCCCCTCTCCTCTTCTTACTGAGGTCTTGTGGGCCCTCTGAGCATAGGTGCGGCCACGCTGGAGGACCAGGACCACAACCAGAAGTGGAAGGGGTGCCACAACAGATTGTCCAAGATGTCTGTTGCTTAGAAGAGGGTGTTTATTCTCACCTCTGCATGACAAGTTGTAACTGCTGACATTTCCTCTCCTATTCAGCCATTACAAATGGCTGTATCTGCCTGGGGTGAAAAAACTGTATAGCTGCTGTGTCAGGAAGCTGATTCCAGGGAAAATATGGAGACTGAAAAACAACCTTTAAATGATATGAGTAACAACAACTATGCGTTGTGCATAAGTGGGAATATTGAACAAGTGCCATCAATCATGTCATGGGAAGTAAGATACAAGAGTGTTATGGTCATGAAAAATGTAATGGAACAGGTTTTCTGAAAAGAAAGGTAAGGGCGAGAAAAAGGAAAGGACTGTAATGACTGCCATGTGGGGTGGAAAAGGTCCCATTGAGACAGGTTGCTTCTCCTTCCTGCCCAAACTACCAAAGACCTTCTCTATGAAACCAATCTATTTTTCTCATTCAGGCCTGCAGTTAAAATGAGATGTGCAACAGTCAGTCAATAGTGGCTGGTAATAAACAGCAAAGGTGAGGCTCTGGTTCTTTGAGAGAATAGCTACAGTGACAGACAAGGCAAATACTGGTCTCCTATACTGAGAATGCCACCCTGCCCTTCACAACCTCCTCTCCACCCAGAAAATATTAATGCTGACTGGCAAGCAGACAAGCCAAGTGATCAAACACCTCCCATTACGTGCCAAGGAGTCAGCACAGCTGCATGCTTGTTGCTATGCTGCTTCCTATACAGGGTTTAAAAAAAAAAAAATCAAATGTCATTTGTTTGACTCTGGCTGGGCTGATACTTCACATCTTGGTTGTGACTCTTTTTCACCTCCAATCTATCGAGTGCATTTCCGTCAGCAACAACAAGAGAGCCTGCTGGGGAGCAGCAAGAGAGAGAACAGTGTGAGGCAAGTTTCCACATAATGGCCGTGTAATGGGGTCCTCAGAGGCCTGGCCCTGAGCGTACGGGGACTCTCTCACAAGGCAGAGTTTCCTGTGAAGCAGCAGTTCACCCTTTCAAAGAAGTAAACAGACTGAGGAAAAAATCTCTGCCATTTACATTGAATCGCTCCTTGGAAATCTGCACGTTGCTCTTGAAATCCCAGTATAAGCTAAGTAAATAGCAGCACTGCCCGTTGCCTTTAGATGTTATTTGCCATTGATGGTGCATTTCCATTGGTTCCTTACAAATTAATTTGTATTTTGTTTTCTGCATCTTGTCCTAATCTCTCTCTCTCTCTGCACACACACGTGTGTATATAAGCATCAACACTGCATACAATAGTTCAGGTGTCAGGGGCTATGTATTTTTTATTCACAATGGAGACAGTCCACTTCAGACAACAGTAGCTGACTTCTGCTGATTAGGTGGCAATGAGCCAGGGCACATTCATTTCTGCAATGGCTTAAAAAAAAGAGTAGTAAATCCTGCTAAAAACAGCAGCAGGGGTAGAGTAGCATTTGGAAGCAGGATAACCTGCGGAGAAAACAGCACTGTCCTCTGGATGACATTCATACCCAGGATGGAAATATGTCATGTCCAGAAGACGATTTACAGTAAAGCGGCTGAGAGAGGGAGGCAGTGTGACACAGTGCCAAGACAGGAGGTAAAATTTATTTTTGTATCCCCCCCCCCCCATTTATTTCTAGAAAACAAAACATGGCCATTTACATTTGGGCACTCTGAAATGAATACTGTGCACTGCCAATTTTCTAGGCTTCAATGGGGATACACATGATAGAATTCCTATAAAAAACAATTCTGAATTTTTAAGATGACAGCATGTATATAGATGTATACAGTGGGAGGAGGCATACTTGACATGTAAAAGACATGTTCTTCCAGGTTCGTTCTAATGATGCCCTTGGAGTTTGTTATGACCAGGCTTCAACTAGGATCCTAGGAAGCTTGTAATGATCACCTGCTGCAATCCAATGTAAGCAGCACTGTGGTGTGAGAGTTCTTCTCTGACTTGTATTATAAACAGACCTCCTCCCTCCCTGGCCTGCCGGCCTATTCCCTTCTCCCATTGCCTGGTGGTGACAGGGGAGGCCAGCAGGGGCAAGATCTCTCTGCAGGCCTCTGAGTATAGCCTCTTTCCCTCACACCAGTGTCTTATATTCTGTGACAGCCATATCCCACGTTGCAAGGAGCCCTGGAAACACATCGCAGGAGAGAACTGTGTTTCCTGGACTCTCTGGGGATGCTGCTCTTGCAGCATTCTACGTGCCAGAGAAATAGGGTTGCCAACATGCAGGATATTGGTTCATGCCCTGCCTGGTATTTTGCTAGCAAAATGTGGACCTAAAAACAAAATTCACAGCTATTTCTGCCTGCTTTTTGCACTTCTTTATCAGCTGTAATGATGTACTGTTTCATGAGATTTTAAAAAGCAGAAAAGTTGCAAGGTTTTAGGTTGCATTCTGGTGACTGAGTGTTGCAGCAGCCTTGAGCTTTCACACCACCCAACTATGGTCTTTGGAAATCTGTCTGGTATCCTTTTATCCTGGCCCTCTTCTAAGGAGCTCAGAGCAGCATATAAGCAGTACATGACTTGCCATCTTCTGGGCTGCAGCCTGATATTCTAATATAGGGAAGCTGATTACATACAAAAACAGATTTGCACCGGCTGATCAGTTCCACTGATGGCACCAAAGGCAGCTTCTGAGGGAATAAAATGAGCCGATGAGCAGACCGACAACCTGGCACTGTGTGCGTGTACCATGTAACTGGTGATCAATGCTGTGGGCCAGATTTGGATAGTTACATTAATAATTGCCTCACATTAATAATTGCCATTACATTCCTGGTGTGCACTGAAGCATGGTGCCTCAGTTCACCTGTCAGATCACTAGGGACATGGAGGGAAAAGAAGTATTTGCAAGTCATGCCAACCTCCACCTACCTGGCCTGGTCCCATCACCAGCTCAGTCCACACAGTAAGCAAAGGGAGGAGCTGGAGGAAAAGGGAAGAAAAATACATGATGAAAACTGAGCAAAGGAAAAATAATAAAATGAGTAAAGCTTTTTTTTTTTTTAATTAATGATCCAAAAACAAAACAAAAAAATATGTGTACCCTCCTAGGCTTTCTGCTGAAAAGGAATTGTTTCTGGGCTGGCAAAGGTGTTTAGCAAAGTCTGATAAGTTCTGATTAGGGTTGTGCAAAAATACATTCAGTAAATTTCGGGTTTATTGGGCCTGATTTTTTCCCTCAGTAAACCTGAAATAAGCCAGTATTTGGCTTATTTCCAGGTTTACAGAAAAAATTCGGCCCATTATAGTCTATGAAAAAAAATCGAAGCTTCTGTGGGGACGTTTTTGGAGGTAGTTTTCCCAAATTTTCAGGGTAGCTTGAAGGAACTCTCCTTGCATGAACCTCAAAGTTTGGTGAAGATTGGGTCAGGGGGTCCAATTTTATGGGGTCCCAAAAAGGGTTGCCCCATTCCCCATAGGGATCCCCCATGCAAAGTTCACACAAGAAGACACCAAACTGCCAAAAAACCTCTCTCTCTAAATTCAACAATGAGAATGATGATGACAACAAAGCAGTGCCCCCCCCCAACAATCAAATCAACCCCTCCTTTCAGGTAAAAGCCAGCAACATCTGAAGCAGAGAAAACCCCAAAATTCAAACCATGCAGCTTTGAAACAGCAAGCAGTAGATAAATGAAAGCAGGGCCTCCCACCCAAAATAAACAAGTCACCCCCTCACACTAGCAACCCCTCCCCCTACCAACCAACTGGCCAAGGCCTACTGGCTTCTAGCAAAATTTAGAAAATAAGCCCCAAATACACCAACTTGTTTAAAAGGAAAACGATGATATCTCAAAATATTGTCGAAGGCTTTCACGGTCAGAGTTCATTGGTTCTGGTAGGTTATACCAAGACCACGGTCACACAGCCCGGATAACCTACAAGAACCAATGATATCTCAAACCCTTCAATGTCTTCTCATCCAGGCAGCAGGCATGAAGGAATCCAACCCAAGCAGCAGGTGGTAATGCAGCAGGTCAGGATGAGGCACCAGGATCGCAGAGGAAGCATCAGGCAGCAGGAGCTAAAGCCAAGCTATGCCATCAAACTCTCTCAAATGGCCTAGTCTGGGAAACAGACCTGCTTTTATAGTCTTTGGCCAAGCACAGAAAAGTTTGAAAATAATTCCAGCCAAAAAACACCTTATGTGATTGGTGAAAGAATAATGTTCTTCCTTACCTGGGTTCCTATTGGCCACTGAGAATTCCTGGCTCTCCTCCCTCCTCCTCTCTAGGTTGTCTTCTGTCGCAATCCTGCCACTGGCCACATGGGAAGCTCCAGTGAGCCTTTGGCCACTCCAAAATGCCTGCTCCCTCCTGCTGCCCTGGAAACCAGCCAGCTGGCAGGAATACGAAGAAAGGCGATAGCTCTCCTTTAAACACAACAAGGGCCACAAAATGGAGACTCCGCAGAAGGTGAATAGCCGAAACCTGAAAAGCCAAATATTCAGCTTTTTTGGGAATCGCCTATTTGGCTTTGGGCAGATTCCCATGTTTTGGTATTCGGTCGACCCAAAACCTGAATATTGGCGAAAAGGCTAATTTCCAGTTTATTTTCGGTTCGAGTATATAGATATTCACAGCCCTATTTCTGATCATGGAATCTTTCAGCTGTGGAAGTCCTTACAGATGTGAATCTACTACAGATGTGAATCTCCTTGGACTATGTTGACTTTACAGCTTCAGTGAGGTTCTTAATAACCTTGGAGGCATACACAAGCCATTAAGGCTCAAGAGTTCTTTCTCTGAGCCTGATAAGACTTGTAGCACAGGGTCTCTCACACACAAATGATCCAATCCCATTTACACGCAGACTCATGCATCATGAAATACAATGTCTATTTAATTTGAACTGACATAAATAGAGCATATCCTGGTAAATGACTTACAGTCTGATCTGTGGCCTGTTGTACAAGTACAGTCATCTAGGGTTGCCAACTCCAAGTTGTGAAATTCTTGGAGATTTGGGGTGGGGCCTGGAGAGGGCACAATTTGGAAGGGGGGACTTCAACAGGATATAATGCCCTAGAGTCCACCCTCCAAAGTAGCCATTTGCTCCAGGAGAACTGATCTCTGTAGTTTAGAGATCAATTGTAATTCCAGGAGATCTCCAGGCTCCACATGGAGGTTGGCAACATATGCTTGAGCCATGCAAAACTTTGCTACATGTGTATAAGAGGTCTCACAGATCTCAGCCATGAAAAATAATGAGAGTAGCTGCAGCTGAGATCTCTGGGCCCCTGAGTTCCACACAGCATTGCTAGCATGAATGGAGATGCTGGATGGGTCCAATGGGTACAATTAAGCGACCAAAAATTATAGTGAATGTTTTTAAAGCAGCTGTGCTTTCACTGTTCACACAGAAAACAAAACTCTACTTTGTGTTTATTTCCAGATGAAATATATAATCATACAGACATGTTTTTAAAAGCAATATTTTCAGATGGCATACTTCTTTTGAAATACATGACACTAACTTTAATTACTGTTACAGCCAAGGGAGCAGGAACAACCATAAGGCTCAGAGCAGAATTCCAGAAAGACACAATATCCTACAAACCTATTTGATAGAAATGGGAAATGCTCTCCTGGCGAATTTCCATAAAGGATGGTTTTAAACATGTTCCTGTTTTGTCGAAGGCTTTCACGGTCAGAGTTCATTGGTTCTTGTAGATTATCCGGGCTGTGTAACCGTGGTCTTGGAATTCCAAGACCACGGTTACACAGCCCGGATAACCTACAAGAACCAATGTTCCTGTTTTGTTTTTGTTTTTAAAGAAAATCAAGCTTTGGCACTTTCTATAACTAAAACCCCTAAATTAAGTTTTTTACAGATCAATTCTAAGCCCCAGATGCTGGCACCTTAGTTATGCTGACATGGTGACAACCTTGCTAGCTGGTATCTTGTGTTATATCAGAAGAGAGAAAAAAAGGGTGGGGGGAGATGACCTCAAAGACCAGGCAGTTTCTTCTGTTCATCCGTGAGACTCTGATATGGCACAGAAAAGGGGGTCATGGTTGGCCAAAAGTAGCAATGGTTAGGGAGGCTGGTAGTCACCCAGAAATGTGATTGTGTTGCATTTCCCCACTCACATGTGCAGATACACTAGCATGAGATTGTGGAATCTCGGTGGTGATACACTGCCAATTTACAACCAAATGGGAACACCATTCTGCACAGTACACTGGGGACTCCTGTGTGGCAGACACTCCTAGCAACTGTTGAAGGAGGAGGAGTTGTCGAGCCAATACAGAGTAAGTATAAGGTATGCCTGACATGAGGCCAGAGAGATGTATTTCCATGCTGCAGGTTCTATTGTTTAAGATATAGGTTCCTGGCTGGGATTTATATGATACTGGTCCCCCACTAGTTTCTCCTAAACAAGAAATTGTGGGAGAGATCTCATTTCCTCCTTCTGCAGGTAGGATGTTGGGGTGGGGATGACATTTTCATTCCCACTGAAGTCAATGCGAGAGTTTACACTTATGCCAGTGCTTCTGCTGACATAATGTTAAAATGGTGATGGGGTAGATTCCAGGCTGAAGGGCCTAGGATATCATCTAAGCCCCTCTCCTCTCCCAGCATGCTCCACTGCAGCCCCTACTCAATGCACCCACACTGGCATCAGCTTTATACCATGGCATCTGTAATATCTCCAAGTAACTTCAGCATAGGACTTAGTTTCCACCCTAAGCAGTTTACAGACTGGCCCTATGTTTTCACTGATAATATCTCATTCTAACCATAGCACAGCAAATACATTTCATTAGATTTAAGTAGGCTAATATCAAAGTGCTTGATTATTATTTTAAATCCTCATCTCCATGTGTGTTGCTCAGGATCTAAGGAGATGTCTGTCTTTGATTAACAGGACTTGGCCTATTTTAAAATTGGGGCAGAGACTAAACAAACTGAGACTTCCTAACTATTTGGGGCTAGACACTGCACACTCAGAGCAACTCTAAGCAGGTCTATTCAGAATTTTACTCAGGTAGAATCAATGGGGCTTACTCCCAGGAAAGTGTTTAAGATTGCACTGTTAGGGAATCACCAGGCCTTTCTACCCTATAAAAGATAAGAAGTTTTTTTTTTAAGGTTTGTTGTTATTGTTTGTTTGGGTGGTGATTTTCTGTTTGGAAAATTAATAAAAATTAAAGGAAAAAAATATAAGAAGTTCAGAATTTTTCCCCAAACCAAAAGTGCTAGAAACTTGGATTTGTCACAGAATTGGCCTCAGATTCTGGCTATAAAAGAACAAAATGTTCTAGCACAATTAGCAAAGTACAGACTTTCTTTATTATAACAAAGCCTCTCAAATGTGCGGCGAGATGATTACGCCGGAATCACCTGAGTCTATCATGCAACATTTTTTTCAGTTAACAAGCAGGTGGCAAGAGGCAATAATAGGGATGTGTATTCTTGAAAGCTGATCTGAAAAAAATAGCATTTTAAACTGTAGCAGGCAATCCCAATCCCAAAGAAGCCCAAAAAATGTTTTTGGGGGGATCATTTTGGGATTGCCAGCTACAGCAGTAGAAAGGGAAGAAACCCCTGTTAAAAGAGAAAAAAACCACTTTTGCCCATTTGTGCCAGGTTCCAGAGGGCTTTAAAGTTCTCTGGAATGGAGACTGAAGTGAGGGGGGGCACTATTGCTAGCCTAGATGAACCAAATGCAATGTGCAGGTGTCCACCAGAACCCAGGTCCATTCTGGCAGTGAAAGCCCAACAGAACCATTGTCAAACAATTTTTAACATTTGGGGGGGGGTGTCTTTTTCACAGTTTGTACTTGCTTCTGCATAGGTGCTTCAGTTTGACATAGGTTCTGTTGCTGGTCTTGCTTGAGTCTGTCTGGGTTTGTTCCAGTTTGCCGGCATTAGTTTTGCCCCCACACATCCAAGAATTAGTTCTCCAGACTCATCTCTCATATCTGGAAGATATGGCTCAAGTCTAGGGTTGCCATCTCTGGCTTGGGAAATTCATGGAGGTTTGGGAGCAGGGACTGGGGAAACTGGAGTTTGGGAGGGGAGTATGTTCTAGAGAGAATCTCCAGTGTTTCATAGGTTCTGCTGTTGGTCTTGCACTGCCTGAGTCTGCCTGGGTTCTGATAGGTCTCTGCACACTGCAATGGGTTGGTGCTGCTGGGATAGCAAAAGTGGACCCCGTGTGCTTAAGACTGCTGTGGAGGGCTTCTTGCCCTTGATTGTGAAAATATATATATATATTAAATGCTGGCATTCTCTGGTTTGACAATGGTTCTGTTGGGCTTTCACTGCCAGAGTGGGCCTGGGTTCTGTTGGGCCCCTGCATGTTGCATTTGTTTCATCGAGGCTAGCAAAAACAAAAAACCCCTTGGTTTTTTGTGCTGTTATTCTCTGGTTTGACATTGATTCTGTTAGGCTTTACCACACTGGCTTGTAGTTGTGCTGGTTCTTGGGTTCTGATTTGGTTCTGTTGGGCTTGTGTTGGTTCTTGGAGTGCAAGACATTGGGGTGGGAGGCATTGACTTGTGGTTGCTTATAGGCATGCCTCTTTGCTTTTCCCCTGGAGGAAAAAAGGCTGTTTCCCCCCCCCCTCCATTGGAAACAATGGATGGATGGGGGCACCCTCTGTGGGGGCCCATAAAATTAGACTCCCTCACTCTTTTTTGGCTCCAATATACCCAAATATAAATTTTCCCCAAAAACATTTTGCAAACCCCTAGGCAATAATGAATGCTGCCTCCTATCCTAACTGCCCAATAGTAAAACATACCTCAAAACCCTGGTTTGACCATGAGTGTGTTATAGCCATGAAACAATTAACATTCCAAAAGAAATGTTTTCTGAGCCTTACTTTTCTTGTATTTAAGCCATTTTTCTCAGTTTGGAAGCTAATTTGCATGGCCATTATGCTATGTGATCCAGATATGAATGGAGCCCCCAGACTAGAGGCACCAGCCTGCCTCAGCTCTTTCTGCCAGTCCTCGGCAATGCTGACCTTCTGAACCACAAAACCGATTGACAGGTTGGCTCTCACAAATGCCTCTGGAGGATGGGGGTGACTTTTTTGCAGGCCCATAAAGTTGGCACCCCAAAACCAAACTTAACTAAACTTCAGTGTCCATCTACAGTTCTTAGGACCTAAAGAAAGACTTAAACAATGAATCTGGTATACAGCTGTTAGAGCTCTGGCACATCTCTAACCAGCAGTAGGGAATCATAGCTGAAACTCTGTGCTGGCAAAAACTTTTTTTGCTTTCGAATTCCCCCAAAACCTCAGAGTTTTCACCATAGCCTGTTTTAATGGCCTGCCCTCAACGGTATACTTACAAATTCCCTACTCTCAAAATCTGTGTTCTGGCCAATTGAATGCAGTTGAAACAGTGATAGCCAATACTTCAGTGGAACTTGTGATTATACTGTCCATTTTATAAAGACATCGGTTCCACATATCTCCCCCCCAACTCTATCTATGTTCGCAGGAAGATCTGAAAAATTCTACACATATCTCCTACTCCAATGAGATCACCTCTAAAATGGCCAAATTCTCAGCTGAGACTTTGTCCATAAGAAAGCAGATATTCCAGACTTTTAAATAACTGTTATGTATAATTAATTACAGCACAATAAGGTATGAATGTTATGTTAATCTCTGTATATTAATTTTACATTTAGAATAATAGAATCATAGAGTTGGAAGGGACCACCAGGGTCATCAAGTCCAACCCCCTGCACAATGCAGGAAGTTCACAACTACCTACCCCACCCACACCCCTAGGACCAGAAGATGGCCAAGATGCTCTCCCTCTCATCATCTGCCTAAGGTCACAGAATCAGCATTGCTGACAGATGGCCATCTAACCTTTTCTTAAAAACCTCCAGGGAAGGAGAGCTTACCACCTCCCAGGGAAGCCTGTTTTCTAATGGTTAGAAAATTCTTCCTAATGTCTAGACAGAAACTCTTTTGATTTAATTTCAACCAGTTGGTTCTGGTCCGACCTTCTTGGGCAACAGAAAACAACTCAGCACCATCCTCTATATGGCAGCCCCTCAAGTACTTGAACATGGTTATCATATCAGTCTTCTCCTCTTCAGGCTAAACATACCCAGCTCCTTGTATGTAAACTGTGCAGTTCAATTTTTGTTGAATGATCTCTTGATCATAATAAATGTTGATGATGATGATATATGGAATTCCCAGCATCTTGTCTGATTTTGCCCTAAGACAACATATATGCCAGGCACATTACATGACACTGATACTGGAAAATGTACATAAATCAGAAATGACAGTTCTGCTGCCCAAAGACAATGAGTGGACCTTCGAGGATGGACAATGTAGGCTTTTATGGTTCTTTCATGAAGTCATGCTACTCTTAAGTGAACAATTAACGGAACATGACAACAGTCTAGAGAAAGATGACAATGACTGTGATGTAGAGAGACAGGTTCATAAAACAATTTGTTTAACTTGGCAAATGATGGTGATAATGATCGAGGATACTCATAAAGGAACAATATATGCCCTTTGCCTTTGTAGTAGAGTCAGTGTGAACCTTTGGTGCTTATTAAATGTTTTGAGTAGGGTTGTGCATATCAGTATATCCAAACCAAAAAATAAACCCGAAACTAGCTGTTTTGGCAATATTCAGATTTCAGGTAGACCGAATACCAAAACCTGGGAATCTGCCTGAAGCTGAACAGGCAATTCCAGAAAAAAATGAATCAATATTTGGCTTTTTCGGGTTTGGCTATTCGCCATTGCTCAGATGCATGGCTCTGTGCTGTCTCCCATTTTTCTATCTTTTGACTGGTTTTGTTAGGGCTCCATAGTTGTGTTAGGGACTTGGTCTGACCAACCATCACCTTTCAGATTGTTAATCTGGATCAAGCATAAGAGTTATTTAAAAGACAGGGCTCACCCAGTCCCATCCAGAGAGATATACCCTCCAACTAAAAAGAACCAGCTTCAACAGCTGCTAACACCACCAGACTTCCGAAGGAGATTTCCTCACTCGCATGGATGAGCAGTCTCCTTTGGAACAGCCCCCACGGTCGACTTCATCTGGCTCTCATATCAACACCCCCCCCCCGAAAATCTGTTCTCAAACTGAAGGTTGCCCCTAGTAGAGGCTTCATTTCCCAGCACCGTGACCATCTCTTGAAATCAGATTTTTGATGACTATAATAAAGGACTGTTCACAGGATGTCACTTGCCACCAAAAGAAATGTTTTCCATGCCTTATTTTTCTTGCATTTAAGCTTTTCCCCTCAGTTTGGAAGCTAATTTGCATGGAGATCATGGTATGTGTCCCTAGCTACTAGTATTTCATTACCCATTCGAAATTTACTGTTGGAATCAAACATACTTAGTATTTATCTAGAGTTCTTGCTTTCTTTGTAAATGTGCATTTTCCAATGAAACATAAGGTTTGCCCAAAGAAGCGTTATACATCTGAATTATACATTCTCTTCCCATAAGAAACAAGCTTTCTTCTTTCCTTCTCTTCTTCCTCCTCTGATAAATGGACATGGCTCTGGACAAATGAGGAAAACTGGAACATATCTGACTGCAAGATTGAAATATAATCACTGTAGTAATCATGGGAAGAGCAGACTTCAGTTGGCTATGATTTAAGATAGACTTTTATCATATAACGTCTTGCCGTGCATTCCTGAGCTGCACCAGTGGCCAGGACTAAAGGCCTTTGGAGGCTGGCAAAGGCCTGTGTTGGTGCAAGGGCCCACAGCACCAGTGTCCGGGCAGTGTACGCCGGTGTTTGTGGCCCCAACACTGGGGTGATGTCCTGGACGCCGGTTGCCGTGGCCTTTGATCTACTGTGTTGAAGGCAGCTCAGAGATCAAGCAGTATAAATAGGGAAACAAGCTCTTTATCAGCAGATAAACAAAGGTTTATCTGAACATGCAAAACCATATCTAGGGGTCAAGGTTAAGAAGAAAAATTTAAAATCAAAGCAGAGTTAATAATCCCCACTAATTTTTCTCAACCTACTTTATTTGGAGGATGAAATTATTTAAAGCAGGACATGTTTCCATGTTGTGGACCTATATATCAACTGCATTTAGCAGAACATTGCTTTCACCATTCATATTCTTACTGCACCTATGCCAAATATCTGTTAAGCCAAAAGGAAAATATAGTTTGGGCCAGTTTGTAGGCCCAGGGAAGCCCCATGATTTCAAATATAGCCCAGTCATTGGGATTTGGGACTCTTATTTTCCCATTACATTCTCTAGTATAATGTCCACCATGTTGATCAACACACTGCTTATTGTATTATGAAGCAGAAAGTGATGCTAGGATGGGCTTTAGGCTCCAGTATTGCAATAGACTCACTGCCAAAAATATGAATTTACATGATAGTCCATTACCTGGTGTGGCCATACCAGTATGTGGATAGCAGACAATTTTTACATTGTTACACCTTTGTTTTGCTCCCTCATCCCCAGATTTTGACCGCAATATAAAAATGCTATGAAAGACGACTTGTACAGTGCTGGTGAGGGACAGTGAGAATCCAGAGGAACTAGGATCACTTTTGGCCCCTGGGGTAGCATCTTGCAAAGTCTCTCATCTAATAATGGACATGGTGATAGGATGATTAGTGGTTTGTAGAACAGGGCTGAATGACTCTGCTTCATGTCCCAGGGGCAGGATGCTGCTGAATTATTGTTCATAAGTAATTCACAAGAGCTGCAGACAGTTCTGGTTTCCTGATTAGTACCAGGACATGTGGTACATATGCTAGCAAACATGGTTTGTCTCATTCTCATTCACATTTCATATTTCATTTTTCATTTTTAAAATATATGCTTCAAAACAAATGTTATGTGAATATGCTTTTAAACATGTCTTGAACAGTATGCAAGTTCTCGTTTGCACCACTACCGCTAAAACAGATTCAAAGAAATGTAGCTTCATAAGCAAATATTCAAAGAACCCAATATAAATACATCTTACTAAACAAGCTGATCTGTGACAGCTAGGCTTGCCAGACCCCCATTAGGGGTGGTGTATCCCCAACCCTAGGCCCCTTCCCCTTCCCCTGATCAGGTGGCCAGCAGGAGGACTTACTGGCAGCAAAGGGAGGCCTAGGCTACTGTTACTACTACCACAAACATCAACACTCTCATGGATTATGATTTCTAACCTGGCTGCTTCTGGATGATTCCTACATCTACGCATTAAAGTCCTCTTGTTTGTTGAGAAACACCACAAGGACTTTCTATCACACATGCAGTGGGAGTTTTGTGCCTCCCGGATACACATGGGCTTTATTCCCCGTTTGCGACCACAGCATGCAAGGAGCAGTGGCTCACTTGACACTGAGAGACACTGTCCTTCAGTGTTACTCCTCTGAAGATGCCTGCCACAGCTGCTGGCGAAACGTCAGGAAAGAAAATACCAAGACCACGGTCACACAGCCCGGATAACCTACAAGAACCAATTCATAGTCATGGGATAAGAGGACAAGTCCTCTTATGGATTGAGAGCTCCTTTACCTGTCTGCAAACCACTCACAGAGATGCTGCTATTGGCTCTGTTGTGAAACTTATGCATAGCAAGTAACATGATTTTTACAATGGAGCAGATCCATGGGGCAGTTCGCAAACCCTAAAAGAGTGCAATGGGGAGGCTAAAGCCACGTCTCCCTGCATGCTTTGGTCACAAACAGAAGAGAGCTGTTGTATGTCTGAGAGGCATAAAACTCCCATTGCACATGTGATAGAAAGTCCTCATGTTGCTCCCCTACAAACACAAGGACTTTGTAATGTATAGATGAACATCATTGACTCGCTACTTCAGCTGGGAGTTTGAGACTACAACATTGCTAAGATACTAATTGAAATGGAATGTGTGTGTGTGAGAGAGAGAGAGAGAAAGAGAGAGAGAGAGAGAGACTGCCAAGTCAGGACGAACTATGTTTCTAAAGAAGTGAACTTCAGTCCATGAGAGTTTGTTAGAATTTTTAAAAGTAAGTCTTTCAGGTGTCACAAGACTTCTCCTTAATTTGCTGCAACATACTAGCATGGTTGCACATTTGGAGCACATATCGCTGAAGTGCCACAACTTTCCAGTGTGATCTTCACAGGGGGCCTAACCCTATAAAATGCTCTCCTGAAAACGCCCTACATACAGTCCTGGAGTAGTGGACAGCATAAAACACTATGACCCTGGCTGTTATATACCTACTTGTTCTGTGACTAGGACATTCAATTGAATAATAACGCTCTCAAAGTCATTTCTGCCTAATGTCAATCACTGTGCTAATTCAGAAACTTTTGCTTGGTAATATTTGGCACTGTTGGCGAACATAAATGATGTTTCATATAAGAAGGGCCAAACTTACTTCTTTTATGAAATAAGCCAGAGAAGAATCCATTTGCTAGTGGTAATAAACTCAAATTAATCTGTGTCCTCTCTTTGCCTGCCAGGGCTACAGCTTTGTTTTGAGCAACCTAATTGTATTCAGACTAGAGTGTTCTACAGATTGAACTGTACACACTCCAATTAGTTTGAGGCCTCAGCTCTGTGTCAGGAAATAGTGAGAAAATAACACACGTTTCCACAGCTTGTCAGTTCTGTGGCCTGGTGACTGGATGCAGTGCTCCTAAAATTGGGACAAAGAGCCAGATGAGAGACAGTCTCAGAAACGAGTTATGAAAAGCCAGTTAATTTGAGACAGTTCTAGTTATTTTGAAGAAAGCACCATGCTGAAACAAAGGTATGGCTTCTATTTTTAAACTAAACGATATTTTCATGTTCTAGAGACCTTCAAAAAAAACCCCATCATAATGCTATGAAATGTGCTGTGCTGCATGATTAAAGGAAATGTCAATAGATTAACCATGCAATCCTAACAGGGGTGGGTGGGTGAAAGGGGATAGGAGCTGATGTGACCTCTGCGCCAGCTTTAGTGCCACTTGCGCCAGCTAAAGTGGCACCAACGCTGGTGCAGGACCACTTACACCAGCTCCGGAAAGCCACACAGCAGTGCAAGCCTCAGGCACCAGCGAAGCCTTGCCGGCAAGGTTTCCCCGGTGCAAGGGCTCATGCTGACATCAAAGGAGGCGTTCCCAGGGCGGCCCTTGCTGCGCCCTAAGCCCTTTTGGCCTGGAAACACCCCTTTTTGCAAGTGCTTAGGCAGGCATAGCCCCATGGAAAGTTCCAAGGGGTTTCCTTTGAAATTGTATTTTTGGCTTGCTGCGCCCATCAGCAAACCACTCAGGAGGCAGCACAGCTGTGCCATCCCCGGCAGCAGCAGAACTACCCCCCTCCGTTAGGATTGGGCTGTAAGTGACACAGAAAAATGAATGTGGCCTTTAGATGTCTGGATGGAATCTTTCCTTCCTGACTCTTCAACTTGTGTAGAGTATACTTTCTCAGATGTATTTCACAGAATTAGATGTGTCTTCAGATGTCTTCCATGTTTCAGGAGAAGCATGTGTTTGCTTCTCCCAGGCCACCACGGGAGGCATGATGCTGAACGGGACGGGCCACAGTCACAGCACTAATAACTAATCACCACCACCCATTGTCTGAGAAGAGTAATGAGAGATCTTCTTCAATGGCCCTTTCCTTTTAATATCTGCTTTGATTGCATTTCTCTTGCAGGTATGTGGACTAAGAGACCTTGGTTAAAAAGTGTGTACCTGTGAAACTCACTGGCTGGCCTTAGACCAGGGGTCGGCAAACTCATTAGTCAAAAGAGCCAAATATCAACAATACAACGATTGAAATTTCTTTAGAGAGCCAAATTTCTTAAACTTAAACTATATAGGTAGGTACACTGTTTATTAACTTAATAAACTTTAATTAAAGTTTTAAGTCTTAATTAAACTATAGGTACACAGAATAAAACTTGATATCATACTTAATAGTGATCTTACTTATTGATAAAAATTAAATTGTAAGTCCCTGCCATTTCCCCCTCCCCGTCCGGAGTCCTCGTCTGGAGGCCTGGTCTACCGCCATAAAAGCCTATTGGTAGACCTGGCCTCTGGCTGAGTCCCATTGGGCGGCCAGGTCTACCCATTGGCTTTCTTGGCAGTAGACCTGGCCTCCGGAGGCCCATAGAAGCCAATTGGTAGACCTGGCCTCTGAAGGGGGACTTTTCCCCCTCCTCGGAGTCCAGGTCTACCGCCAAGAATGCCAGTGGGTAGACATGGCCTCCCAATGGGATTCAGCTGGAGGCCAGGTCTACCAAAGGAAGCCCGCCCCGCCCAACAGCTGATAGGCAGGGGGGAGCCAGGAACCGCCGAGCCGCCCACCCAGCAATCGCACGGCTAGAGGGGAGGGGAGGCTTTAGCGTCCCAACCATTAAGGGCAAGGAAAAGGGGGACCCGGCCATTCTCGGCAGGGGGTGGGGAGAGACAGCGCGCCCGCTCTCCCTCTCAGGCGCGCCGGCTATGCAGCCTGGCTGCCGGCGCGAGCGGGCGCAAGACCAGGGGCTCCGAACCAAGTTCGGAGAGCCGCACTCAACGGGCCAAAGAGCCGCATGCGGCTCTGGAGCCGCAGTTTTGAGACCCCTGCCTTAGACAAATCAGCATAGCCTAAACAGCAGAGGTAGCAGTCAACATGCAGTCTTCTGTTGCATTCAAACGTTTCTGGTTATCTTTTTTTAATAAACTTTTTATTTACAAAAATACAAAAACAAATATTACAAATGTTCATTTTTACTATAATCCATATTATCATTATGATCCTTATGTATTCATCACATAATAATAAGAACAGGTTCTATAGCAATTTCATAGTAAAGACCGACTTTCAATTCTAGAAACTTCCCTTTATCGTAAGACCATTAAACTCATAAAATATTTGTAAACATGATTTTATGTGGCTTCATCCTGTTCCAAAGTATGATTCCAGTTTTCCATAAAGCAGGAATTTTTTTAAAAAAATTATCTTCTTACTGCCTAATGCAGAATGTATACTAAAGATGATATCTTAAGTACAATTGCTTGGCTAATTCCATTCTTTGCTTTCGCAAGAATTTTGTTAAGTAGGTTAGGCTGAGAGAGAACGGCTGGTCTGAGGTCATCCTGCAAGCTTCATGATCAGGAATTGAACCAAGGTCTCTACTGTCCAACACTCTGACCACATCACCACAGTGGCTCTAGTCTAACCTATGCTAGATGACCAGAACTGGAATGAACAGTGAGTGGATACATTTCTTATTTCATACATGATATTAATGAGCATTTTTTAAAAGTTATCCTCTCAGAATTTCTCCTCAAGTTTACTGGCGTGTTAGGGAAAAGATTAAGGGTTTCCTGTATCCATACTCTATTCTAAACCCTTCCCTCTGTTCCTTCCACCCTCTTATCTTTCTCCAGTCACTAATGTTTGTTTATTTGTTTCATGCTCCGCCCCCAGCTGTTCACCTTTAAAGCACTCAACCAACCTTGTTTTGCTATTACTCAAAGCCAAATGCCCTATTCTAATTCCAATTGCAAAAAGAAATAGCGATGAATCTGTGTTCAGACTCAGGAAACCACAACATGTGCTGCTTTTCAGATCTGGTCTCTTACCAGGGAAGGCCACTGTTGAAATCTTGTATTTATAACTGGCAGCTGCCTCCAAGTCTGAACAGCATTTTCTCTGGCTGTTGTCAAACATGTTTGATGACTTGCCATACCGGAAGCCTGTAGGAGGAACAGTCAACCCGCTGCCAGCCCCGCAGAAACAAATTTATACACTGGAAGGAGAATCCATCTTATTTGACTAGTCTGTAATCCTGTTATTTTTTGTCCTGAATTTGATAAGATTCTATAATTAGAACATATGCTATCTCTCTCTGACACAAACCTGCAATAGAGAAGCACTTTATTTACAACATTGTTTGCATTTTCCAAAAAAATTTCAGGCCCTATGCTGGAACTAAACCAACCAAGCACCCACCCTGTTTGTAAACTATAACTGTACTCATATTTTCCATTAAAGGAGAGTTACAAAATGTTCAATGGCTTTTGCACAAGAAAAAATAGCCATGATTGATGGTTTATTTATATTCTGATCTGCAGCTTGACTCTATGCATGTTTACTTAGAAGCAAATCTGATTGAGTTAAGTGGGAATTACTCCAAAGTTAGTGCCCAAAGGACTGCAGCCCTGGTAACAAAACTTCTGATTGGCATTGGCCAATTAACACTTAACAGACTTGTCATTTTTCTCTCATTGAATGGGTTGTGTGTGCCAAAGTCGTAGTTTGCCTAGGGCACCAACAAACAAACAAAAAACAACAACAACTCAAAAATACCTTGGGATGGCCCTGAACAAAAAAATTCAGGAAAGTACTTGCTTCCATAGGAATCTACTCCCTGAAACAGGCTGCTTCACACATTGCTACCCATTTTCTCAGCTAAAATCAGGGAAATTCTATTACCCCTACAAAAACAGATTCACAAAGCTAAAGATCATACATTCATTCCTTCTTTATGGTGTGGTGCTGTTTCCCTGAGGAACTAACGGGATATCCATCATTGGTATTCCCTGAGCTTATTTAGTCAAAACAATAGAATACCAACAATCTGCTACAGGTGTAGAGCCAACATGCATGGATGAATAAGTTGTTTCTATTCAAACTGATTAATTAAATTATTGGCACTATGGGAACCTCAACAGAATATGATGAATAGCTGCAATACATTTTGCCTCATCTTTCTTTGACATTCCCATCACTGTTTTTTAAAAAATGCTTTAAAAATGTAACTGTTCTGTTTTACAATCTTATTTCAAGGAACTTGCATGAAACACTGGGTTTATAACAGATGGTTGCTTCTATTGAATAAATTTCATATTCCATTGAGTTATTTTATTATTATTTTATTTCTATTTAAGTACATAATAACAGCCATGCTGGATCAGACCGAGGGCCATCAAGTCCAGCAGTCTGTTCACACAGCGGCCAACCAAATTATATTTCAGGCCAAGTACTACATGGTATTTACCTCAAAAGCAAATAAAAAATTACCGAAGAAAACAATTATGCTTTTAAAAAGGTATTTAAATGTCACAGAAATGACACAAAATCAAATAATAATTTGAAAGAAAAGAATAATCTTAACATGGAGCCACATTTTCTCCTGAAATTATAACTGCTCTCCGGACAAGAGAGATCAGATACAGAGCTACGTCCTCTTCCCAGATTCTGCCCTGCCCTGCCCAGGATCCACACACACCCCAACCTCCAGGAATTTCCTGAGCAGTGTTGGCAATCCTATTGGGGGTACCATATCTTTCATATAGTCTATGCAAGGCCAGCACAAGGTTTTTGCCATTCCAAGCAGTTGTAGCCAGTATAAACCAGAGAGTTTAATAGTGCATATTGCCTCCCTGATCCATGCTGCCAGGAACCAGGACTTGGAAGAAGGTGATCCTCAGTGGTGCTGCTGGATGTACTAGTCTTCATCTTGGACCCAAGCAGTGCGGCAGTAGGTCAGGTCTGTGAGGTGACGCCATATATATTCCATACACATTACCTCCTCCCATGCCACCATAGTCCTCAAACTATGTCCTTTCCAGCAGTCAACTGGGTCACTTATATAGTGACCCAGTCCAGTACAATTCAATTGAATTGTCAGGCAAACCAGGCCATGGCTTGCTATGCCAAGGCCTCAGTCTCAACCATAGTGGCTCCATTCCGGTGTATTAATGTACTATAAATTGCACAAGAATATGTATGGGAATGTGCATGCATATCAGAATATGTATCCCATTACTCTGCATTGCTCAAATATGCAACAACAAACAAATACGCCTATGGTTTCCAATCCAGCAACCGATGAAAGCATGCAAGCCCTTTTTACATGCAGATAAGCCTTTTTACAACTATGGATCTCCAAATGTGTATTCTTGCAGGCTACACTAATGGCCAGACAGTGAAGGTCAGAACTATATTTTCTTGTATCCCCTCATGAATAGGGCAGACCTCATATAAAGGTTTCACAAATCATTTATGAGTGTTCAACTGGAACCCAGGAGCTCTGGGGCAATCTCTGCTAAGCCAGGAAATACACTTGCTGGACAGTTATATTGAACCCTCACATTCCTCACAGGGTTGTTGTAAGGATAAAATGGATAAGGAGAAAATGGAAGGCAGGTTCCTGGAGGAAGGACAGGATTAAATGTAATAGGTTGGTGTGTTCACAAAAATACAAAAGACAGAGGCAGAATAGCTCTAATAGATAGAGGTGTACATAATCCAAAGGAGGCAGAATTGCTGTTTTTCTTTTTTAATGATTTTAAATTTTATTTTAATTAAGGGGTACTGAAAGAAAACGGGAAAGGGAAAAAATGGAAATATCTGTCATACCATTAACAAACTAAATAGTAGCAGTTACAATGCAGACCAAGCAGTCAACATTACTTTGCATTTATATTGTTGGGCAAGATATACTATTAACATAATCAGTAAATAATCATCATCTATAGCTATTTAGTATCTCCTCACACCACATAATCTAAATGTAAAGTTGAAACTATAATGTTATACAACTAAGTACTGTCTAATTTCTCAGTTAGAGTTTATTAATCATGAGCCTCAACATAGTTATAGAATATTTCCCATTTCTCATGATGTTGCTCAAAGATGATATCATTATTTGCATTTATCATATTGGTCATTCTTGCCAAGATAGCATATTCCATTAGTTTGTCTTTCCATTCTTCTATATCTGTGAGGAGCAATTCCTTCCATTTCCTTGTTAAGACCAACCTCGCCGCAGTTGTAGCATATTTAAATAACTCCTTGAGTTGCGGATGGAGTTCTGATAGTATAATATCTATCAGCATGTTTTTTGCATCGAGGGGAAAATTTTGCTGGAACATCTTTTGGAGTTCTTAATGTATGTTTCTCCAATACGTCTGTAGTCTCAGACAAGTCCACCATATGTGATAGAAAGAACCATCTGATTTGTTACATTTCCAGCAGGCCATCTTGTCCCTAAAACAGCTCTTTTTCTTACAGCTTGAAAACATTTGTCACCAGTAAGTGGGATAACATTGTAGTGTTTCGATTAATATTTACTTGAGCCTCCACAGCCAAATATAATATGTTTAGGAGATGGATTTGGCCTAGAGGCCACCAACCTTACCATTGATGTGGAAATGTTTACCTATCATTATTGGTATGTTTTTATGCTGGTCTTGGACCGTATTAAACTCTCTTTGTACTTTGTACCTATCATTATAAGGAATGGTAACCAGAACAGGGGCACTGACAACCAGTGGGAGCACCAGAGAAGGGTGAGAGGAGGAGGGGTTCCTGGAAAGAGTGCAGGGACTTGATTGGCTGGAGATGTTAAAGGAGCTTATGAAAGTATGAGGAGCATCTATTGACAAATAGGGAATTATGCTGAATGTGGTTCTTGATTTCTTCCCTTGCCCATAAATTGAATATGTGAAGAAAAAAATTCTCAAAAAAGATTATTATAAGCCATCTGTCAGATTCAGCATGTAAATTCTGAGACTGTCTTTTGTAGTGAGAACTCAGGGAGGCATTGCAAATTGTCTATGAAAACTGCAGAAGATATTTTTAGAGTTGCAGAATATTCTCCTACACTGCTAGGGGAGCCTGTCAAAAGCACTTTCTGATTTGTTCTGTTCTTCCAGTTCATGCTTGTTTGCAGTAATGATATTTATTGACCGAAGGTGGGTGGTGGAGGTTCTTGGCATCAGTCTTAGTTGATGTGAGATTACAAATGCAGCAGATCTTTCTCCAAAGTTGCAAATCATTTGAGAAGAAAGGATGAAATACAAATTATATCAGGACATCAATAAATAGTAGGAATCAATGTATTTATTACATTTTTATCTGGCCTTTCCTACAAGGAGCTCAGGGTGGCATAAATGCCTACATTTTATCCTCCCCAAAAACACGGTGATGTAGGTTAGGCTGACAGAATGAATGGTCCAAAGTACCCAGTGAGCTTAATAGAAAACAGAGATTTATCCGAACCTGGGTAACCACTAGCCTACCCTAACACTCTAACCACTACAACTACAAAAGGCCCCTTATTTTGTGCTAGGCAACCCAGAATTAATTAATTTGAATTCTAAGATTAAAAGATACATACAGGGTTATACTTATTGGCATACTGTTATAGCCATTTGATTGTTGTGTTTAAACTCATCTTGGGGCAACGACAATTTTATGGGACACTGGCTATCTGTAGGCTACACAAGGAATGAGGCAGGTTTAAGTACACCACAGTTCCAGTTGTGGCACCAAATTAAAATTGGCCTCATCCACATGAATGGATGCTACATATCACAGTGTTAGGCTTGTGTTGTCCTCTGGTTGATGGGTCCTAAGTAGGTGGCACTCTCACTCTTCAGGTTCTCCCTGTATTTATTCAGGTGAGTGAATCAGAAGGACTTCCTGTAAGTGACAAGTCAACAATAGAAACAGCACTCTCCTCATCCCTGGGCCAAGTGTTTAAAGGTCTGCTTAGCAGTGCTGAGGCATCTTCTGATGGGGTATCTTTTTCTGATGGGGTGTCTTGGAAGAATGCCTAGCAAACTGGTCCTTTTGACAGAGCTGTGCTAGGTTGGGTTTTCTTGCTCCCTTCGTTTGGGAGCCAGAATGGTTGTGGTAGTAAAGCAGCCACAACTGTGGTGTACTTGACAGGGTTTTCCTGCCTCTGCTCTAGTAGATAGAGTTCCACCATGCTGGCCATCTCTTCAGCTGGTGCTTTTGAAAGCTTCCTGGCTGCCAGTCTCCACTGATCGGGCAACTAGTCTACCTTTGTCACTTCCAGCATATGCCCATGCTTACATCCAAGTGTGCCAGCAGCAGTGAGGATGTGCTGGCTCACATCTGCAACAGTGATTCCTGGCACACATGCTCATGGTGAGTCTACAAGTGGCTATTGTGTGGCAATCAGTCATTCAACTGGTATTAAGACAAAGGGCAAGCAATTCAGAAAATTGTGTATTAATTTTATTTTGGGATTCCAGATGGCATGCTTTTCATTATCCTGAATTTTCAGAATGTTGATACTGGTTCAGGATTCTGTTTTGGTTACATTGTTTGGATTCCATAATTTTGGGACAATTATATTTGGTGCCATTAGAGGCAGACAAGGAGAAAGAAAAGAAGCATGGTCAGCTCTCGGCTGTTCCATGGCACATGGTCCCTTAAACTCTAAAGGACTGTTATTTTACATAAGAAGGCCTGGGCTCTCAACTCTAAATAAGTATCCCCAGCCTCTCTACCACTCATGGGAAATGGCCCTGTTATTTCAATGCAATTTCAAATGGCTTCTATGAGATCACTACCCTGTGTGGTGGACGGACCTAAAGGGCTCTCCTAAGCTTACTGAGCTGTGCTGGAAAGGATGAGTACAAGAACTAATTCACATGGCCTGTCAGATCATGATTAGTTTACTATTTTCTATCTGGTCTGGCTGTTTATGTCAGCTTGGATTCTGACATGCCCCTGGTGAAATAGTCATCTGATTCCTCTGTGTCTGGTATAAACAAAGATTCAGCATGCTGCTGCTTGACAGAAATTATTACTCATTTTTTGCTGTGATATTGAATGGAATTTGTGCTTATGACAGTGTTTTTGGATGACCGCTTTACCAAGAGCATGCTAGAATCCAGGCAGATGAAAATGTCAACATAGAAAGAAAAGAAGTGGCTGGCAACATGCCCCAAAGGTTGTGTGAATTGGCTCTGGGAGCACCCCTAATTATCAAACTATTGTCAGGTTGAATCAATCTCTCAAGACAGCAATAGAAACAGAGCAAGTTAAACCAATGTAAGCAAAATTTCAGGAAGCTAGTTCCAGGGCTCATTCAGAGGGCTCAGGGACTGATAGCATGAGGAAAATTATGTTTTCTAGATACAATTGATACTAGGGTTGGTTTAGTGTAACAGCTAAGAATGTGTGCTATAAGCCTAAGAGTCCTTAATTCAAATCTTACCTTAGCCTGGAATTCACTAGGAGACCTTAAACATGTAACCATCTCTCAATTGTGCATCTGTAGTATGAGGACACCAATACTGACATAATTACTGAGATAAAAGTGAAGTGAAGCTGTCAAATACTATATTTAGAGCAATGTTTACATTAAGTATTGTAAATATTATATATTTGTCTAAATCTGTATATGATGGAGAAGCTACATTTCATGTCTTTCCAAAAGATACTGAACACTCAAGACCACAGCCAGCCTTCTAGGTGGGTCTACGGTGATGGACATTAGGTGGAACTCCCACATTTCCTAATGGCACTTCAAAGTAATGGATAGAAAATAAATGTTTTCCTCATGACCAACAGAAACTTCCATAACCCCCTCATTAAGCTCAAATATATGTACATTGTATATTAATGTAGTATAAACTGAATTAAAACTGTTTAAAAGATAGATGTTTTTACTTATAATGGATCATCTTTATAACAGATTCCATAAAACACGTAACTCTTTTAAAACATTATCATGTTCACAGCCTTCAAAATTAAATGGGGGTGCTTTTCCCCCCTGGATAACTTACGCTTCATAAGGACAACCATGAAAAATCCACACTGAGACAAGACAAAATTAGCTCAACACAGTTGGACACATCATGTTGAAAGAGTTTGGGGTATTAACATTTTGAGGACACAAGCTGAGATTTATCTTTTTAATTAGGATTTTTCATATTTTAAAACCAAACTTTTATTCTTTAATGTCATCACCAATCAAACTTAGTTAGGGCAAATCAGTGTTCCAGGTGGGATGTGGTACCCACTGGCCAATCATGGCTAAAGCCAGTGCCAGCCTCAGCAATGGGCAGGGTGGGACGCATTGCCAAGGCCCATCCCTGCTGTGAAATAATTGTGTGTGTGTGTGTTGTTTTTTCTCACACAGCAAACTTCACACCTCAGCAGAGTGGAGAATGGCAACTTTAACGTGATGGATACTAAGCTCTCACCAAAGTCAAGGGACAATCATCTCCAATATGTTGGGATTGTTTAGCCACTTAAGCATTTTGGAGGAATGTGGATTGGCCTCCTCACTTTTAGTGGAATAGAGAAACTTCTCTGTGGACAGCTAGACTGAGGCTCCTCCAGAACAATATGTGTATTGCTTTTATGTAAATGATGCCAATTTTGTTGAACAGTGCTCTAATTAAATTAATGGAAAGCATATTTTCTTCTTTCTGGCTTTATAGAAAGTAATAAAAATAAGAAAGCAAATTTTTGTATGATCTCTTTTTTGTATGATCAGAGTAAGCAAATTGAAATGCAAAAGGGAGTGGTTGAAGAATAAAAGGTAGAGCCAAAGGGGAGGGACCAAATAGAAGGAGTGTGGTTAGAGAAGAAAGGGGGTGTTATACTCTTGCCCCAGGGCCCACGCAAATCTGGAACCAGCCCTGGCTATGGCCAAGAGAAAAGTGCTTTTGCATCATGGCATTCAATATAGTAATGTTTCAAAGCCTTTTCAGTGGCACACATTTCTGACAGCCGCTGTTGATGACATGATGATTCTCCATACAATACCAGCAGCACACACAGTAAGAAGCTTACACATGTTGCATCCTCTGTATTTAGCACCACACAGAAGCTGTTTTCTGCATCTCTGAATTGTACACTGTAGTGTATAAAGCAGCCTTTTGACCCAGTCAGCATCACTGTGGTTAACTGACTGCATGACATGAAAAAGGCTAAAGAGTCAGCAAAAAAAACAAAGGAAATTTGTAATTAAGAATTGTCTCTAGTTTCAGCTCATATGTGAAAATAAAGACAAGAAATGTAAAGACTCATCATCATCAGTTTAACTCAAGCAATACCATATCTACACATTGCAATTTGGACACACAATATTATATGTTTAATTTATCTGATAGTATTCACATTACTTGTCAAAATTACAATATTTTATATCTGAGGGTGGCAGAAAACAAAACACAGTTCCTAAACACATTTACACCCTTCTAAGTCTATTGAAATCAATGGGCTATAACTCTGTTTAGGATAGCAGTGAAACAGTACAATGCTAAGAACACTCTCCTGGGAGTAAACCACACTTAATAGACCTTAATAAGATTCTGAGTAGACCTGGCTAGGATTGCTCTTTTCAACAATAAGATCTCCTTTACTGAAACAGCACTGATGTGTTTTATATTTAAGATAACTATAAACATGAAATATATATATAACTGAGTCCAATCTACAAGATCTTGATTAGAATTTGACCACACAAACTTTCAGACTGTACTTCAGAAGAAATATTAGTCTTACTATGTAACACAAGATATCAGACACCTTTACAGAAATATATCCAGACAGTTGTACACCTCTGTTGCATCGTTTGGGGGAAGGGACCCTATTTTTTAAATCTGAATTAGCAACCTCTTATGTTGGCAAGATAAACATTTTTGAAACCTGTAACAAAGAAAACCTCACTTTATTGATCCTAGGTTTCATTAATTAAATATGTGAAACTGGGATTGCTTTCCTGTTTAGTTACATTGAATCTCATTTGGTGTTTACAGTAGAAAAGAGCAAGAGTCCAGTAGCACCTTAAAGACTAACAAAAATTCTGGCAGGGTATGATCTTTCGTGAGTCAGAGCTCACTTCTTCCAATTTGCTGTTTAGTTTGCCTATTTACCTAGTGTGGAGAGTTTCTTTTGGAGCTCAAGTTGACCCCAGTTTTCATCAATTTGAATAATTTGGTGTCATCCATAAGCTTGGTTATCACACTGCTCATTCCCAATACCAGACAATTTATGAGTATTATAGTACTAAACCATATACAGATTCTTGGAGGATTCTACTTATCCCCCCCCCCCCATTGTGAACTGTCCATTTATTCCTATCTTTGGAATCCTCTTTTAATTAGTCACTAATTTGTTAGTGGACTTGTTTTACCTCTTTATTGCTAATCTTACACAGTAGTGAATGACTTTGTCAAAAGTTTTTTGGATGCTGTGAGGTGGATCCAACTACAATCTTATGGGCTTAGTCCTCCAGCTCTATACCATCTTGTGTTCCTAGGAGGTAAAGAAACAATCAGACAAAGAATCTGGGATGTAGCTCTTCAAGCTGATAGAGCCTGGGTCCATTCTTATCTGTCGGTATAGATTCATGATCAAACTTTTCTCCAGAGAATTACACAAATGTCTTAGAATTTCCTAAATACTGCAGAGCATTTACTTTGACCTGTTTCAGCATTCTACCTTCAGCTTTGCTGAAAGGCAAACATAATATCTAGGTATTTTTTATTCCCACCATTAGTGTTCTTGCCAACTGAATGAGAAAACTGTTAAACATGTGTTACTTCACTGTTCATTTTATAAGGATATTTGTTCCCTGTATTTACCCCTATTTTATTTACATTTCCACACAGATCTGATAAATTTTATATATACACTTTTAAGGTGGCTAAATTTTGTACTTTGAATCAGCCGATAGGGATTCAGATACTTCAGCTGTTTTATTAACTGCTCGTATTACTAAAATTAATCTTTAAATTAATAATTGCTATTGCTTGTAAAAAAATGTTTGTAGAAATTGAGCACTTCTAGACCTTGCAGGTCTGATGTGCCTTAGTGTCAGGCTGCTATCTCGGTTTCGTTATTGCCTCTGTCTCTGCGCTGTATTGTCTGGCCCCCAAGGTCGCATACCTAGGCCTGGGAACTCAGCTCCTGGGAAACTGTATTCAGCCTATGCTTGTAATCTCCCGCCTTTTCTGCCTTATATTATCTCCCAGCTAGTGAGTCTCTCATAGCTGTCATTTTATTCGTTTGCACTGTATGCCTATTTGACCAGTAAAAGCCATCTGTTTGGACTCTATATGACTTTGTGGTGATTTCTGGTTCTGTGGGCCAAGGGCTGACATTATGACAGCTATCTCTTCACCATTCTACTAGCCAGGCTGGAGCCCAGGGGGGTTCGCCTGCCACTTGGATGGGAGCTGTGCAGCTCTCCAGGTGATCTACTACCCTGGAGCCCTTCTCTGAGGATCCTACTCTGTTACAAGACTTAATCGCTGAACTTTTCCGGACGACCCGAGAGGTTTGCCGCTTGAGGGGACTGGTACAGGAACAGTGGCAATCTCTTACAGGAACTCTCTGGATGTTAACGTCGGAGGATACTGATACTCGCTTAGATCTTCAAGACTTGGATCAATTACTGGACGATGCCCGGTTGGCAACTGAGGATTTACAAATATTAACTGGACTTTTGGATAATCTTATTTCTCGAGAAACTCTTTCTACCATGGCGGGAGCCCCGCCGGAGGGTTTTTCCCTGATCCCGGATGCAGCCAGCTGTCAGGCTGAGGCCAAGCGAGTCGCTATTAGCACCGCTCTTCTCCTTGTGGAATGTACAAAGGACACCCCGGTAGCCACCTTGGCTCAAGTTTTGACCTCGACTTTTGGAGCCGAGGCACCCGCACTGGCGGTTCGAGTACAACCTCTGCTGGGCGGGGAACCCGACCCCATACTCTCACTCCTGGAGACAGAACTTTTGCCGCGCATTACGGCAGAGACTGCCCTAAGACTTGAGAACGCCAAAGTTCTTGCGGATCAGCAAGCCGCCGAAGCGGCTAAGGTCGCAAGAGAGAGAGAAGCTGCGGAAGCAGCCAGGGCGGCTGCAGCAAGGATTAGGGATCGGGCGAACGTGGACACGCGCCCCAAGGACAATGTACAAGGGCTATCAGGTCTGTCTTTTTCCCCGGCGTTTGTCCCGTCGCGCGCGACCCAACGCGCACGCCGTTTGGCTGACCGACGTCGAGACTCAGGAGAGTCTGAAGACGAGGATCTATATGGGGATAGCTCTCAATGGGCCACAAGCTTCCGGACCAGTAAACCTCATCTTACTGGTGGCCCAAGTGAGGAGGTTCATCTCTTACGAGCCCAGAATCGGGAGCTCTCCGACCGTGTTGATCAACTCCAGGAACTAATGGAACGTATGCTTCAGGAGAACAGGCAATTACAACAAACCCTGATAGCTCAGAGACAGCCCGTTCCGATACCGGGTCAGGGGGTGGGTACGGGTGTACAGCCACCCGCTAATGTGCCTGCTCCACCCTTGCCTCCTGGAGCTCCTGTTATTCCTCCGCCCGGACCACCCGTGCAACCACCCGCTAATGTGCCTGCTCCACCCTTGCCTCCTGGAGCTCCTGTTGTTCCTCCGCCCGGACCACCCGTGCAACCGGGCCAACCTGCGCCCGGCCCTTGGAAGCAACTCAAATTGAGGACTACGTATGACGGATCTCTCGAGACTTTGCCTTGTTTCTTGCATCAAGTGGACAGTTATATGCGAGAACAAGGACAACTTTTCCCCACGGAAGATAGCCGGGTGCGTTACGTAGCTTCCCTTCTGACAGGTAAAGCGGCTGACTGGATGGTCCTCCAGTTTGACACCCGCTCTCGTGCTATTCGTTCCCTCAACAACTTCATGACTGCCCTGAGAAGGAGGTTTGAGGACCCCTTCCTGGGGGAAAGAGCCAAAACGGAACTCTTACAATTAAAACAAGGCTCTGCTACAGTTCGAGAATTTGCCGATGAATTTCAACGACTGGCAAGTAAAATTGTAGGTTGGCCCGAGACCACCCTGATCCATCATTTCAGGGAAGCCTTGCATCCTGACATTCTGAACTGGTCTTACATGCGGGGCGATCCCGATACCCTCGAAGACTGGATCCTATTAGCCGAGGAAGTGGAAAGCCGCCGACGCTTTATTTCTCTCGTTCGTCAAAAGCACAAGGAAAAAGGCACCCAAAAGCCGCAACCCAAGGCACCACTGCTCGTCCCACGAAATCCCCCACGTCCCCCCCAGGAACGTGAAGCCCGATTTCAGAGGGGTGCCTGTCTTACTTGCGGAGAAATAGGCCACTTTGCAGCCGTTTGCCCGCGCCGCCAGGAATTAATTCGTCCCAGCACGACAACCCGCGCCCGAGGTCGTCCACCACGCAGAGGCACCGCGGCCACCCGCAGCGCAGCTCCGGGAAGATCCACACCCTCTGCACTCCATGCCGGGGACCCAGCCTCCCTGCCTACTACCAACGACCCCGCCGGGTCTCGGATTACAAGTGCCCCATTGGGGGACAACTTTCCCTCTTCGGATGAGGAAAATCCTTGGATTTCTCCAGCCTTAAACCTGGAATCTCCCCTCGACTTGTCAAAAAACGGCTCCGGTCTGTGGTGAATGGAGCGTCTCCACAGACCTCTCAGGATCTTCCTATCAAACCGAATGCTCCTACCAAAATCAAAGAAGTGGACTCCACCGTCTACGTGGATGCAGTTTTACAACACCTTAACGGTGGTCCACAACTCCCCGTCAAAGCACTAATTGACTCCGGTTGCTGTCGCACTCTCATAAGCGAAGCCACTTTTGCTGCACTCAGAGCCGACTCTGAGGCTTTACCCGCCCCCGTCCAATTTGCCCAAATGGACGGAAGCCATTTCCAGGGGGGTCCAGTTGATCACCGCACCATAGGGGTGGCAATGGGAATTGGTTCCCACTGGGAACAAATAGACTTCACTATAGCCCCTATCCGATTTGAAATGGTCTTGGGAATTAACTGGATTAAAGGACATAGTCCCAGTATTGATTGGGAAACAAACACTATCTCCTTCGCTAGTCCCACCTGCGACCAGCATCGGCAGAACTATGCTCTGCTATATCCGCCCGTTCCAGCATTAACCTCTACTGCCCCAGCACCACCGGTTCTACCTGCTGTATACCGGGACTTTGAAGATGTCTTCGACCTTAGGGAATGTGATGCCTTACCCCCCCACCGGGCCTCAGACTGTGCGATTGAAGTGGTAAAGGACTGCACATTAACCAAGAGTAAGATTTACCCTATGAGCGCTTCCGAGCGCACTGTCCTCCGGGACTTTTTGGACAAAAACCTCGCCAGAGGGTTCATTCGCCCTTCGAATGCCCCAAACTCGGCCCCCGCGTTTTTCGTCCGGAAAAAAGAGGGCGACCTTCGCCTGTGCATTGACTTCAGAAAGCTCAATGCGGTTACCCAGACCAACGCCTATCCTATCCCATTAATATCGGATATTTTGGGACAATTACAGGAAGGCCGTGTGTTCTCTAAATTAGACTTGGTGGAAGCTTACTACCGAGTCCGTATCCGCGAAGGGGATGAGCACCTCACTGCCTTCTCTAGCTGTTTCGGAATGTATGAATTCCTAGTGATGCCGTTCGGATTAAAAGGGGCCCCGGGGGTCTTCATGCAACTCATCAATGAAATCCTACATGACCTTCTATATCGTGCGGTGGTGGTCTATTTAGATGACATTCTCATTTATTCGAAAACTATGAACGAGCATGTGGCTCTGGTCCGGGAAGTTCTGCAACGCCTGCGTGACCATCAACTTTTCGCAAAACTAGCTAAGTGCGAATTTCATCAAAGCAAACTCACGTTTTTGGGATACATCATCTCCCACCAAGGTCTTCGCATGGACCCCGCCAAAGTCCAAGCCGTCCTCGATTGGACTCCCCCCACCAACCGTAAGCAAGTACAACAATTTCTGGGATTTGCAAACTTCTATCGGGGATTCATCCCTAACTTCGCCCAGGTGGCTCTACCCATTACGGACCTACTGAAAACTAAGGGAAAAGTAAGCTCGGCTGCCTTGCCCTCCGCAAAAATCCTATGGACTGAGCAATGCCAAGCCGCTTTTCTGGCCCTCAAATGCCTCTTCACTTCGGAGCCGGTGCTACGGCACCCAGACCCAAATCAAATGTTCATTGTGCAAGTCGATGCTTCTGATGTAGCCATGGGAGGGGCTCTCCTCCAGCAAGGACCGGATGGTCTTCTTCACCCTTGCGCTTACTTTTCAAAAAAAATTGCGCACGCTCAATTAAACTGGCCCATCTGGGAGAAAGAGGCCTCAGCAGTTCATCATGCACTGACTCTATGGCGACAATTCTTGGAAGGGTCTAAAGTCCCCTTTGAGGTTTGGACCGATCACAAAAATCTAGCTGCCCTCACGGGGTCCCATAAGCTATCGGCGAAACAACAACGGTGGGCGGAGTTCTTTGCTCAGTTCCGTTTCACCCTGAAGCACGTCCCTGGGAAGCAGAACGTTCTCGCGGATGCCCTCTCCCGTTTACCACAATATCCGGTAAAACTCGAGAGACCCACCAACTCTCTGTTCACCCCTATGCAACGTGGGGCCCTACCTATGCTGGCTGTGCAAACTCGATCCCAGCATCAGCACGCCTCACCCAACTTACAAGCTCCGCCAGCCCAACCGGCTGCCCAGCCGCCACCGCAACAGACCGGCGTTCCCGCCCTTCCTACCCCTCCGGCCGCCCAGCCGCCTGCAGTCTGCGCGCCGCCGCACGTAAGCACTAGCCCCATAACTGTTTCTAAGATCTCCATGGCCGACGGGGGGGCCCCCTCCAAAGTCCCCATCTCCGAGTCCTTTTTAAATGTCCTTCGGGACCAGTGCCTTTTAGAACGCTCCGCTCATACCCTTCCCCCTGGTGTTTTGGAACAGGGAGGGTCCTGGTACAAGGACTCGAAATTGTATGTACCCAAAGCTCTCCGGAAGGACGTTTTACATTTAGCTCATGGAGCCAAAACAGCTGGGCACTTTGGGTTTCTGAAAACCCTTCACTTATTGCGCAGACAGTTCTGGTGGGGGGGAATGCGTTCCGACATTGACTCCTTCATCCGCAGCTGTCCCGTTTGTGCCGCTGCGAAACGATCGCAGGGCAAACCCCCGGGACTGCTACAACCTCTTGAAACGCCCAGCAAACCTTGGGAAGTGATTGCTATGGACTTTATGACTGATCTCCCTCTCAGTGGGGGTAAAACTGTGTTGTGGGTTGTTACTGATTTGTTTTCTAAACAAATACATTTGATTCCATGCGCAGGGATCCCCTCTGCTCAGAAACTGGCCCGCCTCTTCGTGACGCATATCTTTCGTTTACATTCGTTTCCGCGTAAGATAATTTGTGACCGCGGAAGTGGTTTCGTTTCTAAGTTTTGGAAAGCTTTCCTCAAGTTGGTGGGAGTGGAACAAGGGTTGTCTAGTGCATACCATCCTCAAACCGATGGTCAAACTGAACGTGTCAATGCTGTACTTGAATGTTATTTACGCTGTTATGTTAACTACCACCAGGATGACTGGGTGGAACTGTTACCTTTAGCAGAATATGCCTACAATAATGCCATGCATCAATCCACAGGTTTTAGCCCATTTTTTGCTGTATATGGACAAGATTTCAGTCCTATTGCTCCTGCAGATGATGTAGAGGGGGAGGGGAACCCCGACATTGCCTCCTGGGCACACGCCCTCCGTACCACTTGGCCCTGGCTCGTTAGCAACCTCGACCGAGCCAAGCGTAAATACAAAGCGCAAGCTGACAAACATCGCTCCCCCGGGGGTGATCTGCAAGTGGGTGCTTTGGTTTACCTTTCCACCAAAAATCTCCGTTCCACCCGTCCGTGCCATAAGCTCAGTGCTAAATACATTGGCCCTTTCCCCATCACCCGGGTCATAAACCCTGTCACGGTGGAACTGGCTCTCCCCAAGTCCTTGAGGCGTGTGCATCCTGTTTTCCACATTAGCCTCCTCAAACCCCATGTTGCTTCTCCACAGTGGCATCCGGATCCACCTCCTGCGCAACCCATCATGGTGGGGGGGGGAGGAACACTTCGAAGTCTCCAAGATCCTTGACTCCCGTGTTCACCATGGCAACCTGCAGTATTTAGTCCGTTGGAAACATTTCCCCCCTGCCTATGACGAATGGGTGCGCGCACGGGATGTCTCCGCCCCCGACCTCGTCAACGCCTTTCACATTGCTTACCCGGATAGGCCAGCCCCCTTGCGAACTGGGAGGGGGCCTTGAGGGGAGCAGAATGTCAGACTGCTATCTCGGTTTCGTTATTGCCTCTGTCTCTGCGCTGTATTGTCTGGCCCCCAAGGTCGCATACCTAGGCCTGGGAACTCAGCTCCTGGGAAACTGTATTCAGCCTATGCTTGTAATCTCCCGCCTTTTCTGCCTTATATTATCTCCCAGCTAGTGAGTCTCTCATAGCTGTCATTTTATTCGTTTGCACTGTATGCCTATTTGACCAGTAAAAGCCATCTGTTTGGACTCTATATGACTTTGTGGTGATTTCTGGTTCTGTGGGCCAAGGGCTGACACTTAGAAAACAAGTTCATATCAATAATGTAAGTATAAAATTAACCTTTTCACAACTTTTGCTAGACTAATCGATTCTCAATTAGTTTCATAGTCAACACCTTAACATCTGTATTTCATGAGGCCCTAACACCTGTAGTTTATGAGGTGGACCCCATGTTTTCCAGTAGCAAGACCTTTATACCAGCAGGGGAAAGTGTATAATTTCACCAGTTTCCGCCTCCCACTGCAGATTCCAGTTTGCTCACATATTGTCCCTACAGCAGGCTGTAGTGAGAGGGGTAGGCAGGAAAGTTAATTTACACAGCCACTCTGCTCAGGCTAGGTAGGAGCCACTCTAATGTATTTTTCTGGGATCCCACTCATATCTACTACTTTAGGATTTATATCCAAATAAGTATAGTTGAAGGCCAGTTTATATAATAAATAGTGAATGTGTGTGTGTGTGGGAGGACTCCATACATGTAGAAAAATATGAAGCATATTGTGTGGGAGCATTCTAAATTACAACTTCCAACCTACAATCAGAAGTATACCCAAAGAAAAATCTGTTCCACTTGGTTCTGTTGACTGTATGTTTATGATCTTAAGCCTAGTTTGGAAACTGAGATTGGTGAACTATCCTGTGTATCAAATAATTTAGTCCTAAAAATTGTAGTGCAGTCAGTCACACAAGAAATACATTGAGCACACACAAGAAATTAACCAATTCTGATCTGAAATTTCAGGAGCACTTTATTATAAAACAAAAAGAAACTTCAGTGGAAAAAAACAGAATAAATGTTAACATCAAAAATGCTATATTTTACGGTGGGAGAAGACTCACAAATGGAAAAAAAAGTGTTATCTAAAGTCAGGAAAGTGAACATTTCAGGATAGTCTTGTAAATTATCCATATTATTGATTTTACAATGAGTGATATTATGCCATACTCAAAAAAATTGTCTGAAATTGTACTATTAAAGGTCTGCTTAATTATTTCCAAAGAGCCACTATAAAATCCCTGTTTACAATGCAAATATCCAAATTCCTCCAAATCTATATACTAATAGTGAAGCCAGTCAAATTTAAATCTAGTGACTATTTAAATCTAGTGACTGGAGCTGTGAATGAGCAAGACAGATCTTTCTACAAACCTAAAAAGTGCCCCAGGTTTGCAGAAAAATATGAAATCTTTAAAAAGTACATTGCAGGGTTTAACCCCCCCCCCCAAAAAAATAACATTAGTGCTTATATCTTTAAGCAACAGATTCACTGAGTGGCAGTTGCTAGGAAACCACAGTATTCTAGGATTGGTTTTTGTCAGTAAAAGGCAGGGGGGCAGGGCCCTTTCCAGGGCTGTTTTGGCCTTTGCAGGAGGACTCACTGGGGCCAGGCCTGGCAGCAAGTAGTGGGTGACTTGATACCACCTGAATTGCATGACCTACCTAGGCCTGGCTGCTTACTACTATTCAACAGCAGTCACCATATGAACATCAGTGTGGTATAGTGATCAGAGCTTCACAGTAGGGTCAGGTTCATATCACCAGTCTGCCATGGAAGCTCACAGCTGATATTGTGCCTGTCACATGCATTCAGCCTAACCTACCTCACAGGGTTGTTTGGTGAGGATAAAAAGGAGAGGAGAATGATGTAAGCTGCTTTGAAGAATAAGAATTGGTTTTTATACCCTGCTTTTCTTTACCTTTAAGGAGTCTCAAAGCAGCTTACAATCTTCCTTTCCCCACACCTTGTGAGGTAGGTGGAGGTGAGAGAGTTTGGAGAGAACTGTGACTAGCCCAAGCAGGTTTCATGTGTAGGAGTGGGAAACAAACCTGGTTCACTAGATTAGAGTCTGCCACTCATGTGGAGGAGTGGGGAATCAAACCCAGTTCTCCAGATTAGAGTCCACCTCTCCTAACTATTACATTTAAATCCAGTGACTGGAGCTGTGAATGGGCAAGATAGAAATTTCTACAAACCTTAAAAGAAAAATATGAAAACTTCAAAAAATACATTGGAGGATTTAAAAAACCCAAAAAAGATAAAAGGAGCATCTATAGCTTTAAGCAATGGATTCCCTCAATGGCTGTTGCTAGGCAACCACAGAATTCCAGCCTTCAGTTTCTGTGAGTAAAAGGGCAGGGTCCTTTCCGGGGCTGTTTTGGCTTCTGAGGGAAAACATATTGGGACCAGGCCTGGGCCTGGCAGCAAATAGTCCTTGTGGGTTCTTTCTTGTGAATATATATTTTTCTCAACATGGCCAAATCTGTGTATACTTAAATCCAGTTTGCAGTTATGAACAGACAAGACAGATATTTTTACAAATCTGGAAAAACATCCCAGGTTTGCAGAAAAAAATGAAATCTAAAAACACACACACACATGCAAACAAACACAAAAATAGGGGGTTAAAACCCCTCAAAATGGTTAGAAATGTCTGTAGCTTTAAGAAATGAATACCATCAGTAGCTGTTGCTAGGCAACCACAACAGTATTGCCAGCCTTCAAGACTTGGACTTTGTCAGTAAAAGACAGGTGCAGGGCCTCATAGAAGCCAGGCCTGGCAACCACTGGCAGCAATAGAGGGCTACTTGATACCACATGACTTACATGACTCACCCAGGCCTGAGTGGTTGCTACTGTTCAACAGCACCCACCTCACAAAAAAACAGTGTAGTGTAGTGGTTAGAGTTTCAAACTAGCATCTGGGACACCCACTACTCTGACCTAGTACTAACTGGATGACCTTGGGCCAGTCACACACCCTTGGCCTAACACACAGGACTCTTGTGAGGATAAAATGAAGGAGAGAAGAATGATGTAAGCTGCTTTGAGTCCCCACTGTGGAGAAAGGTGGAGTATAGATAAAGGAAATAAATAACAAATATTGTTCAGGAGGGGTGGCAGATAAGAGTTCAATTGATTGTTGGGTAGGAAGGAGAGAAAGAAGCAAGGAAATGTGAGAATATGGGGATTGCCAGGAGGAGCAACAGAGGAAATAATGTGGGGAGGGGTATACAGGGGGAAATGAATGCCAACTGCAAGTCCTAGCAAGTTACCCATTGTGCAACTGGGCCCAGCCCAGCAGCTGGCACCATGCAACTGAGAATGGCCAAGCATTGTGGCTGGAACCTCACAGAGTTTTCCTAGGGAGAGGCTGCCAGGGGAAGGGAAGGAGGAAAAGTTGAAGATGGGAGGACAGATAAAGGTAGGTTGGTTGGTGGGTGCTATGGTCAGAAGGAAACAGAAAAAGGGGAGAGACTGTGGCAGTTTTCAGGAAAGGGAAAGAGGAAATAGCAGGGGAAAGGAAAAGCCCCCTGCAAGTCTTTGTGGGTCCCCCACTTGCCTTGCATATTATTACATTGCTAAAATGTTTTCTTCTTAGATTGTTCAGAGGTGCTTGAAGTGATGGCCCTAACAGAGAAAGCTAGAGTGCTCTAAAATTAGCTGGAGATGAACAGGAAAAAAAGACTGGTTATAGGCTGTTTCCAACAGCTACTTAACCAGGCTTCAGTGCTGTTGAGAAGTCTTTTTTCTTGCTTTCCTACAGCCTTGAGGTGCTTCTGCCAGGCAAGTTGAAAGAGAGAGATAGTATTGAAGTGTTTCTATGCTAATGCCAAAAGCCTCCAAGCGAAAATGGGGGAGTTAGAGTGCTTAGTTTTAAGAGAAAACATAAATATAGTGAGCATTACAGAAACCTGGTGGAAGGGAGAGAACCAGGGGGATACGGTCATCCCTGGGTAAAACTGTATAGAAATGACAGGGAACGGCATATTGGAGGGGTGTTGCTATGTACATCAAGGAGGGCATAGTGTCTAATAAACTAGAAACCATAAAAAGGGCAGACTCGCCCACAGAATCCTTGTGGGTGACAATACTGGGGCCCAAAGATAATTTAATACTGAGGACGTTTTATCGGCCCTCTGACCAAAAGCCTGAGGATGATCTAGAGATGGAGAATGAAATCAGGGAGGCATCCAAAGTTGAAGTAGTAATAATGGGTGACTTTAACTACCCTCATATTGACTGAATAAATGCATGCCCCAGTCAAGCGAAAGAGATAAAATTTCTTTTTATTTGTAAAAAGTGTAAAGTGTCTGACTGGGAATTTTAGAGAAGAGAAAAGGAGAAGCCCCCCCTCACATTCAGTTTGCCAGAGCACAGCCAGAAAAATGAAACTAACTTGTAAGACTCATAAAGCTTCTGATAGTAACTCTTTGGACACAGAAACCCGACAGAAGCTACTTGGATTATAAATTGATCATACATAGAAGGACAATTCAAGCAAGGAACCATGGCAAGTCTACGAAAAGTTTTGTTAACATCACAAATTCAAGCACTTGCTGACCAAATGTCGGAACTCAAGGGAAAGTTAAGAGCAGAGTTTAATTCTATTAAAGAAATGAGAAAAATGAGAGGAATGCAATCAGCTGCCAAATCTTTGATGGTGGAAAACGTGCAGGATACAAAAATTGATCATGAAGTGGTGTTGACATTAGCCCAAAAGCTAGGCCCTGCCTGCGGGAGATCATGAGGAAAATAATTAGGAGGAAAGCTCCAGAGAATTAAAGCAAGACCAGCCCTTGTTGTGAAAGGGGAAAGCCCACAGCACTACAAAAATAAGCAAACACAAACTTCCCAAGATGTACCCATTAGAGCAAGAGGGGAGTGTACATATTCTTGGAGAACAGCCATTTTCCTTACCCCAGTCAATGTAAACTGTTCACACTGATATAATCATAAATTCCAGAAGCAAAAAATCATAAAGCATACATTCTTCTTAAAATTTAATCTTAGAATTATAAATTAGTGTATAACATATTGTTGTAGGTTTTCATTCTATTGATTATAGGTATTGATATATTACAACTTTAAATGCATTTAATTCTCAGTCTTCTATTGTTTTGTCTGTATAACTGTCTATGAGAAATGTAGCTGTCTGTGAGAAGTTAGTTCATCGGTCAGCTGGCAGTCTAGGAGCCATGCCAAACTACAGGTATCAGTTTGTTTATAGTACTTGCAAGAACAGAGAAAAAAATGAGGACAGAGATACCTTTTGAATTTGGCTTGTCTGCCTTTTCAATGGCTAGATGAATGTTTTTAGATATTCCTTTGCTTTAGAAGTTAATCAAGATGCAATGTATATTTAACTTTAAGATAGAAGATGCTTTCACTTAATAGCTAGACAATGGGTGTGAAACTTAGAAATGCTATGTGAACATTATGTGTTTATATGACAATCTCCTGATGTCATCCATCAATTTATGACATCAAGGTTAAGGTAGATGCTTGAGAACAGACTTTTAACTAACAGTCTGTAAGGGACTTTATCCCCCAGACAAGCTTAAGTGCTGTCCGAATGGGAAATTCTCTACCGTATGCTTGCGTGCAGTTTGGCTTGAGAACCCTTTCCTGGCATGGTAACTGATTTGTAACTGTGTTCTATTAGATCTATATTCTTTTGTTGAAGCTTGTATATATTGTACATATATCTTTTCATTTTACTATTTTCTGAAGTATTTACAATAAAAAGGAATTGTTTTACAATTCAAAATATGTTGTATCATCACTTACAGTGACTGGTTAAATAAGGTAACGTGGATTTTAGTGAATCACAAAAACTAAAAATCTAGTCACAGAATCAGAAACATTTATTGCGGCATTGCGCCAATAAAAATTAAGAACATACAGCAATATTACAGCGGATACATTGATATTGTTCAAAAGTTGTGTCATGTTAATTTAAAAGAATATATATAAATTAAAATGTTTCACGATTTGGATAAGAAATAAACATTTTGACACAAATTCAAAAGATTTTTAACTTTGTTATTTCTTTGACTTTTATTTTACTATGTAAGCACTTGTCCCATCGAAAACCAAAAGCCACACCAGGAGACTTAGTAGTCCAAAAGAGTTGGTTTAATGGTATCACAGACAAGCAGAGCTTAGAAATCCAAAGACAGGAATGGGGGGGGGGGGATGGTATGCACTTGATAATATAAGAACACTAGAAAAGCAGCAGCAATACAGTCTCATGAGATAACCTCAAACAGTCTAGAGACACCACGGCTCCCACGGGCATCTGCTAGCTTCAAAGGGAATAGGAATGCAGTTTTAGGGAAACAGTCCTTGAACGAAAGTCTGTGAGAAAACGAAACTATCTGAGACATAGCGAGCAGGCCTGACATTCTGCTCCCCTTAGGCCCCCCTGTCTTGCAAGGGGGACGGCTTATGGGGGTAGGCGGTGTGGAAGGCATGCATAGGTGCGGGGCAGAGACATCCCGTGCACGAACCCATTCGTCATAGGCAGGGGAGAAGTGTTTCCAACGAACCAAGTATTGCAGAGAGCCAGCACACGAGAGTCCAGGATCTTTGATACTTCAAAATGCTCCTCCCCCCCCCACCATCACAGGCTGTTCAGGAGGTGGTTCCGGGTGAAGACAGGATGGATGCGCCTCCAAGTTTTAGGGAGGGTCAGTTCCACAGTGACTGGGTTAATTATCCGAGCAATGGGGTACGGCCCCACGTACTTGGCACTGAGCTTATCACATGGCCGGGTGGACCGCAGATTCTTGGTGGATAGGTACAGTAAGTCATCAACCCGGAAGTCTTTGCTGGGAGAGCGATGTTTATCTGCTTGAGCTTTATATTTGTGTTTGGCCCTTTCTAGATTTTTTACCAGCCAGGGCCAGGTGGTGTGGATAGCTCGAGCCCAAGAGGCTACATCATCACTTCCCTCCTCCCCTGCAACATCAAGCTGACCAATAGGACTGAAATCTTGACCATAGACAGCATAAAAAGGACTAAAACCTGTAGATTGATGCACAGCATTATTATAAGCATACTCAGCAAAAGGCAATAGTTCAACCCAATCATCTTGGCGATAATTGACATAACGCAAATAACATTCCAGTATAGCATTTACACATTCAGTTTGCCCATCCGTTTTGGGGTGAAAAGCACTAGACAAACCCTGTTCCACCCCCACCAACTTGAGAAAGGCTTTCCAAAACTTAGCCACGTAGGTACCCCCGCGGTCGCTGATTATCTTACGCGGAAAGGAATGCAAATGGAAAACATGTGACACAAAGAGGCAGGCCAACTTTGGGGCGGAGGGTATACCCGCACACGGAACCAGATGCACGTGTTTGGAAAACAAGTCAGTAATAACCCAAAGAACAGTTTTTCCTTCACTGAGCGGGAGATCAGTCATAAAATCCATAGCAATCACTTCCCAGGGCTTGGTGGGAACCTCCAGCGGTTGCAACAGTCCAGGGGGTTTACCTTGGGATCGTTTAACAGTGGCACAGATGGGACAGCTGCAAATGAAGGAATCCACATCAGTACGCATGCCTGCCCACCAAAACTGCCTGCGCAGCAAGTGAAGGGTTTTCAAGAATCCAAAGTGTCCTGCCGTTTTGGCTCCATGGGCCATTTGCAGGACCTCTTTCCGAAGTATTTTAGGCACGTACAATTTTGAGTCTTTGTACCAACAACCACCCCGTTCTAGCAAGCCCGAGGGCAGTGCCTGAGCAGTGCGTTCGGCTAGGCACTGAGAACGAAGGGAGTCCAGGAAGGAGTTGGGCAGGATCACCCCTCCCGCAGAGGGGGGTGAAGCAGGAGCCGCTGGCAGTGGGGCGCTGGGCGTAGTGGCATGGGTGGGTCCGGGGAGGGAGTTGGTTCCCTCTTGACAGATGCTCTGCTGTCCGCTGCTTGGGGCTGGGACTGGAGCAGAGTTTGGGACCGAGTCTGTACAGCTAGAACTGGTAGAGCTTCTCTTTGCGCGGGGGTGAATAAGGAGACCGTAGGACGGTCGATTTTCACCGGATACTGGGGAAGCCTGGAAAGAGCATCAGCTAGCACATTTTGCTTTCCAGGCACATGCTTGAGCACAAAACGGAATTGAGCAAAGAAGTCAGCCCAACGTTGTTGTTTCACGGACAGTTTGTGGGCCCCCATGAGGGCCTCTAGATTTTTGTGATCGGTCCAGACTTCAAAGAGGGCCCTGGAACCTTCCAGAAATTGCCTCCACGTAGTGAGGGCATGATGGACAGCTGCAGCTTCCTTTTCCCAAATTGGCCAGTTCAGTTGGGAGTGCACAAATTTCTTTGAAAAATAAGCACAGGGGCAAAGAAGACCATCTGGCCCTCTTTGCAAAAGAGCCCCCCCCCCATAGCTACGTCAGACGCATCTACTTGCACAATGAACATTTGGTCTGGATCAGGATGCTGCAGCACAGGTTCAGAAGTGAAAAGCTGCTTGAGAGTTACAAAGGCAGTTTGACATTGATCTGTTCAATGCACCTTGGCGGTGGGCAACGTGGCAGAGACTCCTTTACCCTTAGTCTTAAGGAAGTCGGTGATTGGCAGTGCCACTTGAGCAAAGTTGGGAATGAAACCACGGTAAAAATTGGCAAAGCCAAGAAACTGCTGCACCTGCTTGCGGGTGGAGGGAGGAGCCCAATCAAGTACAGATTGTATCTTAGCAGGGTCCATGGTGAGGCCCTGATGTGAAACTATGTATCCCAAGAAGGTTAATTGTTCCTGGTGGAACTCACACTTAGACAACTTAGCGTAGAGTTGATTGTTTCTGAGACGTTGTAACACTTCTTTGACCAGAGTAATATGTTCCTCCATGGAATTAGAGTAAATAAGGATATCACCGAGATAAACCACCACGCCCCTATATAATAAATCATGGAGGACCTCGTTAATGAGTTGCATGAAGACCCCCGGGGCCCCTTTTAACCCAAAAGGCATCACCAGAAATTCATACATTCCAAAGCAGCTAGAGAAGGCTGTGAGGGGTTCGTCCCCGTCACGAATCCGGACCCGGTAATAAGCTTCAACCAAGTCCAGTTTGGTGAAAATGCACCCCTCCCTTAGTTGTCCCAAGATGTCCGAGATCAGCGGGATGGGGTAGGCGTTGGTTTGGGTGACTGCGTTGAGTTTTCGAAAGTCAATGCACAAGCGCAAGTCACCCGTCTTCTTACGGACAAAGAAAGCAGGGGCTGAATTGGGGGTGGCTGATGGCTGAATGAACCCCCGAGCAAGATTTTTGTCTAGAAAGTCTCGCAGCACGGCGAGTTCGGAAACGCTCATAGGGTAAATCTTGCTTTTAGTCAGTTTGCAGTCTCCCACCACTTCAATCGCACAGTCCGTAGTTCGGTGGGGGAAGGTAATGCATCGCATTCTTTTACATCAAAAACATCCTCAAAGTCTCGGTATACCTCAGGTAATTGGGTCGATGGTAGGGCATCGGAGGCTAAGTTGGTGCGGGTGGAAGAGCAACTGCGACCTCGTGTCGATGTTGGTCACACTTAGGGTTGGTAAAGGCAATAGTGTCAGCCTCCCAGTCTATGGAAGGACTGTGTCCTTTGAGCCAGTTGATTCCTAAAATGACCTCGTATCAGACTGGAGCAATGGTAAAGTCTATCTGCTCCCAATGGGAACCGATGCCCATCGCTACTCCCCATGTGCGACGGTCGACTGGCCCCCCTTTAAAGTGGCTACCGTCCATTTGGGCGAATTGGACGGGAGCCGGTAGGTTTTCGGACTTGACTTGTAGAGCTGCAAACGTGGCCTGATTGATTAAAGAGCGCCCGCAGCCGGAATCTATAAGTGCTTTGACATGTAACTGGGGGCCCTTTTTATAATGTTGTAACACTACGTCCACATACACAGTATTTTCGACTTCACTCACCATGACAGGAGCCTTGGATTTTGCAGGGGTTTCCGCAGGGGTCTGTGGGGACGCTCCACTCACCACAGACAGTGTCCGTTTTTTGACAGGTCAAGAGGAGATTCCAGATTTAGAGCTGGGGAATTCCATTGATGATCTTCGTCGGAAGAAGGAGAACTGTCCCCCACTGGGGCACTTGTAATCCAGGACCCTACGGGGTCAATGGGTGCAGGGAGACTAGACAATTCTCTGACGTGAAGTGCAGAGGGTATGGGTCATCCCGGCGCTGTGCTGTGGGTGGCTGCGGTGCCTCTGCATTGAGGTCGTCCCCGAGCTCGAGGCGGTACGCCCAGTCGAGTGGGCTCTGGACATTGAGGACAAGCCGCTGCAAAGTGGCCCATACCACCGCAAACGAGACAGGCTCCCCTCTGGAATCGGGACTCGCAATCCAGAGGGAGTCGGGTTGGTCTCCGCGGGTTGGGAGTGGAAGGTTTGGGGGGAGGTTTTTGACTGCCCCTCTCTTTGGCCCGATTTCGGACCAGGGAAACGAACCGTCGGCGACTTTCTACTTCCTCTGCCAGTAAAATCCAATCCTCCAGGGTATCTGGGTCGCCTCGCATATAAGACCAGTTCAAAATGTCCGGGTGCAAAGCTTCATGGAAGTAGTGGATAAGGGTAGCTTCAGGCCAGTCCACTACTTTACTCGCGAGTCGTTGGAATTCATCTGCGAATTCCCGAACTGGAGAGGAGCCTTGCCTGAGTTGCAAAAGTTCCGCTTTGGCTCTCTCTCCCATAAAGGGATCCTCAAAGCGCCTTCTCAAGGCGAGCATGAAATTGTTGAGGGAACGAATGGAGCGGGATCGCGTATCGAACTGAGAATCATCCAATCGGCTGCTTTCTCCGTTAACAGGGAGGCAACGAAACGAACGCGGCTATCTTTGGTAGGGAAGAATTGTCTTTGCTCCCTCATATAACTATCCACATGATGTAAAAAATGGGGCAAAGTTTCAACTGAGCCATCATAGGTAATCTTCAACTTCGGTTGCCTCCATGGCATTGGGGGTACAGGCGGGTATCCAGGAACTGGTGCTCCTGGTAACCCCGGGGCACCCGGTAGTACTGGTAAGGCAGGTGCAACAGGCACTCCAGCAAGCGCCGCGGGGCCTCCACCAGGAACTACGGGTCCTCCGCCAGGAGCAACGGCACCCCCGCCAGGAGCTACGGGTCCTCCGCCAGGAGCAACGGGACCCCCGCCAGGAGCTGCGGGTCCTCCGCCCGAAGGAACCACCGGCGCAGCTGGTTGTTGTGGTGGCTGCTGCGGCGTCATGGGAGCCGGGGCAACGGGCGCGGTTTAAGCCTGTTGTAACTGGTCGTTGTCTCTGAGTACCAAGGTCTGTTGGTCCTGTAAGCGCGCCACCTGTTCCATAAGGTCCAGATTTTGGTTTCGCAGCAAAAACACCTCGTCGCCGGTGCCGCCAGCATGGCGGGACTGGCTGACCCGTAAATTAGCGGCCCAGAGAGACTCCCCACCGTATAAGTCCTGCTCATCGGAATCATCTGGCATCTCGGGCAAATTCCCCGCTAGCCTGCAGGAGCGTTGAACGCTACGCGACGGGACGAAAGTCGGGGAGAACGGGGGTAATTCATAGCCCCCAGGTTGTCGGGGGTGCGCGCCGGCCCGCGCCCGTTCGGCAGCTAAGCGTTCCCTCTCCTCCTGTGCAGCCCGAGCTTTTGCCACGGCTTCTGCTGTTGCCCGTGCCTGCTCCTCTGCTCTTTTGCGCTCGGCCAGGGCCTGGTCGGCTTTTAGCTTGGCGGTTAGTGCCGTGGTAAGGAGTGGAAGGGCTTCCTGTTCCAAAGTGAAGAGGAGTTCAGCGGGATCAGCCAGATCCAACATCGGCTGGATCTGTACTGCCAAGGCCGCTGCATCAGCACCGAAGTCGGGGGTCAGATGCTTCGTGAGTTCAGCCACCGAAATAGTGGCTGCAGTGTGGCCCTGAAAAAGCGCAGCCACCCATGTGGCCACCACCTTCGCCTCCGCTTGGCAGAGCTGGGGGGCTGGTGTGGCTGGGGTCGCCATGTCTGAAGACCTGGTAGGATGGATCGGGACCGCAGTCAGAGTCATTTGCGTTTCACTGGCAGTTAGTCCCGCCAACAGGCTGGTCAACAATTGTAAATCCTCTGCCGCCAATCGAGCATCTTCCACCAACTAGTCAAGGATGTGGAGGTCTTGGCAGGCGCTGGTATCCGCGATGTCAGACGTCCAGGGGACCGTCGCGGCTAGAGAACGCCACTGAGCACGAACAAGTCCAGTCAGGCGATTAACTTCCGCATCAGTACGATGTAGCTCAGCTAAAACGTCCCGTACGAGCTCGGGGTCGTCAGCCGCTGTTCCTAAGGGAAGGGACCAAGGATGGAAGCCTTCCAGGGTTCTTAGCAGGAACCCACTACCCGGGGAGCAGATTCGCTCTCACCTGGGTCCCGGGTGAACCGTGCGGGGCTCCAGCCACGGGCAGGTCACTCGGAGAGCACCGTCCTAGCTCCAATCCGAGTGGCAGGCGAACCCTCCGGGGCTCTAGCCTGACAGATGAGAGAGGTGTGATTCCTGTCTTATTTCTCTATAAATACTTACATGGGTTTATATGTTGAAGTTGTTAAACTTTTAATAAAATATGCTGTGAAAGATAAAAAGTACAATGAATGAAATACAATGTAATAAGTATGGTATGCATTGCTTATTTATTACACTTACAGTGCAATCCTAAATAGAGCTCCTTAACTTTAACAGACTTAAGTGGGCTTAGAAGCATGTACTTCTATTTAGGACTGCACTGTTGGGGGAAAGCATTTCCTGATAGAATTATCAGAGTATTTATTATGAAAAACACCTATTTCACAGTGCATGTCTACTAATTAATTTGTACAGAGCCTAGTCTTTGATCAACATTCTGGGAATTCTGCAAAGATAAAACCATTTTTCTGTTCCCAAGAGCAGTTTTTTATTGAGGTCCAGGCAATAATCACTGCATGCATTTCAGCTGTTTTTTTTTTTTATTCTAAAAAGCAATAAGATTTTAAATGTCAGATACTGCTTTTGCAAATATTCATATTTAGCTAGTTTTAAATTAGTTCCCGAATGATGGGGGAATTTTCCCCCTTCCTCCTTTGGTTCGTTGTATTTGGAATTTCCAGCCTGCTACTCACCAAAGCAATGACCAGGGAATGTGATAGTGAAACATAGAGCATGCATCAGGAAACTCTTACATAGAACACAAACGTTATGATAGTAAACCAGACAGATTTATTAAGCTTACAAGAGAGTATAAGGCAAAGGCATAAACAATACTTATTAAAGTTACAAACCTTACTCAGACCAAACACAGAGACATAAAATCAGAGCGCTCTGTACCAGTCTAAGGAAAGATGGCTACAGCCTGATCTCTTTCCCCAGAATGATAAAGAAACAGGGGATCTCACGAGACTTTTTAGATGCTAAATCATGGGAAAGAGAATCTACAACAGCCCTTTTCACAAACTCTCCGGAGCTGGGCCTGTTCATGAATTGGAGCTGTATCTTGCTTTGAAACTTTCCGTTCCTAATATGTTACTTAGTTGAAAGAGTCCCTGACAATTGTCTGCCTGTGAAGCTTTGTTTGCCTAGACAATTTCCCTTAATCAAGCAGATAGCTTGTTACTGGTCTAAATGTCCTTTTCCCCCTTAAAACATAATTGCAAGCAACTAGTGTGCTTTGTTTTAGTCAGCTCCTACTAAATGCCACCTCCGGTGCCCTTTAAGGCAGAGGTCAGGCTTCTAGGCTATATAGAAATGGTTCTTTCTTAAACCAAATCATTCTTTAATACAAATTTCTCACCACACCGAACACATGCAAAAAAACAAACAAAAAAAACCTTCAGCAAGACCTTTTCTTGTTTATATTAGACAGAAATGTAAGTGACCCTCTAACCATGTTATTCAGAGAGATATAAATTGTTGTTTTCATACGAAAGTATTCTCATCTTGGAATGTCATTTCACAGTTCAAAAAGAACACGGCTTGGGGAATGAGACTGCAATTCTCTAGGTCAGCCATGACTCCCAGAATAAAGACCAACTGAATCACACCTAGCTATTCAACATTAGTCATCATTTGGAAGGCATGCTCTTCTGGAATTTATTTCAGCTGCACACCTCAAAACACACACTCCTAGGGTTGTGCATATCGATATATCCAAACCGAAAATAAACCTGAAATTAGCCATTTCGGCAATATTCAGGTTTCAGGTTGACTAAATACCAAAACATGTGAATCTGCCCAAAGCCTAACAGGCGATTCCTTTTTGGGTTTTGGCTATTTTTCTTCTGCAGAGTCTCCATTTTGTGGCCCTTGTTGTGTTTAAAGGAAAGCTATCTCCTTTCTTTGTATTCCTGCCCCCTGGCTGGTTTCCAGGGCAGCAGGAGGGAGGAAGCGGGCATCTTGGAGTGGCCAATACGAAGGCTCACTGGAGTTTCCCATGTGGCCAGTGGCAGCAATGCATTTTTCATTGCTGCAAATCCAGCTGGTGCAATCTACCTGGATTGCAGGAGAGAGGAGGAGGAGATCCAGGAATTCTCAGTGGCCAATAGGAACCCAGGTAAGGAAGAACATTATTCTTTCACCAATCACAAAAGGTGTTTTTTGGCTGGAATTATTTTTAAACTTTTCTGTGCTTGGCCAAAGACTATAAAAGCAGGTCTGTTTCCCAGACCAGGCCGTTTGAGAGAGTTTGATGGCATAGCTTGGCTTTAGCTCCTGCTGCCTGATGCTTCCTCTGCGATCCTGGTGCCTCATCCTGACCTGCTGCATTACCACCTGCTGCTTGGGTTGGATTCCTTCCTGCCTGCTGCCTGGATGAGAAGACATTGAAGGGTTTGAGATATCATTGTTTTCCTTTTAAACAAGTTGTTGTATTTGAGGCTTATTTTCTAAATTTTGCTAGAAGCCAGCAGGCCTTGGCCTGTTGGTGGTGGGGGGAGGGGTTGCTAGTTTGAGTGGGTGATTTGATTATTTTGGGTGGGAGGCCCTGCTTCCATTTCTCCACTGCTTGTTGTTTCAAAGTTGTATTGTTTGAATTTTGGGGGTTTCTCTGCTTCAGATCTTGCTGCCTTTTACCTGAAAGGGAGGGGTGATTTGATTGGTTGGGGGGGCACTGCTTTGTTTTTGTCGTCATTGTTCCATTTGTTGAATTTAGAGAGAGGGTGTTTCTTTTTTTGCAGTTTGGTGTCTTCTTGTGTGAACTTTGCAATGTTTTCCTATGGGGAATGGGGCAACCCCTTTGGGACCCCATAAAATTGGACCCCCGACCCAATCTTTACCAAACTTTGTTGTTCATGCAAAAAACGTTGGGGTTTACAAAAAAAATCAGGCCCAATAAACCTGAACCCAAAATTTACCATATATTTCTTTTTTGCACAACCCTACTCACTTCAGAATGTACCATTAAAGACTACATGACCACTTTAAAACTATATTATTTAGTGGACTGCAGGCAATGATAGTAATGGTAATGATTTTTTAAAATCTAATACATTATTAATCTTTGTTAATCATACTGGAAATATTTTGCTTATTGCACCATCAGCTGTTGGATTGTTTTTCAGATAAAGCATGCTTATGATCAAAAATATAAAGAGCTTCCAGATTGTGTAGTGTACAGGTTTTCCATCATGTTATACTGAGAAACTTTATTGTTACATGATGTCTTATACCGTGTTTTTAAATGTCAGGAGAGGAGGATGGGGGTGTCATTTTATTCTGCTCTTTATTTAGTTTTAAATTGTTTTGAGGATGTTACTTATTGCATGGTGCTTATGGTCTTCAGGAAACAATAGGAAATAATGTTTAGTTTTTTGTTCTTTCTAATAGAGACGGCAACAAAATCAGGTACAGGCAGAATGGTGGAAATGAATCTTGGATTTAATTGTAGGCCGAGTGGTAGAACTAATCTCTATTAATTTACTTACCAGTTGGATGGGAAGAACAGATTGAATAAACAAACAAGCAATATTTACATCCCACTCTTTCAATAGGAAAATGCTGAAAGCAGCTTAAATATATCCAGTTTTAAAAGAAAACACATCATACAAAAACCAACAGCATCAAATGTAGCAGATTAGAAACTGAATGTATACCACTATTAAGAGAAATATCAAAAGAAAAAGATTTAAAGCTATTCTTAAAGCAACAATCATAAAAGCAGAGCCAAAGCTCCCTTCATCGGATATAAGTAGGCCCTTTCTTACATGCTTAGGGTAATGCCAATCGCCACTTTGGGGTCAGGAAGGAATTTTCCTCCAGGCCAGATTGGCCAGGGATCCTGGAGGATTTCCCCCCCCCCCATCTTCTGGGCATGGAGTAGGGGTCATTGGGGTGTGTGGGGGGGGGAGGTAGTTGTGAATTTCCTGCATTGTGCAGGAGGTTGGACTAGATGACTCAGGTGGTCCTTTCCAACTGTATGATTCTATGAATACAGCTACCATCTCAAATGGTCATAAAAACTGAGCATCATCCTGGACATCAATTTGTCTGGCGGATGCATTGGTATTTGCCAATAGCCTTTAGTTAAATCAAGGGCCTGGCCTAGTTGATCCACCGGTATGTCTGCCCAGGGCACAGGATATGTGTCAAACTGGGACACTTTGTTGACTTTAACAACTATACAGAAGCGTACACTGCCATCTGGTTTAGGCACCAGTACAATGGGGCTTCTCTAGGCACTGGCCGAAGATTCTATTACCCCCATCTGTAGCATCTTTGCCACTTCCGCTTCAGCCTCATCCCACCTCTTTCTGGGAATGGGTCTCCACATGGCTCTTGCCACCTGGCCCGGCTGCGTGTGAATGTCATGTGACAACAACGAGGTTTGACCAGGAACTTGATCAAAAACTGGGGCCCCCTCTAACACCAGCTCTGCGAGCTCCTTACGCTGTTCCCTTGTCAAGTCGGCATCCAGTTTGGGGCCTTCCCTCCCCTGATCTTCTCGGCCCCGTAGCAATTCGCTGTCTATTAGCTCGACCGGGTCCACTTCTAACGCAGCGTGGTCCACCTATCTAGCATGCCATTTTTAATGTCCTTTATGTGGAGGGTTTTCCTTTGCTTATGGGAGGGGCCGCATTGTACTTCATAGGAAAGTGGTCCTAGCACCCTTGTTATCCTGTAAGGCCCCTGCTGGGCCACCTTCACTCCAGGTCCAAATATTCTCTGATTAACTAAGACCTGGTTTCCTTCCTGAAGAGAGCATTCTCTTGTCATTTGATCATACTGACTCTTCTGCCCTTCTTGAGCTCATTTCAGATTCTCTTTTGTTAGTTCCCTAGCCTTTTCCAACCTGTCTTGTAACTGGTGCACATAGACTGAGGGTTCTTGACCTTTTGATGGCCTCTGGCTCACCCACTGCCCTTCTGTCACTTCTAGGATGCCTCGGACGTCACCCATAAATTAGCTGAAATGGAGCATATCCAGTGGACGTCTGGGGAGTTTCTCTCACCACAAACAATGCAGGATCTAAGAAAAGGTACCACTGATGGGGTTTGTCCACGGCCAACTTTTTCAACATGCCCTTTAGCATTTGATTAAAATGCTCTACTAACCCGTCTGTCTGGGGATGGGCAACTGAGGTGAACAATTGGCGAATGCCAAAAGTACGACATAATTATCGAGTTACTGAAGCAGTGAAAGAGGTGCCACGGTCTAAAAGTAATTCCTGGGGAAGGCCCACTTGAGCAAAGAATTGGACTAAGGCTCGGCATACCCCTGTCGCCTGTAGTGTCCTCAAGGTATCAGGACGCATAATCCACCAAAACTAAGATATACCTATACCCCCTAGGGGTCCAAGCGAGAGGCCCCATGAAATCCAACCCAACCCTCTCAAAGGGAGTAGTTATAATCAGCAGAGGGGACAACGAAGCCTTTGGGGGTCCCCGTTGGGGCATCTTTTGACAGCGAGGACATGACTGGCAAATCTTTTTTATGTCCCTCGAGATGGATGACCAGAAAATCATAGAATCATAGAGTTGGAAGGGATCACCAGGGTCATCTAGTCTAACTCCCTGCCCAATGCAGGAATTTCACAACTACCTCCCCCCCACACACCCAGCGACCCCTACCCCATGCCCAGAAAATGGCCAAGATGCCCTCCCTCTCATAAACTGCCTCTCATGAACTGCCTAAGGTCATAGAATCAGCATCGTTGACAGATGGCCATCTAGTCTCTGCTTAAAAACCTCCAGGGAAGGAGCATTTACCATGGAGGGGGTAAGTGCTTCCAGCCGGTTCAGGGTACTCTTGACCCCTTGATGTCCGTGCATGATCATGAGCCAGCTTAAAAGTCCAATGCATGGGGGCTCATTGTCCTGAAGAAATCCTCGGAGTTGCAAGAGCCATGAACAAACCCTGCAAATGGGGACGTTCCCTCCCCCCGTATTGCCTGCCAAGGGGCGTTGGCAGCTGGCAGACTGAGCTGCGGTGGTGGTTGCCAAGCGCCCCTTGTCAGCTCTTGGAGTCTCAATATCTTTTCCTGCTTGTGTCCCTAACATGTATGGCATCAAAGAAAGCCCCCCATCTATCCTTCTGTGGCAATAGCTGAGGTGAGGTGCGGGGGAACAGGCAACAGTGGCGGCCATGGGGTGGAGGTTTTTGGCAGCAATCTGCTGCAGGTTTTTTTTTGGGGGGGTTATATTGCTGCTTTAACAATATACAGATTAATTTAATGATATTTTAGTGTTTCATCACTAGAATACTATTATATTAATCGGTATATCATTAAAACACTGTAACACCTGAAGCTTCTGTCCCGGTGTGGGTCCCTCACCCTTCCCCCCTTATTGGGGGGGAAATCACTTTCTTGTTCCTCCAGTTATTTGTTCACTGGATAGAAAGTGCAGTTGGTGTGGCTGCTGCTGTTGCTGCTTCCAGCAAAGCCCCTCTCTGTAAGAGACGCGAGCCCGACTCCAGGGACAGAAAACAACAATGCCTCATCTTATTGGTGGCACTGGTGGTCTACACTCCTGTCAGCACAGCAGGATTCTTGCATTTGATCATCGTTCCTGCTGCTGAAACTGACCCGAGAGGATGCATGGGGGGTGGGGGAAAGCCGGCTTCTGAAATCATTAAACTACCTCCTAAAAATGGCATGTCTGGGACAACTTGTGTGATGAAGGAACAGGCAACAATGGGCGAGGGAGGAGAAAACCCGAAGTTGAGGCTATTCATTAAAATTTCCTCAATTAGCTTTGCTTTGGGATCGAGGTAAAATTTAAATTTGTGATAAAAGAGGTTTCTGAAATCCTGTGGCTAGTGCAGGGGAGATAATTCATGCATAAGTCAAAAAAAGGCATGGGACTCATCCACTTTGATCGCGCAGCTGATAACCAAACATAAATGGCCTTTGAGTTACCAAATGAGAATCCTGTGGCTCCTGGGCACAGAAGGGCAGCTCTTGTAATGAAGGTAGGCCTGCTCCTGGACAGATTGCCTGGATATTTGCCTCCTCAGTCCTCCTTGGACATTGTAGTCCTTTTTCTGGATTGAGAGGGTCTGGTATTTTAGCCTGCATAAATGGTATGCCCTTTTCAGTCCTTTGCCCCTCCCAACTTCAGACTCTGGAAATGTCAAGAAGGGGGCTTAACAGATATCATTCACTAGTAATTAAATAGCATTCTGCCCATGCTCAGAGGTACACATTGCTTCTCACAGAAGAACTGCATCAAGGTGGCATGGAAATTAATGGCTAAAAACAGATACCAAGCTTAGTAAGGCTGGGCACTGATTTTGTTTCTCCTACCGCCCCAACCCAACTTTTCCTCCTGAGTCAAATTTCCCTCTTCGGACCTAACAATATTATTGAGCTCATGCAAATATTCTGCTCAGTACTCTCCCTTTTCCCAGCTGACATTAAGGGGTTGAGAGGAAGGAAACAAGCAAGAAAAGGAGGAAATGAGAAAAGATTATGAAACAGGTCAGGAACCATCTTGAGAACTATCCTGCAAATTCATCTCTAGGCAATGGGTGGAATCTTGCATTATCCTTTTGTTTATGTAAGGAAAAGGCCTAGAGGCTTACTTTTAATCAAGCCACACTAAAGCTAGGTATTCAGGGGGAGGGGAGGGCTGGTATAGTTCTCAGAGGGTCATGCTCCCTCAGGCCTCCCTATAGCCAAGGGCTTGGAACCAGATGCACGAGATAGCAATGCTTCTGCAATGCAAAAGTAATGCGCAAGTTACACTCTGCTAAAGTCTTTCCTTTATGTTGTGTGAAATGTAAAATAAAATAATTTATAACGATAGAGTCATAGGATTCCAAAAAGATACATGGCTCATACACGTTTATTATTAAATACAGATTCTTTCTGTTACATGACTGATAACGAAGAAATCATCTTTTTATGGAGGACTAACCAACGTGCTGGAGGTTATAGCCTTCTAGTCTGAAAGAGAATAAGGACAAAAGCAGGGCATTTTTCACTGAAGGATCTCCAGTCTTAGAATGTGCTTTCTCAGTTAATCCAGTAGAGCCTGCATTTATTGACCTTCAGGTTATATTGCACAGCTCATCTCTTTCCCAGGCCTTCCTGTAGCCAAAAGGCTGCATTAAAAATCAGTGCATTTCTAGAGTATCATTGAGTTGTGAAGAAGATTAATATGTGGTCCACTTTGCTTATTTATTCCATTTCAATACACATGCTTGAAGAGTAAAGTAAAGCAATGTTGGGGTGGGAAATCTTACAACCATATAAGAAAAAAAGTTCTCTTCCTTTAACCATTTGCTTAAGAGCTTGATACAGTGATCTGTTTCTCAGTGTTATCAAAATAAAACCAGGCTCCTGTTGCCAGTGCAAAGGTCCACTTCATCTCTTGCTCAGGTGATAGGTCCAGAAACATTATGCTGGGCATGGTGGGAGTGGGGAATCGTTTCACTGCACATCATTGGACACTGCTGTCCATCATGTGTAAACGGTGTGTACATGTGGTATACAACAGTTTTCATGCTTGATTTCTATATGGGGGACTCACATATGAAATGGCTCTCTACATACTACTTCCAAAGCAAAATGAGTCTTTATAACCAATATTGCTATTTTTGTTGATATATTTATAGCCACTGAAAACTGGGACATGAATAAACCATCACTTCTCACCACTTTATAAAATTTTATCCATGATATAAAATATACGAAAAGCTTGATTCCCTCTAATCTTTTCTAATGTGCAACAATCCACCTGAGAGGGGTTCCTTATTCAGTTGAAAGGGGAATGCTCCATATAAACATCCCTTTCTGATGATAGAACTATTGGACAAATCCAATAATAAATTCTTTAGTATGCACTAATAGCAGAGAAGCAGAATGAGTGAGTCAGGGCTTTTAAAACTTGCACAATACCATTGGATCATGGTGTTGACCATGAGAACCAGTCTTAATGGATCAGACCAAGGGTCCATCTACTTCAGCATCTATATCCCAAATTGTCACTACCTCTGGGAATCAGATTCTAAGATAATAGCTTACTCCTATTGTTTTCTCCCTGAAACTGGTATTCAGTGATACCTACCTAGCTTTAATGTGATGCTGGCTGGGCAATCCCATGTGACTTTGTACATAATCAGATGATATGTGTGCAATATTTGCATGCTGGAGATCAATAGCCACTATGGGTATTGTTCTAGTGTATTGTTTCTAGCTTGCATAACCACTTGGTATAAACAGTGGCCAACATTAAATGAGATGCTGGAAATGTGCATGGATTCTGCCAGAATCACATTTAAATCAGGTCTAACACACAGCTTCCAAAAATGAAAGTTCCCATTTAGCTATCATGGTTAAAACAATTTGTCCAGTCCCTTTTCAAGTCCTCTGAGGTAGAAACCATTACTACATCTTTAGGTAGTGAATTCCATAAGTTAGTTTATGTGTTGCATGAAGAAGTTATTTCTTTTGTTTGTCCTGAATCTGTTTACCATAACTTCATTGGGTGACTCTGATTTCAAACATGTAAATCTGGTTCTGCATATCTTGTGCTGGTATCATAATTGCCTGGGTGGGCAAGGATAAATCAGCCACAAATATAATCTGAATTCATGGTGCTTGGGGCCCATGGAGTTTGGATATCACTGGATGCAAATCTGATTCCCTTCAAAACATGCATGAAGGCCCATCCTGAGCCACCATTATCTATGGCAAGTGCTTATTAGCTTTGTCATGTCCTACAAGAGCAGTTGCCTTATCTGCTACATGTACATAATAAGTGGAGCTTGTTGTCCTGGGTTAGTTAACAGTGGCAGTATGAAGATTAACAGTCCTTTGTACACTAAAGGTAGGGTTGCCAACCTCCAGGTACCAGCTGGAGATCTCCTGCTATTATTATAGATCTCCAGCTGATAGACATCAGTTCACCTGGAGAAAATGGCTGCTTTGGCAATTGGACTCTATGGCGTTGAAGTCCCTCCCCTCCCCAAACCCTGCCCTCCTCAGGCTCCTCCCAAAAAACCTCTCCCCAGTGGCGAAGAGGGACCTGGCAACCCTAACTAAAGGTGCACCATATGCCTCTGGATGGATTAACCAATATCTTTATTGATCTTGGTTTCCCAGAATGACACAACACAGCTGAGTTGCTCAGCTTTATTGCACCCATCCAAGCAAATAGATTTCCTTAGACTGCTTACTGAGCTCATTATCCACTGTTCCTTTGTTCTGTGAGCACAAAGCAGCTCATGTTGATGATGGCCAAAGGACTTCTACCCAAATAAAACCTTCTAGCAATACACTATACACAGCTCATCTTCATGACATTTGTCATAGCCAGCAGTACCCTTATTGACTATGGCACGAATGCATCATTTGTAGAGAATGCTCCTATGGTAATACATTTTCAATTGTTAAGTACTGATCAAGTGTTTGTAAAATGCTGTCATGTCACAGCTGACTTATGTTGACCCCAGGAGGGAGTTTGCAAAGCAAGTGATTAAGCAGAGGTAGTTTGCCATTGCTGTCCTCTGCAAAGTCATCCTTGGTGGTTCCCACTCGAGCACTGACCCTGTTTAGATTCCGAGATCCAACAAGATTGGGCTATACAATAGCATTTCACATCTCAAATACTGATCCTACAGACATTGAAAAGGTGAACTAGCTGTCCCATGTTCTTTTGATGTAAAGTTCAATACTTTTTTTCACATGTAAAATGGAGAACAGTAATAACAGCTTAGGAATTATAAGACAAGGAGCTACTTGTTTACCATTTCAGCTCATGTTCTACTGCTATGCTGCAATTCCCATATTAGTGGTCAGGGACCTCCGCTGCTTTCTTCATCCAACTCACGACTGAGGCTGTGGTTGCTATGTAACTTCATTTCATTAATATCCTGTCCTTGTATCATTTTAACCTTCCAGTTTGTACTACCTGCAGTCAAACCTTTAAAGCAGCACCATAATATATTATTAATATTACAAAGAAATTCCATTGGTATTTGTTTTACGGAAGAATATTACCGTAATATGTCAACATACACTGACATGTGCTATTAGACGCTTCCAGTGAAATGTGTTGCAATTACAGTGAGAATAATAGAAATCCCAGATATTCTTTTTACTATGTAGATAGTCATTTACAATAAATCACTGATGAATTATTATCTGGAATTTTACAATTTGTGTGAAATATTGAGAGGAATATTGCATCAGAAAGCTGCTTTTGAAATCAAGCACTATAACCATTTAGAAACAGATAAATAAAGGAATTGTGCTATATATTTGCTTACTCCATTACAGCCTTCTTTGGCAGATATATCATATTGATTATGACATTTTGACATCTGATGAAGATGCGTCATATTTATTTATGCAATTCTGGGGCCATGAGGAACTGTGCAGACGGGAACAGTTGAGAAACCCCGTCTTCAAATGGCATGAGACTGCTGATTTCCCAGGGCTAGACAGGTAGCCTCCGGTTCACCTAATCCTGAACCTCAGCATTCTAGCACTATAGTGCAATTGTCTTATAGTGGTAACTGCTATAGGTCAGGGCTAGCTGAGCAGGAAGCTGCCTATCTAGTTCTGAACTTTAATGATACTGTGCAGAAAAATATTTTTTTAAATCTCTGACAGGAAGCTGACAATAGGCAAGTGGGCCCTTGCATGTTCCAATCCAACACCTGAAGCTATTGCCTCAGTTAGCCTCATGTAGAGGTGGCCCTGATTTATTAATTTAAATTACATGTTATGTCTTATCCTGATTGCCCAGGACAGGATGCAATAATCAAGCAACAAAATTATCTCTGACAGATGGGAAGGTGAAGATAAAACCACATGGAATAGAAATTTAGAAGCCATCACTGCGCTCAACTTTCTGTATGCAGGATTCTTATACAATTCTTATACAACAATCTCTCCTTGTCTTTCTCTGCATCGATTTTAATTACTGGTTTTAATTAATATTTGTGAAATTGAATGCTGTTTTCATAGTATATATGTTGTGACCCGCAGTGAGCCCAGCTTCTGCTGGGATAGAGGGTGGGATACAAATCTAACAAACAAACAAATAAATATGTGTATATATAAACTGGGTTACTAGAAGTGTAAAATATATTGTAACTATCATCTAGCATGTTGCAGCTGAAATTTTGCTTTTCGGTTACAGAGATTTGTTTTAATATTTGAAGTTTTTGAGTGAAAAATACAGAAAATTTGACATATTTTTGGCAATATTAGGGTTTTGGGTTGACTACATTCCAAAACCCGGGAATCTGCCCGAAGCCAAATAGGCAATTCCTGAAAAAGGAATTTTCAGGTTTTGGCTGTTTGCCTTCTGCAGAGTCTCCATTTGTGACACTTGTTGCGTTTAAAGGAGAGCTATCTCCTTTCTTCGTAATCCTGCCCTCTGGCTGGTTTCTTCGTAATCCTGCCCCCTGGCTGGCTTCCAGGACAGCAGGAGTGAGGGAGCGGGCATCTTGGAGTGGCCAATAGGAAGGCTTACTGGAGCTTCCCATGTGGCCAATGGCAGCAATGCATTTTGCATTGCTACAAAGCCAACTGGTGCAAGTCTACCTGGATTGCAACAGAGGACAACCTAGAGAGGGAAGAAGGCCAGGAATTCTCTGAAGCCCTAGTTTCTTTTCTTAGGTATAGTATTCATCCATTATTTCACTGGTGTTGCCACTTCTATTGCCATATTTAATCCTTTTTACTTCTATATCTATTTCTGCTACTACAATGCTTACTTTACATCATTAATTTTATCATACATATTACATGATTTGTAGTTTCTAGATAATCTTCACTCTATCATTGTCTAATACTGTTTGTCTAACTCTGTTACTTATGACAAAGAAGATATAGAATCACAGATATTTATCATAAAAGGGTTGCCATCTTTCTTTGTGATCATCTATCATCTTGTACTAAAGCAAAGCTGAAAGTCTTGACATAGATGCATATTCATACATTTTTGTAATCCACATCGTTAAATCAGGTGTCTTCCTGTCTTTCCATTTCGATGCAAACACCGTTCTCACCGCCTTCATCGCGTATTGATATAACTATACTTCATTTGGATTTGAGTTGGAATTATTCCGAGTAAAAAGTGCTTAGCTTCTTGTTCAAAGTTCGTTTGTGTCAACTCTTGTATTGGGAGCTAATACATAAAAAATACGTTTGTGCTTTCTTACATGTCCACCATTGCTGATGGAAGGTTCCTTCTGTCTCTGACCATTTCCAGCAATTAGCTTGATTAGATTTGTACATCTTTTGTAAGTCTTTCGGAGCGTAGTACTATCTGTAAAACTTTTTATACCAATTCTCCTTTACTGCTTGTGATCTTGAAAATTTTATGTCTACCTTCCACATTTTTTCCCATGTCTGCATTGGAATCATCTCTCCAAAGTTCTGCATCCACTTTACCATACAAGTCTTCACTTGCTCCGTTGCAGCTTCCAAGGCCAACAACATTTTGTATATTTTAGACAGAAGATGGTCTTGTGTTTTGTTAAAAGTTCAAAGTCCGTAGGTTTTCTCTGCTTCGCACCCTGTAGATAGTCCATTCTTAGGGCATGTATTATATGGTAATTTGTAAACCAAGAGATCTTAACATTCTCTTCCTATAATTCTTGTAGTGCCCTCACCTGGATGGCCCAGGCTAGTCTGATCTCGTCAGATCTCAGAAGCTAAGCAGGGTCAGCCCTGGTTAGTGTTTGGATGGGAGACCACCAAGGAATACCAGGGTTGCTGTGAAGAGGAAAGCACTGGCAAACCACCTCTGTTAGTCTCTTGCCATGAAAACCCCCAAAAGGGGTTGCCATAAGTTGGCTGCGACTTGATGGTACTTTACACACACACACAATTTTTGTAGTAATTTTGTCTGCCTATCTTTCTTCATCAAGTCATTGTAAGTAAGACAGTCATTTTTGGATCTACTTGCATAGTCCATGGATACCTCTGTTGGGGACATCAAACCTGGTAAATTCTCAGTGTTAGTGGTCTGTTGTGTTGTTGTAGACTGTGCTGTTGGCTGGAATTATTTTCAGACTTTTCTGTGCTTGGCCAAAGACTATAAAAGCAGGTCTGTTTCCCAGACCAGGCCATTACTCACAGAGTTGTGAGAGAGTTTGATGGCATAGCTTGGCTTTAGCTCCTGCTGCCTGATTCTCCCTCTGGTTCCTGGTGCCTCATCCTGACCTGATGGATTACAAACTGCTGCTTGGATTGGTTTCCTTCCTGCCTGCTGCCTAGAGGAGAAGACATCGAAGGGTTTGAAATATCATCGTTTTCCTTTTAAACAAGTTGTTGTATTTGGGGCCTATTTTCTAAATTTTGCTAGAAGCCAGCAGGCCTTGGCTTGTTGGTTGTTGTTGTTGTTGGTGGGTTTGCTAGTTTGAAGGGGTTATTTTATTATTGGGCGGGGGAGGACTTGCTTCCATTTCTCCACTGCTTGCTGTTGTACAGTTCTACTGTCTGAATTTTGAGGGTTTCTCTGCCTCATTGCTGGCTTACACCTGAAAGGAGGTGGTGATATGATTGTTTTTTGGGGGCTGCTTCCATTTCTCCACTGCTTGCTGTTGTACAGTTCCACTGTTTGAATTTTGGGGTTTTCTCAACTTCAGATATTGCTGGCTTTTACCTGAGGGGGAGACTTGATTGTTTAGGGGGGCATTGCTTTGTTGTCAACATCATTCTCATTGTTGAATTTAGAGAGAGGGTTTTTTGGTAGTTTGGTGTCTTCTTGTGTGAACTTTGAAATGTTTTCCTTTGGGAAATGGGGGCAACCCCTTTGAGACCCCATGAAATTGGACCCCTGACCCAATCTTCACCAAATTTCAGGGTTCATGCAAGGAGAGTTCCTTCGAGCTACCCTGAAAATTTGGGAACTCTACCTCCAAAAATGCCTCCACAGGATCTCCCAAAATTTTTCCCATAGACTATAATGGCCAATTTTTTTCTGTAAATCTGAAAATAAGCCGAATACCAATATTTACCGGTATGGGTATTCAGCTTTTTTCAGGGTTAACAGAAAAAAAACAGGCCCAATAAACCTCTAACCCGAAATTTACCGAATATTTTTTTTTTGCACAACCCTAATTGGTGGACATATCTGGACCCTGCTGAAGATAGAAGCAAAACTTCTATTATCTTTTCCTGGGGGCAGGACAGGAACTAGGCCCCCTGAAGAAGCTGTCCTTGTCAGCTGCAAGCTGGCCAAAGCTGATATTTAGTAGAACACAGACTTAGCAAGCAGAACTCAATGGAATATGTGAACAAAAGGAAACAGAGTACTGTACATTTTTAGACTGTAGGAAGGAAATTAATTAAGTTCTTGCACTGGCTAAAAGAAGATTTGGATAAGCAGAAAAATAAATTATTCCTTCAAACAGTGATAGAATTACAGGAATGGTCAGAGTCAAACCTCAGGGAATTCATTGCAAAGGCAATCAAGCTTAAATCTTGGAGAAAACACTAAAAATGAGGAAGGCGTTGAACAAACGTTTGAATACAAACATGCTGTAGGGTCTTCACTGAACGCAAGATCCTGACGGGCTCTTGACATGAGGGCAGGCCAAGTTCTGGCCACAAGTCAAGTCCTTGGTTCCCAGGGCTTGGAAGCTCCTGTGTATACTTCGTTAGTGCCTGTTATCACATCTGTGGCGTGTTGTGTCTTCATTCATGGGAAATACCTATCTCGCTTTGCCTAGCAATGTTTATCTTACTCTCTTGTCATAATGTTTTTAAGCAGGTAGCCTGTACTTGCTCTCAATTGCTATCCTCGCCTGCCTGCGAGCAGTTAGTTCTTTTAGTTTGCTTTTTAGTTCCTAATAGTTTTACTCCTTCAGATCTACCTGTCTGGATGAGTATGCTTGAGGGATGCTAAAGGCAAACACCTGAGACTGACATTAGGTTAGCAATCCCCTTTCTCGGGTTGAGGTGCCATGTTCTTCCCAACACAATGGGTGCAGCTCCGGACACCGAAGTACCCGACACTACGAAACCGCTTCTTCTTGATCAGGAGCCTGTGAACCCCAAGGTTCCGGAGGAGAAACCGAGATCTTGGGGCACGGACGGAGGTGTGCTTGGACTTCCTGACGTTCGCCCGCAGCTTTGGCTGGAGTCTCCTCAGCAGTGGGTACCTTCACACGTTAATACCCGGCGGCGGTGGGGAGCAGGCTCCGTCTTGCCGGAGGAGGACTGGGATTGTGCTGTCGGCTCTCGGAGGAGTCTCTGAGGAACAGCCGCTGTGGGGCACGGGACTGCGCCAGACACAGACGTGGCGGGGAAGAGATGAGGATTTATCTCCAGACGCAGAAGTGGCGAGAGCGGGACGAGGATTACCAACGCCTCCAGCACCAAAACCATGAACTGGTCGAACAGGTAGCTATGCTGTGGGGCTTACTGGAGGGATTATGGCAAGAGGTGGACAAGCTACATCGAGCACGCCCTGCTCTGCCCATGGTGGGACAGGTCCCCCCATGTCCACTCGTACCTCCACAACCACCGCTGCAGGCACCTGCACCCCTGGTGCTGCCGGCGCCCCCACCGCCCCCACCACAACCGCCAGTCTTCTGGAGGGATTTACGGGTGTCCTTTGACGGCTCTGGAGACAAGCTACCTTATTTTTTGATCCAAGTGGATGGTTTTATGATGGAGCAGGTGGCCGCTTTCCAGTCGGAAGAGAGCCGGGTGTGGTATGTGGCTTCACTACTGGAAAGAGAAGCGGCGGCCTGGATGGTCCAGCAGTATGGTCTACAGCAGGGGTGTCCAAACTTTTTTCAAAGAGAACCAGATTTGATGAAGTGAACATGCGCGAGGGCCGACCATTTTGCCTGACATTCTTAATTAAATTAATTAAATGCAAATTAACTATTTTTTGCAAAGTTTATTGCAAACGGCATACTTATTATGCCCATAACCACAGACTGCACCACAAAAACCATGGCTGCATTCCTTCCTTCCCCCAAAGCCCTTTTCAGCTCACTGGATGCCCCCCAGCTTCTAAATCTCCAACCTTCCTTCTGTAGGGAGGGAGCAGGAACTCTTCCTCCCCCCTCCCCCCCTCTCATGTGCCTCTCTGGGACTGTCGACTCTCTTCCTTCAACCATGCCAGGGGTATTCTGTCCTCCCCTCATCTGAGCCAGGAAATAAACTGGTTTTCATTCTCATGGAGTCCAAGATTCAAACACTCTGACATCTCCGGTGCAGGGAGTAATGTGGAGTTTTTTTCCCCATGAGAGCCAGCATTGTGTAATGGTTAAGAGCGGTGGTTTGGAGCGGTGGAGTCTGGGTAAGAAGGAAGTGGCCTCTCTAGGGTTTCAGACTCGCTGGCCTTCATTCCGGGGGGTGGGGCTGAGACAGCCAATCGAGGCGACCCTCCACCCAAGCATTGCCCCCTCAGTCGGGGATGCAAAGCACAGGCGCAGCCCCCACGCACCCCTTTCTCTCTCTCTGCAAAACAGGCTGGGGGGCCGTATTAAACCGGCCCAGGGGCCACAATTGGCCCCCGGGCCGGACTTTGGACATGACTGGTCTACAGTTTTGTGCGCTGTGGACCCTTGATGACTTTAAGTTTGCACTCAGATGGCATTTTGAGGATCCACACCAAAGCGAGCAGGCCAAGATGGCGCTGCTGCAGCTTTGCCAGGGATCCAAGTCGGTGATGCAGTTTGCAAGTGAATTCCAACTGCTAGCTAGTAAAGTTGTGGACTGGAGCGAAGCTTCACGTGTGCAGTATTTCCGTGAAGGCTTGAATTCGGAGATATTACACTGGGCCTTCATGCAAGGGGACCCCCCTGATCTTGAGGGGTGGATCCAACTAGCGGTGGAAGCTGAAAACCGCCAGCAGTTGCTGAGCCTGTCAAAGCAACATAAAGCGCAAGAATCGGGGCCGCGGACAGAGTGGGCAGCCCCCAAAGGGAATTACCAGCCGACGGGGAAGACGGCCGCCCTGGCGGCGGAGAGGGTGCGACGCTTTCATAACGGCGCATGTCTACTTTGTGGCGGAATGGGACATTTCGCCGCTGCTTGTCCTTCCTGAGCCAAGGTTTGCCCTCCAGCTCCACGTCCGGCCAAGGAGGAGGCGACTCGGACTGGAGGCAAGGAACGTCGGAAGAGTGCGACTCCTGGAAGGAAATGAGGACCACCGCTCTCAACCTCAAGTCAACTGGCCGGGAAGCGCCACGCAACCCTACGGGGTCTCGGATTACAAATGTGCCGGTCCCGTCCCAAGACAGTTCGTCGACCTCGGAGGGAGAGGAGACCTAGGACCTGCAGCCAAAAAACGTCCAGGGTCTGCTGTAATCAAAGCTCTGCAGCAGACCTCTGCCGGAAAAGAGCGGGGAGCTCCAGTGATGGTGAGCGAAATGGGAGAGACTATTTCTAGACGTTGTTTTACAGAATCCCAAAGGGGGGACCCAAATTTCCGTGGTGGCTCTGATAGACTAGGGGTGCGGACGGTCCTTAATTGATAAAGCCACTTTTAAATCCTTAGGGGTGAAGGCAGTGGACTTACCCCAAGCCATCCACTTCACTCAGATGGATGGCAGCAAACTTAAAAACGGCTCCGTTAGTAAGCGCATGCACAGATTGGTGCTGGGAGTCGGGTCCCACTGGGAGCAGATTCATTTAACCATAGTGCCTGGGATACAGTACCCAGTCGTGCTTGGGATGAACTGGCTGCAAGGGCACGGCCCCACCATAACCTGGGTGAATAGGTGGATAGTCTTCACTCATCCACAGTGTGACCATCACTGGTGAGAGGTGGCTGTACGGGGGTGCGCCGCGATGGCTTCTATGGATCGGGACCTTACCCTTCCCCAACTGCCGAAAGAGTACCACCAGTTTGCAGAAGTGTTTAATGAACAGGACTGTGATGTGTTACCGCCCCACCAAAAGACAGTCCGTGCCATTGAGCTGGTGGGGGAGGGGAAACTACCAAAGGGAAAGATATACCCCATGAGCCCAAAGGAGAAGGCAGTGCTGCGGGAATTTTTGGACAAAAACCTAGCTCGCGGATTTGTTCGACCCTCTTCGGCGCCTTGTTCAGCTCCATTCTTTTTCATGCGCAAAAAGACGGGCGATCTTCAGTTGTGTATTGACTTTCGTAGGCTAAATGCAGTCACCCAGACTAACGCCTACCCTCTTCCATTGATTCCAGATCTGCTCAGCCACTTAAAGGAGGGCTACATCTTTACTAAGCTGGATTTGGTCGAGGCTTATTATCGAGTTCGTATTCAAAAGGGAGACGAGTGGAAGACGGCTTTTTCTAGTTGCTTCAGAATGTTTGAGTATCTGGTCATGCCCTTCGGACTTTCGGGGCCCCCCAGTGTTTTCATGCAAATGATTAATGAGGTTTTACATGACCTGCTGTTTAAAGGAGTGATTGTCTATTTGGATGATATTTTGATTTATTTGAAAACATATGAAGAGCATGTGAAATTGGTCAAAGAGGTATTGGGGCGCCTCCGGGACAATCAGTTGTTTGCCAAGTTGTCGAAGTGTGAGTTTCACCAGGACAAATTGAGCTTCCTGGGGTATGTGATTTCACATAAGGGACTTGCCATGGATCCGGAGAAGGTACGGGTGGTACTTGAGTGGGAGCCACCCATCACCCGCAAACAATTGCAACAGTTTTTAGGATTCGTAAATTTCTACAGGTGTTTTCTCAAAAACTTTGCTCAGATTGCCTTGCCTATCACAGATTTGCTAAAAACTAAGGGGAAGGAAAGTTCTGCCAATCAACCCTCATCTTGGTTGGATTGGTCGCTGGAGTGTCAGCGGGCTTTTGACACACTGAAAAAGTTTTTCACTTCAGAGCCTGTCCTCAAACACCCCAACTGTAAGAATCCCTTCATTGTTCAGGTAGATGCCTCTGATGTAGCCATGGAGTGGGGGGTGGGGCTCTGCTGCAGGTGGGGGAAGCTGGGCGCCTCCAACCGTGTGCATATTTCTCCAAAACTTTTTTGCAGTTGGAACTGAACTGACCCATTTGGGAAAAGGAGGCGGCCACAATAAAATGCGCTCTCACGGTGTGGAGGAATTTCCTGGAGGGGGCCGACGTTATGTTCGAAGTGTGGACAGACCATAACAACCTAGAGGCTCTGAAAGGGACTCACAAACTCACTGTCAAACAAGTGCAGCGGGGATGAATTTTTTTCCAAGTTTTGTTTTGTTTTAAAGCATGTACCCGGCAAGCAGAACCACCTGGCAGATGCGCTCTCCCGCCTCCCCCAGTATCAGAGTAAAGTGGACTGTCCCACGGACTTGCTCTTTACTCCAGAGCAGCGGGGGACTTTGCCTGGACTGGCAGTTCTCACCCGTTCACAGGTGGGGAAAACATGCCCCTTGGAGGGGGTACCAGACTCCTTCAGAACTGCATTAATTCAAGCGTGTCAGGCAGAGGAAGCCATGAACAGTCTGCCTGACAAAATGGTTCAAAGGGATGGGTGCTGGTTTCGGGAAAACAAATTATACGTCCCCGTGACTCTCCGGAGGGAGGTGATGGGTCGGGGCAATGGGTCGAAAGTAGCGGGACATTTTGGGTTCGTCAAGACATTGCACCTTTTGCGCCGGCAATTTTGGTGACCGGGAATGAGGTCGGACTTGGGCTCTTTTTTCGCGGCTGTCCCACTTGTGCCTCCACCAAACGGGTGATGGGGAAACCGCCTGGACTTTTAAAGCCTCTAGAGACACCTTCGGCTCCTTGGGAAGTTATAGCCATGGATTTCATCATGGATCTTCCTTCTAGCCGGGGAGAAACTGTACTATGGGTGGTAACGGACCTTTTTTCTAAGCAAGTATATTTGGTCCCTTGCACGGGGCTTCCCACAGCTCAGAAACTGGCTCATATGTTTGTGTCACATGTCTTTAAATATCACTCCTTCCCGCGTAAGGTGGTCTCCGACCACGGCCCACAATTTGTGGCAAAGTTTTGGAGGGCTTTTCTTAAGTTGGTGGGAGTAGAACAAGGTTTGTCCAGGGCTTATCACCCCCAGACTGATGGTCAGACTGAGCGGGTCAACTCTGTACTAGAATGTTACTTACGTTGCTAAGTAAACTACCATCAAGATGATTGGGTGGATCTTTTGCTGAACATGCTTATAACAACTCTACTCATTAGTCCACTGGGTTTAGCCCTTTTCAGGTGATGTATGGTAAAGACTTCGGTCCTTTGGGAAACGTGAATCTCTCGGGTGGGGAGGCCGATACCGAGGTGGGTGAGTGGGTAAACACAGTGCAAAACACCTGGCCCTGGTTACAAAAGAACCTGGAAAAAGCCAAAAGCTGGTACAAGGCTCAAGCGGACAAAGACCGTTCTCCGGGGTGGGACATCAAGGTGGGAGACAAGGTCTACCTGGCCACAAAAAATCTTCGCTCCCCTCACCCGTGTAAAAAGCTCAGTGAAAAGTATGTGGGGCCCTTCCCGGTGTCTCGGCTCATTAATGACGTCATAGTGGAACTCGATCTTCCCAAGTCTTTGAAAGATATCCACCCAGTGTTCCATATCAGTTTGTTGAAAAAATATGTGGCTGCCCCCAAGTGGCATCCCGAACCTGCCCCAGGTTCCCCGATGTTGGTTCAAGGTGAAGAACATTTCGAGGTTTCCAAAATTTTGGACTCTCGGGTATGTAATAAGACCCTACACTACCTGGTACGTTGGAAACATCTGGGGCCCAGTCATGCTGAGTGGGTGGCGGATCACCATGTAGCTGCCCCCCGGCTGATCCGCCAGTTTCATGAAGGCTATCCTGAAAAGCCTCATCCATTGTCACGGGAGGGGGAGGGGCCTTAAGGGGGGCAGAATGTCAGGGTCTTCACTGAACGCAAGATCCTTTTTTATATATAAATTTTTATTATTTTTATAATAAGACAAAAGAAAAAAAATACAAAACATAATTGTTGCCTAGCAATGTTTATCTTACTCTCTTGTCCTAATGTTTTTAAGCAGGTAGCCTGCACTTGCTCTCCATTGCTATCCTCGCCTGCCTGAGAGCAGTTAGTTCTTTTAGTTTGCTTTTTAGTTCCTAATAAAGTTTTACTGTTTCAGATCTACCTGTTTGGGTGAGTATGCTTGAGGGATATTAGAGGCAAACGCCTGAGACTGACACATGCTTTCTGATGCTTCAGGCAGGCTGGTCCATGTTGTCCTGCACTATCCGGTCAGAAAAGGACTTGGGGAGTGCAGGGGAAAGGACACACAGTCACCATTCTGGCAATTGAGAGCTATGTAAAAACAAGGGACCTAAAGAGGATAGCCATGAAGTAAACACACTTTGGACCAGTCATACCAACTCCAGGCCATCAACCAGGCTCTTCTTGTGCTTTCTTCACTTTCCAGTACATCTGGAAAATGCTTCCTCATTTTCCATTGCTAATTTATTTTGGTGCATGAGGTGTAATTACCAATCATTGTAGAATCAGAGATCAGAGAGGGCATACAGGTTGTGTGAACTAACCTGTCAAATGTATGCTCATCAGTTGGGGGGGGGGATTAAGATCAGTGCGGCCCTTTAGCAGCCAGAATCTCAAGAAAAGTGAGGTGCTTTCCTGTCTTTCTCTCTTAAACTTCAGGTGCTCATTTTGTTTTCAAAATAAATCTTGCAATTTGCAAAAGAAGTCTAATTTCAGCCCCACCCACCATCCTGCAGGTATTTATAGATGTGATGGCAAATCAATTGGCTTGCATTGCACAATGATAGCACTATTCTTAGCCCAACAAGTGAGGTGGCTGTTCTGCTACTGTGTCACTGCAGCTTATGATGCTCCAGGAAGTACTGTAAATAAATAGCAGTAGTACCAACATAAGTTGTTGTATCCACATGGACTCCTTGATGTATTCATGATGTACTCCTTGATGTACTCATGGCATCATGCAACACATAGATTGTAATGGTTTGTATAGATGGCATTGTCCTGTAACCTTTTTCCAGTGCAGTGACTTTTGGTAAATTTTAATTTTTAAAGCACATGAAATGCACTGCAGAATTATGCCTTTGACAATTGACTTTGACATTTTAATGTCACATAACTATACAAATTATACATGTCTAAGAATAACACCAGGTAGCCGGCTCAAGGTTGACTCAGCCTTCCATCCTTCCGAGGTCGGTGAAATGAGTATCCAGCTTGCTGGGGGTAAAGGGAAGATGACTGGGAAAGGCACTGGCAAACCACCCTGCAAACAAAGTCTTCCTTGGAAACGTCGGGATGTGACGTCACCCCATGGGTCAGGAATGACCTGGTGCTTTAAGAATAACACCTGAAAGAATAACACCTTCCTGTAAAATATATGGTGTAGGCTTATGTTAGGTACAGCATATTAAATTCACCTTTTAAAAAACAAGACAGCCATCATAAAAACTTATTTCTAGATAATAATCAATTTTGTGCATAACTTCTATTTTTTTAAAAAGGTGAGGGAAATTAACAAAAAAATTGTGGACACTTCTTAGAGAATGTGTATGTTTATAATCACTTTGACAAATATTCACAAGTCCTGACAGCACCTCAGTTTAGCTAATGCAGTGTAATGGTGGTCAGCCAATTATATGGCATACAGCCAGGATGATGACATCACAGTCTTCCTTCCGGCAGCACAGGTATAATCCAGACAGAGTTTAGCTCTGTCCTTAATCCCAGATGTCAGTTTATCTTCATGTTATGGTGGTGTGGGCTTCAGTTTCTGTTCTAACCAGTGTACACACTGGTTTGGGGATTGTGTCCTTAATTATAGATTTCAGTATCAGAGAATTAAGTAGAAGGAGTCTCAAAGTGGAGTGGAGAATCCAACCCGGTGCTCCAGATTAGAGTCCACTGCTCTTAACTACTATACCATGCTGGGTCATATGATAACTTCCCCACTGATATTAAAGGGCCTTAATCGTGCTTAACTTTCATTGGCTACATATCCTTATTTCTAGGGTTTTATATCAAGCGTGCAATCAAAGCAGCATTCCTAGGCACAGTTATCTGAGAATAAACCCCACTATAGGACATTTGAATATATAGGACTAGGACTACCACTTTCTCTCAATTGGGAACTATGCAAGAGGTTTGAGGATGGTTGAAGCAGTCATGATGGCAGCTAGTTTTCCCAGATAATTTGACAGGACTATGCTTTTGCAAGGACATCTGACTTTTCCCAGTTCTACAAGTTAAGGTAAACATGCTCTGCTCTTATGCCAACAAGGGTGGGGAATAGTGTATTTGTTTAAATGCTTTTTTTGTTTTCTGTGTGCCTTCTTTGCATCTTAATTTTTTTCTATGTTCAAATATGCTTTGCCTTATTCAATACTGTGCCTACACTGTTTGCTTGAAGCCACAGACCACTTGGCTTTATGCTTTAAAAGAAGCTTCATGCTTATTAACAGCATTAAGAGCCCCAAATGACTTAGGATCAAACTACTCGGTCATCTCCTTGGCCCATCCCAAACCCTCCTCTTTGTGGCCCCACACAGATGAGTCAGATGGCAATCAGAGAGGAGGCTTTTTTATGGGGTGAGAGCCCCATTTGTAGAATTCTCTTCTCCTGGAAGTTTGCCAGGCACCTACTCTATAGGTAGTGGCTCAAGACGTTTTTATTTGCCCAAGCATTTACCTGAGTCTTTTCTTCCTGATAATCTTTTTAGTACTTTTAAAAGTTTGGCCAATGTGTATTTTGTCATTTGTCTTATGACTGTATACTGTTTTGGATTGTTTGCAAATGTATTGCTTTTGTTTATGCCTTGGTTTTATTAGCTTTTGCTGATGAGTTGTAATTGGGCTAATATATGCTGGTCTGTTTGTTTTGAGTTAGTATCACTTCTCAGGGTTGAATTCTGCTTTTACTGGTAGTTAATAGTTGATTGTTTTTAAAATTTCATTTTTGTTTTCATATTTAGCGTGAACTGCTTGTCTCTGTTCTGATAGAGAAATACATGAAATGAGTAGTAATAGTACAGGGCTAAAAATAAACTCAGGTGCAGGTTACCACTATGCAGTTCACCAGGGCCATAAACCAATATAGAATGCTTGAAAAACCTTTGTTTAAACCCACATAAATTGGGTTGAGTCTAGCCTCCAAAGTCACTTGAGTGCAGAAGAAAGGTTTTGGAAGCGTAAGCCTCAGCCAAACCAACAGACTGAAGTTATTTTTACCCAAAAGGTTTAAAAAGGCCTTGCTTTAAATCATGAATGTAAGGCCTACACTTGCTAGAACGTACATTACACTTTTCCCCCAAATCTTTCTTAAATTAACTGCACGCATACACTCACAAGGGTATCTGAAATGTGCTTCATGCAGACTATGCATGTTTATTTGGAATCCTACTGTGTTTGCTTACTCCCAGATTCTCTGTCTGCTTGGGCTGTATGAGCAACTCACAAGAATAGGTCTCACAATCTTGAATCATCCCTGCAGAAATATCTAATGCTATTCTTGTTTGTAATGGAAACAAGTATCGTTATTTAGTCTTCATATTTGTCTACACAATTTATTTTTCTCCTTATATTAAACTTGATACTTATTGTTTTTAAAATGCCTGAAGCTTTTTGGAGATAATAGGATACAAATGTATTTACCATTTCACATATACATTGACCTCAGACTGAACCAAACATTTTCACTTGACATCAAAAGGTCCTGCCAATAAATAACACATGATGAAACTGTACTGTTCTCAATAACTTTTGCAGTACTTTTCAGCGTACAAAGGTGTTATGCCAATAAAGGTAATTGTATTGTTATTGTGTATCATGTGATAACAGGTGTTACACAAGTGTTATCTCAACATCCCTCAGGTTAGACATCCAGAGACAATGACTTGATTAAGACAACGTAGCTGAAAGGGTTTTAAACTTAGGTCTCACATCCAAGACCTCTGTCCCACACTCCCTTAGTTTGTTTCACAGTAGCAGGGCTCCATCCAGGAAAACACAGTATCTTGTCATTAGCACTACATCTGCCTTTACTGCTTCCTGCAGGAGACTTCCCTCAACCGTTACAACACTAAATAAAACTTTTAAGAACATCCAAAATGATATCCCTTCAAACAAACAAAAGTGGTACCATTTACTTGCCTTGGGTGGGGAGAGCATCCAGTTGGAGCACTGAGCCTGAAGGGTCAAAACAGTGGTGGGGCAGGGGGAAGAGCTACATAACCTTTCTCCCGCACAAAGTTTGGGGCGACACCTCCCTGTGAGGACTGTTCCATGGGTACTTGACTGTGATATCCCTGATCTGCCTTGCAGACTAACAGGTTTACGTTTAGAACCACTACTGTTGGTGGTGATGGAACCAAACACACTGAATCAACCACTGGGCGGAGGAATCGATACACAGCAATCTCTTAAGATGATCAAACAGTGTCTGGTTGAAATTCCTGGATTGCCACTACGGTATTTCTAAGGACCTGCTGAGGAGCAGCGCAAGGCACAACCCCATCTACAAACAGTACAGCCCGATCCTACACATCCCCCCCCCCCAAGTAAATCCCACTCTCAAGGCAAACGGGTGTGGAGAGGACTGCAGATCCCCAAACCACCTCTGTCCCACAGACGAGGGCTGGGCATTAAAGAGGAGGAGGAAGAAGAGTTGGCTTTTATATGCGACTTTCTCGACCACTTAAAGGAGACTCAGACGGGCTTACAATCAGGTAGGTGGGGCTGGGAGAGTGTGACTGGCCCCAGGTCACCCAGCTGGCTTCGTGTGTAGGAGTGGGGGAAACCAACGCGGTTCACCAGGTTAGAACCGGTACTCCGGCTTAGAGCCCGCCGCTCTGAACCACTGCACCCCGCTGGCTCTCAAAGGGCGGGCGGGCAAAAAGCAGCGACATCCGGGTGCCGCCGTGGAGGCCCGGGAACGCGCATGCTCCACTCGGGCTTGCCGCCACCAGTTTCAGGAGGCGGCAGGAGCGGCGGCGGCGGCCACGGAGAGGCGAAGGGTTCGGCGGCACCGCCTTGTGGCGGCCGGGGCTGCGCTTCCGCGCTGCCGGGCGAGGCAGGACTAGGCATGGCAGCCGCCGTCGCAGCCCTGCCGGAGGACGGCCGCGGGGGCGTGTGACAGCCGGCGGCACCACCGCAGCCACCGCTACGGAGCGCCGCTGGTGACACTCCCGCGCCACGAGCCGCTCGGAGCGCCGGCGGGGGGGGCTGCAGCGGCGCGCGCCAGTCCCGAGCGGGAGGGGGGGGGGTCGTTGCGGCGGCGGCGGCGCCTGAGGAACAGGAGGCCCGGAGGAGAGAGAGAGAGAGAGAGAGAGAGGGGGGGGGCGGGGGGGGATCTTGAGGGCACATGGCGGGATGACGGCGGCTGCCGTTGCCGCTCTGCGAGGCTGGCAGGAGGGGCAAGGGGTGGGGAGCTGAGGCCGCCGTCGCTGTCACGTCAGGAGGGGTGTGCGCGTGTGTCCCTGTGTGTGTGTGGGGGGGGGGGGAAAGGAAGCGCCCCGAGCTCCACGGGGAGGCACACACGGGCGCTCCGCTCGCCCGCCAGACGCTCCGCGGTAGGGGGTCGGGGTCGGGCCTGAGGCGGCCCCGCCAGGCTGAGGGAGGGCGAGAGGCGCAGCGAGGCGGAGGCGGGAAAGCCTGCAGGAGAGGCGGCTGGGGGCCTTCCAGGAGCCCTGAGGAGGCGGCGGCGGCGGCACTGGTGGGGGATCCGCCAGGGCCGAAGCCGCCTCAACCTCGCCTTTGCTCCCGCGCAGGAGGAGGAGGAAGCGGCGTCGCTGCGTTAATCTCTCCGTGTATTTATTTACTTCTCCCTCCCTCCGTCCCTCCCTCCGTCCCTCCTTCCTGTCAGGCTCTTTCCTCTTCCTTCACCAGGTCCGCTCCCTCCCTTACCTGATAAGGGCTCTCCAAGTCGCCTCGCCGCCTCTCGCTCATTGGGGGTTTTTGTTTTTTAATTATCCCTTATTTTTGGATGAAGAGCGAAGGGGGGGGGGCGATACTTTCTCTCCCCCCGCCGCCGCCACCACACGCCCTGCCCGCCCGGCCGGCCGGCCTCTTTCCCTGACTCTGCCGTGGTTTGTGTGAGGTGTGTGTGAGAGAGGGGAGGGGAGGGGAGGGGCGGGAGCCACGGCAAGAGGGCGGGGGGGGGAGGCGGAGGAGTGGTGGTGGGGGGGAGAAGACCAGGGTGCGCCTCCGAGGAGACCATGAGGAAATTTAACATCAGGAAGGTGTTGGACGGCCTGACAGCGGGCTCGTCGTCGTCGTCCTCCTCCTCCTCGGCCGCCGCCTCCTCGCAGCAGCAGCAGCAGCAGGCTGCAACCCGGGAAAACGACATCCCAGAGGCCCTCCAGTCCGAGCATTTCCAGCTCTGCAAGGTGAATGAGTGCTGCAGCCGTTAACAGCCGGCTGGGAAGAGAGGGGGAGGGTGTTGAGAGACGTGGTGGTGATGGAGCCATGATGGGTTCTGCAGGCTCTGGACTTCTAGGCTTTTAAAGGTGTCAAGTATCTTAATATGCGCCCCCCCCCCAATTTTTTGGACTAAGCGGTAGCTGCTGATGACGCTATGAAGGACTCGAGGCTTTTATTAATAGAAACAGCTTTTATAAAACTAAATTGATCGTTGTCTTTGCATTAGAGGATGTTCCGTGGTATGTAAATCTTTTTTTTTGGGGGGGGGGGCTGAATTGTGCGAAGACAATGATGAACTGAACATCACAGAAAATCCGATTTTGATTGGATCGGGGGATAAGGCACTAAAGCCTCCACATTTTTTGGTGGTATGGGCTTTCTGTGGGTATTTAACTCCCCCTCCCCTCAATGCCCAAAATAAACATCACTTTTTTTTAGGATGGCGTGAGTGGAAGGAAGACTTTATAATGCTATAATGCTCATATTCAGATGAAGTACAATAAATGCAGTCAGAGAATAAATTCCAAAAGGATGATGCAGCAAGTTAATTCAACAGCCATGCCAAATTGAAAAGCAAAATGATGTGCATGTTGAATGCCATCTCTACCTGTATAACACCTGTGGCCAAAACTGAGCTTGACATGCTTGTGGATTGACAGCTTTCTGTAAATACCTGAGAGTAGGAGTGGGCCTAAAGGTCCTTGTTTAATAGCAGCATTGTTCAGTAGTACTACAGGTATCCCCCCCCCCATATTAGAATAATTGAAGGTTAAGGTATGACCCTTGTAGTTCATCAAAATAAGCTAATTTATAGGGGGGTTGCTTTACATGTATTTCTAATGTCAGAAAATACTGAATCAGACATTTATTTCTGTAAGGTGCAACTGAGATAAAAATTAGGATTTGCCTTGTTAAATTCTATGAGTCACATTTTACAACAAGAAAGCCTGCCATTCCAACTCACAGTTGCAGAATGCTGTGTGTGTAAGAGGTTTCTTAAAAGCTGCCATGGAGTAGCAGGTTTATGTCATCCACGGCCTGCTTCAGAGAAATAGCAATGGCTCTCTGAAGAGCCATTTTAATAATTAGTGGTCATTTAATTTACAGGACTGGTTGTATCATCACATTTCCCAGAGACTGTCTTGGATTTTCATTCACTTATTCTGACCACAGCTATTTATGGAAAAAAGTTGCAGATTAGTCTAGGAATTCATTAAATGTGAGAGGTGAATGGGTAGATTGTTTAAATGTTCACAAATAATGATCAAGTTGAGGTTTCATTTAACATTTTCACATTCATTGAAGTTTGAATAAATTCTTCATGCAGTTTTTTCTCCAACAACACCAATTTAAAGTTGGATACTCCATTGAAAACTTAAGTATAATTTACATGAAAACACTTTCCTGATATGCTGTTTTGATTTTAATTTTTTGCCTGCTGCCTGATCACCAATTGCTTTACTGCTCTAACTTGCCAGACTGTACGCCATGGTTTCCCTTATCAGCCTTCATCTTTAGCTTTTGATCCTGTTCAGAAGATACTGGCCATTGGGACTCAGACTGGAGCTTTAAGGCTGTATCCTTTTTATTGTGTTATAAAAAGCAAATTACTAAAAAGATTGTCCTTTTCTACTTTGAAGTACTGGAGTTACTGTGATAATACACTATGGAACTCAGGTATGCATTTGAATGGGGGAAAGGGTTGTACTTGTACTTTTGTCTATGTTTCGGTAGTGTATACATTATATAGTGTTCTGGGAAATCTTGCTGTTTTTTTCCTCTATAAGTATAAACTGACTAATGGTCTGTATGGTATCTTTGGAACAGTGTATTTTTAGGGGGCATAATGCCCCGTAATTTTCTGTCTTGAGACCTAAAGTTCTTGTTTATGCTATTCTTTTATAATGCTGTCATTCTTGTTTGTTTTAAACAAATAATGTTTCCACTACAAAATAATGTCTACACAACATTTTTCAAAAATATAAGTGGAAACACAATTTGAATTATCGTGTATTTGAGAGAAAGCAGAGTTTGTGTTGTGCATTTAGCTAAAGAGTTTTGTTGTTACATATCATTTTAGGATAATTTTATTTTAAAGTAAAACATGGCCTTGTTATTGCTGTTTCTTGCTACTGTTGTACAAAAATGAAATAAATTGTTTTCAATATTCATAAAGGCACACATGTACACAATGGTAAACATTGTGTAGTTTTTATAGACATCTAATTTATTCTAAACATTTGTACTATAGGCTGAATTTAAGAGAATAGAAATACTTATGGTGTTGCTACTAGTGATGAAATTCAAATTGAAACTGTCGGAATAATTGCGGCGCTTGCTCTATTTTTTGCTCATTGAAATATTTCTGTAAAGTTTTAAGGTAGTGTATATAATTGGCTGGCTGATGTAGTGGGAAAACGTATAGGTGAGCTTGTTGATAGGGATTATTTGTTTGAGAGTTGTCTAATAAATGGTGCTGTTTGGTCAATAGAAGTTGGCAGTGAGTTATAACAACAGCAATTCATTTGGGGGTATGGAGTAAAGTTAAAGAATATAATGTGCACTAATACTCGCTTCTCTGTGACAACACCTACAATCGCACAGTTTGCAATTGTATGCAGACATGCCTGAATATAAATCGTGTTCAAATTGAATTGAGTAAACACGAATAGAATAGGACTATGCATCTAGCAGGAGATACAGATGTTAAAATGTGTTTTTGTCGAAAGTATTTAATTCTGAGACTTGTCATTTGCCATTTTATGGTTTCAGTGCTGAGTCTTTCTTTTCTTTACAATGTACTGAATTTTATGTTTGTCTCATATTAATAATCTACAAATTGGAGGAGCTGCCATGCCATATCATTTTCTTGTCATGGGTACAGCTCCTCCTTCTCTCTTTCTTATATATTTAATAGCCATCCCTCCTTGTTTACGCTGTCAAAAGCTACATTTGCCTAATGGGGGAGAGTAGCCATGCTGCAAAGTGTAACTGCTTAAAAAAAAAGTTTCTGTCCTGAGGAGTGGTTGATGTGTTAGAGTTGTTGTTTGAGTACAGTGCGAAGCAATCTTTATTTAAGCCTGTTTTGGAAGATTCTCCCTTTATTGGCATTGTTTTCATTGCAAGGGAATTCATTCCCTTCTAGAAGGAGGATGGCTGAAGTATGTATGTAAAGTGCCGTCAAGTCACAGCTGACTTATGGCAACCCCACAGAGTTTTCAAGGAAAAGACAAAAGGAGGTGGTATGCCATTGCATTCCTCTTCATAGCAACTCTGGAATTCCTTGGTTGTCTCTCATCCAAATACTAACTAGGGCTGACTCTGCTTAGCTTCTGAGATCTGATGAGATCAGGCTAGCCTGGGCCATGCAGGTCAGGCCAATCACAACATATGACTGAAATACAGGTGGTTTATAGGGTTGTCAACCCCCAGGTACTAGCTGGAGATCTGCTGCTATTACAACTGATCTCCAGCCGATAGAGATCAGTTCACCTGGAGAAAATGGCCGCTTTGGCAATTGAACTCTATGGCATTGAAGTCCCTCCCCTCCCCAAACCCTAGCCTCCATAGGCTCTGCCCCTAAAATCTCCAGGTATTTCCCAACCTGGAGCTGGCAACCCTAGTGGTTTATCATTAAGGGAAAATTGGTGGAGATCAGCATTTAGAGGGGGAAGTGAGGCAACTCATAATCTGTTTGCTGTGAGCTCTGCTACTGGACCTTGAAATACTCCATACTCTGCTTATTATTGTACTTTGATCCATTCGGTGAACCCACAAAGTGTAACGCTGCAACTAGCTATTGACATTAGTAAACCTAGGCACCCTCTAGCAGTTTGTGCTTATGGATTGCTCTAATAACAGCAGAAGAACTGTGCTAGTAGGTGTCATAGGTAAGCAATAGTAAGCAATATTGCTATATACATATGTGGAAAAATACTTTCGTATCTTTGGAAGGTGCCCTTCTGTGCTTTCCAAATCCACTTAAATCCACACTTTCCAAATCCACATGTTCAGATGTGAGACTGTTTTGTGTAAGTAATGAAAAGGATTGTTGACATCTCAGCTACACTATTAAAATAAGAAGGGGCAAACAGCAGATCTTCTGAATAAGAATCTGTCAAGAACTTTCTGCAAGAAGGCTTGCAACTCTGAAGAATGCCAGGACTTGGTGTAATTTCCTTCATTTGTCCAGATCCCTAAAACAAGAGAGGGGCTTGAACAACAAATGTTGAAGGGAAACACTTTGGTTCTTGGAATCCTCCCAGTTTTTAAATACAAGGTTAAATACTGCACAGAATGTTCAAAACACTTTCCTATGTTTCAGGTTCCTGGCCTATATGCATGTATATGCTCATCTGCCCACTTCCTGTTATAGTAGCCTAAGGTCTTAGAACTGACATCAGAAATGATGACCATCAAACTTAGTGAACAAAGCAAGCTTGTGTTTAAGAAGCTATTTAACAACAACCACAAAAAACTCTCTGTAACAACTGTGCTAAAGATAATTTTTTTCTTACTTCACTTCCAGTACTTCCTGATATTTGCAATAAAAAACCTCCTTCCATTTACCTTCTGCTTTTGTCACTAACTATTAACTCACTTCCTATGAAGAAACAAAATAAATCCTCATTCTCTGGTTCTATCAATTTCAAGTAGTAGTTATAAGTGCTTGAATAGACTTCCTCAGAACATAGATGGTGAGTGGAGTTTTTCACATCTCTGAAATGTTTCTTCAGTTCTACCATCCTTCCACATATCTTTAGGTACTTTATCCTTATGAATTAGAAATATTTAATTTGCCTTAGTTGTTCTATTAGATTGTGACAATTTGTCTGAACTTTGTTCCAACAGAGATTTTTTTATGCCAGCTCTTCCAGATTAGATTTATCAATGTCTTTTGGAAAGGTAGAGTTGTTGGTTTGCTCCATAAATGATCCTCTGTCTCATAAAGGTGCATCAAGCACTTCAAGTGACACAGCAGTTCTTCCCTGTGTCTTTTTTTGTGGAAGGTCAAACCAATCTTACCTCACATGTTCTGAATCAGGCTGCTTGCTCAATGCTGAACTGCAAGTAACCCGCTGTGCTTTTAAAAAGTTGCTGCCTGTCCATCTGAGACCCAAATGCCTCCCAAATCTTGATCAGCTTTCCTAAAGTTCTGAGCATTATCTGAATATGTGATTTAAAAAAATGGAATCTTCATATAACAACAAATTTGTTCAATGCCAACAGAAATTTTTTTTGGCACAGTCCTATGTAAGTCTACTCAGCAGTAAGTCTCACTAAGTTCAGTGGTGCTTACTCCTGGGTCATTGTGAATAGGATTCACCTTTAACACCTTCATCTAAAACATGTTCCACATGAATTGCTCTGTTCTCCACACTGGGGAAAAATATGCGTCCTTTTTTTCCAAAGCAGTTTTTAATTTTTATATCCAGGCTGTTCAGAGGATAGTACTTCCAAGAATCTGTAGTGGGATAGCCACCTCTTCTCCTGGTGGTGCCTAAAATTGTCTGCTTACTGTATACTTCTGAATCCCTGTTTCACAAAATCTTCACTTTATATTTTAGGACTTTTCTAAAATTCATATGCTTCATGCTGATATTCTATAGTTTGGGGATCTGTTTTGTTGAATTGTGGATCCAACATATAGCAGAGCAAACTTTCATAATTCTTAGAAGTTATCTTTCTTTGTGTGTTGGATTTACCAGAACAGTTTGTGGAAAGTGTTGGCAAACCAGATCTTTCCCTTTCCCCAAGTATCTTGCCATTTGTCCTGGAACTCCTCTCTGAGGATTGTTGGAGCCATGCAAGCAGAATGTGCTGCAGGATGGGGTGAAATCCAGTAAAATTGCCTCTTTTTCTCTCTTCTGGAGATGCAAGCTGTGACCAGAAGAATGAAAAAGGGGAAATGTTATTTGATTTCCTTCTTTGTCACAGCTCCTTGTTCTGTGGCACATTTTGCTTGCGAGACTCTTCTAATCCCCAGATGTTTTGGGATAAATGGCAGGCTGCTTGGGGAAGTAGAAGATGGGGAAAGACCACTTCCATCAGCTCCTTCCAATAACTCTTCCAGTAGGCCCCATGCAGTCTTTCCAGTTTCATAGAATTAATCTTTCATTTACATAGATTAACTTTGGTTGTTGTATTTCTGTTTTTTCCACAAAAATATAGAAAACTACACTGTTGCTGCCTACTGTGATATCCTTAAGTGTTTGAAATATACTTGAGTAGTTTAAATCATGTGTTATAGTCGTTGCAAACAAAATGGGGTTGGCAGGGCAAAAAATTAAAATTCTAGTTATTCAGAGTTCTTGGTTCTGATTTTGGGGCAAAGTCTAGGGTTTTTTTAAATTCTGTAAGTCTTAGTCTTAACAACAGACACTGTAAGAGATTTTGATAGAAGATGAGAACCACAAGTACTGTATCTGATTGGCAGGACTGGGTGAGAGTATTAAGCAAACAGAGTTCAGATTCGTCCCAGTTTGTAAACAATCATTGAGTGATGCATCATCGCATGAATAAGGAAGTGCATCAAACACTGCTGTTTTCCTCTGCTGGTGGTGACAATGACTGTGGATTAAACAAAGTATTCATGAGTGACTGTGTTTTCATATAGTCTGCTCTGCAGGGATGGCAGTCTTTTTGAGCTTCCCATTCAATCCTAATTTGTAGCCAAGAGGAGATTTATTTTGGCAAGTGAGGTCAGTTAGATTTGCAGGGTAATCAGACTATCTTCCTTTTTATTTTACATTTTTACATCTCACATCTTGTCTTCCTTTCTAGAGTTCCCCCATTATACCAATAGTTTGCAGAAATGAAGTGTTCTGGAGGCTTTTTCAAAGTGATCTTGACTGTCCTCCTTGTAGTCCATGATGTCTTCACATTCAGGAGAGATGGATACTTGCTGTTCTTGAACCTCAAGCTTCAGTGTCTTTGAATTTCCTTCCTGTACAAATCTGCACTGTCTACTAGATAGATTGAGTTTCTTTCTTGCAGTCCCATCAGTTTACAATAGTACTGTGGCTGTTTGCCAGGATCAGGGATCTGTTGAGGGTTTAGTGGCATCAATACCAGTAATCTTAAAAGCGAGGTTATGCTTTTATTTTTGAGAATAAATGGATGTGGAGAAGTCAGCTCAGTTATCATCTACTTGGCCATTTGGGTCATTGCAGGATATTCCATGTTCCCTTCTAGTGTTACTTTGTTCATTCTGCAATACATGGGGTAGTAAGCCAGTCATTCTGTTCTGGATAATGATGTGCTAGCTTTTGTTTGTACATTTGGGAGCTGCACTATCATATTTGGTCACTGCTCTTTATTTAGTATTCATGGATGGGGCTGTGGGTCAGTGAAAGAGCTTTTGCTTGGCATGCAAGAGGCCCCAGATTAAGTTCCCAGCATCTCCAGTTAAAAAAAGCCAAGCAGTGAAAATTCTCTACCCGAAACCTGGGAGAGCTGCAGCCAGTCTTAGACAATAGTGACGTAATTGACCAATGGTTTTATTCACTGTAAGGCAGCTTCATGTGTAAGTCTGCTCTTGATGTGCAGTCTCCCTTTGGAAGAACCTCTGGTATCTTCCTTTCATCATCGCCATTGATGCTGCCTCTAAATTCTAGTGTTATCAGTAATCTCTTCGGTATTTGGGCACAAGTTTACAAGGGTTCCTATATACTTCAAACTGTGGTTGGATCTCACAGGCAACATATGTGTGGTGAGATTCTCCTGATCTGTTTACTGAGTTTGTTCATGTGGGGATTAGTGGGGATCAGATCCTTCTGTTCAAATCTGTCTACTAGATCCTCCCAGTTAAAATTTTAGTGAAATATAATCTTTTTGTCAACCTGGTAACTCTTGTGTTAGCCACAAGTTATTATCTCCATAAAATGTACCAGATATCCATTTGAGGAGTGTGACTGTGGAGTTTCCGCTATGAAAAGGCTAAGGAGCCATTTTGCACTTTATGATCAGTGTGAATTGCTAAGGTTGTATGAATTTTCATATGATGATGTCTTTATAATTCTGTGCTCATTCCCTCTAAGACATAGAGCTGAAAGTGGGGGGGATCCTACCACTCCACTGATCAAAATTTGGAGCCTTCCTTCAACTAAAGCGGCTCTTCTTCCAATGGAAGAGCCACTTGAGTTGGAGGGGGGAAGGTTGGGCCCACACTGCTGTTCTGAAACACAATATTTACATTTGCTTTAAATTCACTGTAAGCTTTCTAAACACCAGATAATATCGATATCATTTTTTAAAAACAAACAAACAGAACAGTCCCAGAACAGGGGCTTTATAGAAGATTACTCTTGAATGCAAACTTGCTTTATTGGCTAATATTAACAACTGTAACTAAAATTTAAAACACTACTGAAATTAAGCTGCCAGCTGCAGCATACTGAGCAGCAGGGCCATGCCAATGGAAGGCACTCTGGCCTTCAGATTGTCTGAAGCAGGAGTAGTAGGAATCAGCTGGCTCCTCTAAACAATTTTGGAAAATCCTGTCGTCTGCTCTTGAAGGTGGGTCCTACTTGCTTATCAAAGTAGATCGATCTCTTTTAAGATAATAACCATTGAATACTTTTTAATAATCGACATTGTTTTTAAAAAACAAAACACGGGATTAAAAATGTAGCCTATTTCTGGCACTATGGAGTAAATCTTATAAGGATAGTATTTGGTAGTACAATCAAAACTTTATGTAACAAATGAGGGTGATTTCCACATCAGGCCAGGCATATATCATTGGGGCTTCCAATCGGCAGTTTTCCCTGCCTCAGTCTCCTGGCAAAGGTTGTTCTCACCATGGATGTTCAGGTTCTTTTTTTTTTTAACCAGCAGTTGAATATCATAATGATAATTGTGTATCAGGTTCTCTAAACTCAGAACTTTCTTTTAAAAAAGTAAGCCTCTAGCCCCTTTTATTGTAGACACAATATCTTTCCTTTTGCATCTCCACAATGAAAGGGGCCAGATACTATTTAAAAAAGTGGGAATTCAGAGGACCTGATACAGACTGTTATAACATTATATAGATATAGCAATGTTCACTCGCCAATTTAAAAAAGCCCTCAAAAAAGCATGGCAGCAGAGGGGAAAAATAGCTGCTGTGGGAACAGGGTCAGAGAAAATGGCTGCCCTGTGGGCAAGGTTGGGAAAATGGAAACTTTCCCACCCACACAGCAGTCATCCCAGCTTTCTTATGATGGTTCAAAACTTCACAGCAAAGTAGGTTTAGGAAAGACTGGAGAAAAGCTAGGAAAATCTTGGGAGGTGCACAAATGCACCATGATGCTATGGGGAAGGAACTGGTTCAAATCATTCCTCACAAATTGGACACAAAGGGTTGTGGTAGGTAGGGTTGCTAGGTCCCCCCGTACATCAGCAGGGGGGGCGGGGAACTTACCTGGCTTAAAATGAGTGACGTCATCTCATCAACGACAATGAAGGAAACGTTCTGGTATTTGGGCAAAAACTCTGTGGCTGAAGCTGCTTTTACCATAGAGTTTTGCCAAAATAGAGTGTCTTGCCTGTTGTTGCCTGTGTGATGATGGCACTTCCAGAAGTGCCATCATCACACTGGTGATGTTGAGGCCTAGGCCTCATTTTAAACCTGGTAAGACCCTTGCCAGAGCCCCGTGGCACAGAGTGGTAAGCTGCAGTACTGCAGTCAAAAGCTCTGCTCATGACCTGAGTTCGATCCCGATGGAAGTCAGGTTCAGGTAGCCAGCTCAAGGTTGACTCAGCCTTCCATCCTTCCGAGGTCGGTGAAATGAGTACCCAGCTTGCTGGGGGTAAAGGGAAGATGACTGGGGAAGGCACTGGCAAACCACCCCGTAAACAAAGTCTGCCTAGGAAACGTCGGGATGTGATGTCACCCCATGGGTCAGGAATGACCCGGTGCGTGCCCAGGGGACCTTTACTTTTTAAGACCCTTGCCAGCCAGATGGATGGTGCTGGGGGAGGGCCCCCAAAGTGGGGGATCCCCGCCCCCATTGGGGGTTTGGCAACCCTAGCTGTGGAAGATCAGTTATCATTAATGAGGGACCCATCCTGTGGAGTTCCACAGGGCTCAATCCTATTTCCCATGCTTTTCAATCTGTATGTGAAGGTCTTAGGACCAATCATTTGTAGCTTTGGTATCGAATGTCATCAATGATACCCAGCTCTATGTATCATTATCCAAATGCCCTGGTGATATGGTAGAGGTCCTGAATAACTGCCTGGCTGCTGTGGTGAATTGGCTAAGAGTGAGCAAATTGAAACGAAACTCTGAAAAGACCAAGGTAATGCAGAGCCCTTGAAGGACATTGTGCTCCCCGCTTTTGATGGAGTTTAGCTGACCCTTGCTGACTCTATTAAGAGACTTGGGGTTTTATTGGACCCAACTTTATTATTGGAGAAGCCAGTTAATGCAGTTGTTAAAAAGGCTTTCTTCCAACTCAGTCTAGTCTGAAAGATGGCCTCTTACTTCGATTTGGCTGATCTGGCCACCTGGATCCACGCCACAGTAACGTCGAGACTAAACTATTGTAATGCACTGTACGTTGGTTTCCCTTCAGAATCAATTCGGAAAATCCCGTTGGTGCAGAATACCGCAGCTGAGCTATTATTGGGAGCTAGATGGGGGCACGCTCCCATCCTGCGGGGAGTTACTGCTACCCATCAATTAATGGGCTCAATTATCACATACAAAGCTCTTCATGGCCATAGTTACTTATATCTGCAAGTCTGCTTCTCCCCCATGCTCCACCATGACAGCTTTACTCATCGGAGCAAGGTCTTCTGCAAGTGCCAATCTGCAGTTGGGCAAAATCAGCAACTGCCTGTACATGTGCCTTCTCCGTTGTGGCCCCTACCTCTTGGAACTGCTTGCCTGAGGAGGTCAGGAAGGCTCCCACTCTCATGGCTTTGTGCAGTACTATGGAAAACTGAATTATTCAAGAGTTGCACTGTACTTAACGTGGTCTATATACTACTATGTGCAGCTTGCTGAAATTAGGATCCTGCTACGTAATTTAGCATCATTTAATGTTCCATGTTAATACTTATGCTTTATTTCGGTTCTGGTTTTTAGACTTCTGGTTGGTTCTGCAACCCTAATCCTATTTCATTGTTTATTGAATAGCACATCCATCAATTGTATTGACACACGCTATGTAATACGCCTTGAGTCCAAGCAAGAAAGCCAGACTATAAAGAACATAAATAAATAATTAAGAAAGAAAAAATAACCCTGATGTACTACCATATTGAACCCATGGCAAATAATCTGTGTTGGAAATAACCTGTGTTAGAAACAGCTGGTAGTTCAAAGGATAGCAGTTATTTCTTCAGCAGAAATGGGGCCTCTTTTAAAACACATTGAAATTTAAAAATATTTTATATCACTGGTTACAAGAGTGAAATAAGCCCATTTAAAGATAATGTAGTCTGTGGCTTATATGGTCACTGGTTCAGCCCCAGTCTGTGGGGTAGGTGGAATAATATGCACTTGAAATATTGCAGCTGAATGTGTGGTGGATGGCTATGCAAGTAGCAGTTTGCCGTGTTAAATAATACTGACCATAGAAGAGGCAAGGCCAGTTTTAATGAATTCAAGTATGAATTAATGGGGTCTGGTATCAGAAGTTGCTGGTGAAACAAACCTTCATGTATTGTACATGCGAACATGAGAGAAGCAAAAGCTTTGTTTAGGCTCTGGATAGTTGTCAGTTAACACTTAACTTTGGGTATACATAAGGAAATGACTATGTACACTTACTGATGGGAGTATGTACTTGAATGTATTACATGGAGATACATTGTTTTCATGACAATGAGTGCTGGGTAGGAATTTGCAAAGTATTGCAGAAATGAGTACTTGGAAATTAACTATAGCAAAATTGAAGTTATGACTCTTCAAACAGCTGCGTGAAGTATAGATGGTCCATGGACGGGCATCTGTTGGAACAAGTACGATCCTATATGTGTTTGGGCATTGAGTTAAATTCTTCTATGTGCACTGCACATCTCCAACATCACAAGCAAATGCTGAAAAATATGCTTGCCCTGTTGCTTGATTATAGTATGACAAAGGTGGATGTTTCTGCTCAACTACTTGAGAGGTGCTGATGGATGTAACCCAGATATAGAGAAGAAACAGGCTTGATTCCTAAGAGCTTCTGCACTTCCTAAAACTGTAACAGTGGCAATTACAAGCCTCATAGTGGGATTACATTCATCACCAGCTATTTCCAGGATTGTAGCCATAAACTTGTGGTAGACTATTTGACACATAAATCCATTTTGGCAAAACAATGTATTTTTAGAAGAAAGCTGTAATCCAAGAAATTAACCTTGCTGGATTTTCTACCCCAGTTTTACTGCTTTACAATCTGGAGTAGGTCTAGGCATTAGTCAAGCAAAGGATGTATGATGTAGATTACCAGAATAATGCATGCTTTGGTATGTAGATCTCGTGCATCTTTAACTTTAGATCTAAACTTTCCAGTACTTAAGAAATGTGCAAGCTACTAAAACTGTACCAAAATATAGGAGACTTTTTGCATTAGCAGATTGTAACATTTTATTTATTTTATTTTGTGATTTATAACACACCCTCCCCGGTTGAAGCTGGCTCAGAGCAATCAGCAATCCTTGAGGGTCCCTACAAGCATACAAGTCAAAAGTATTGACTTTGTCCTTTTGGTGCAGGGATGATAGAGATTATATCCCCATGTACTGTTGTTTTGTAACTTTTATAAAGAAATTATAGATGATGTAATTGCTCCATTCTTTGCTATGGTACCAGGCTGCTCAGTTTAACAGTTACACTTTTTCTTGCAGGAAAGAATGTGTATGTCACTGAAAGTGACTAAGATCCTTAATGTTGAAAGATTGGGAACTGTAACATTTTTCACTCTTTTCTGTGTGACCTCTTTATGAGTAACCTTTGTTAAGGCATCTCTCTAGTGTTCTGAGGTGATGTGTGTTATGCTGCCTCCTTGCCTTCCTTATTTTCACTGCCACCAAAGGCTCTCACTTTAGAATTCTTAGTGGGACCCAAAGAACAGGATGGCTTAGTCGTGTATGGTAGATTGACAGAACGGTCAGCAGGCGGGGGTGGCTCTGAGGTAAAAGGGGATCATTTACTCTAAAACACGCAGTTTTTTTAAGCATGCCTAGAGTTTATAAGTAAAATAGCGTAATGGTTTCTTTGTGGTTAATAAGCATAATGGTTTCAGATAGGTAAAATAGTGTAATGGTTGTTTAAATAGACCTAGCCACACAGGCTTATTTTCTCACTTAAACAAGAAAAGAGGTGGGGGACCCTCAACCCAAAAAGTACAGGGAGCCTCAAAGGTTGAGCTGGAAACTATAAAATCTATAACAAAATAATTATATTTATTATATGGTGTACACCATATAATTGTGTATACCATATAATAAATATAATTATTTTGTTATAGATTTTATTTTCTCACTTGTCACTTAGGCCAATAATGTCCACATAGCTTAACTTCCCAACTTGCTACCCAGGCTTATAACCTCCACACAGAACACATATTTCCCTCATACTTTGCAGCACCTCACTCAACACACACACACACTACTCAGCTCTCATTCTTGCAAAAAACCTCTCTCTGAACAAAACAGTCAGGTCCAACCCCTAGGGTATAGCTACCATCTAATCATAACACATTTCAATCACCCATCCAGCCCCTTTTTTCTAACTGTACAAGCCTACACATTTTAAATCACAGCAACATACATTTAAAACTCCACATTAAAACATAGAAATAAAGCACACAAAAAGTATTTACATGGCAAAACACCACAGGAATGATCTCTTGGTACTGACATTTTCGAGTGTATGAAGGGGTGAAAAACTGCCAGTGTATGATTTGTGGATAAATACATTAATTTGCCCTAAATTACTTGGCTGCCAATATGTTTCTGTGAATATGTACTAAGGCTTATTTTAATGGCCTTGCCTCAGTTCATTATAATACCTATTATGCTTGTGTGGTAATTTGGTTTGAACAGGCTGTGAGAATGATTGAGGGATCAAGGGTTTTAATCTATTATATTCTATCGTTTTGATGCTCTTCTGTCTGCAGTTATATAGGTTCACCCCACCCAGCACTGTATGACATACGCCTGAGTGGGATGTTGGTTTGGGGTACATAATTGTAACTCTTACAGATAGTTCATCTATTCTTATTTTAACAAGGCTAAATCTCCTGTTATGCAAAATGGGACTAAGGCAAATGCTTGCTAAGATGCTTAGCAGGAGTCTTAACTACTGAAGAAGGCTCTCAGTTTCAAAGACAAAATTTTATTTGCTTTACTGAATGCTGTAGTCCTGCTGACCTTTCATCATTTGTGGCACCGTTGTGCATTTTCTGTATTTGACAAGTCATGTTGCTTATGCAGCATCTTCTGTTCAAGTTAAATCAAGCATAGCATATCTATAGATAGATGAAATGCATCTGTATATGCTTGCCTGAGGAATCAGTATGTCCTTGTGGATAAACCAGATTTACCTGTGTGGTTATAAATTGCATCTTGTAATGATTCCTGATAATGTCTTTGGTCAATGCAGTTCACCTGTTTAGTTTTCCTGTTTTTTATTTAAGGGTACAGTGCTGGGGTCAAGGTCAAAAAGAGCCAGCGTGATGTAGGTTTGAGTGTTGTACTGAGATTTGAGAGAACCAATTTTGAACCCCCACTTTAACAGGGATGCTTGATTGGTGACCTGTCACTCTTACTCACCCTGGCTTACCTCACAGGGTTGTAGCTAGGTTAGATAAAGAATAATGTCAGCTGCTTGGGTCTCCTTTGGGGACACAATAAACAGGCATAACAAAATAAGCTGTATTTTGTCTAGTAAAGTGCATGCTTGAAAATGAATGCCACAGGCGAGTGATATTTATTTATTATTAAGCCTTTACCCTTAATTTAAGAAGGAAAAGGCCACATCCCTGTCTCAAAGATCTTAGGATCTAGAATGTTGATTTTGACACAGAATGGTAAGGGGCGGGGGCTGCTCTGCCTGTTCTCCTTGAAGAAGTTCTTACCACAGTTGAACTTCCGATTAGCTATTTGTAAGCTTGAGCTATGTTTTCAAGATATTCCAAATATTTTCTATTTGTGCCTAGTTTAGAGCTCTTACTACTACAGCCTTCCAAAGAACAAAACATTTATTACCTTCCCTAATGTTGTTTGGGGTGGTGGTGATAGTGGTAAGAAAGTAGGAATAGCTGCAGCAATCATTAACTAAAAGATACTTTCAAACCTGTGAAGGGGGGAATGAGCAATGCTGCTCTACCACCTCTCTGAGTTACGATCATTGGAGAACACAGTGTGAAATAAATATAGATCTGATTAGATAACTTCTGAGAGTCCTTAAATCAGTGACTTCATGTGTCCAATTATCCATCTAAAACTGTAACACTCCAATAAATTAATTTTTGAAACAAAGTATTTACTTGCCCATCAAACAATAATGGCTTAAAAAGCGATTGAATAAGCAGTACAACCCAATTTTTGGCTTTCTTCCTATCTTTTGGAATCATTTTTCAGATTTCAGGGACTACTCTGTCATCCATACTCAATAGGAAAGCTGTGTGTGTGTGAGTGCCATCAAGTCACAGCTGACTTCTGGTGACCCTGTAGAGCAGCAAGAGATGTTCAAAGAACTGTGACTGGCCCAAGGTCACCCAGCAGGCTTCATGTGGAGGAGCAAGGAATCAAACCTGGTTCTCCAGATTAGAGTTCACTACTCTTAATCACTTCATCATGCTGGCACTCTTAAAAAAAGGAAAGGCAAGCTACCCATTAAATTATTTTGCCAGTAATTTAGTACATGTCTTCTTCCATTACTACTTAATCTCCGTTTAGAGGCCCAGTTTGTAGAAAAGAAACAAACTCCAGTTTGCCCTGGTACCCAGGATGTCATGGGATATCAGAGTTTGATTCAAGGCTTTCCTAAATCAGAACGCTTTCTGTTGTGCCCTGTGTGCAAGGGAGAGGAAGGGCACACGTGAGCATGACAAATAAGCTGTGTGTGGGTGCACCATGAACAGAGATTTGTTGTGGTGTCTAAATTGCCCTCTCTCAGCCTCTGCCCTCCATCTGTAATATGAGAATAACAAGCTACCTCACAGGATTGTTATTTTAAGGGTGGAAACTATATATAGTGTGAAATATTTTGAATGCATGAAATTACTACATGGATATTACAGATCTTTGAAAAATTAGCCAAGCAATAGATAAATGGCAGGGATATTGCTGTTGTTGGACATAGCAGTTTATGCGAACAATGTGAAATCGAACATTCAAATAGGAATCTTAAATGTAGGTTCAGTTTGATAATTACTTTTAACTTGTAACAGTGAGGCGGGAGGTGCCATGGCTCAGTGGGTAGAGCATCAGGTTTGCATGCAGAACGTCCAAAATTCAAGCTGCAGTATCTCCAGTATAAAGGATCGGGTAGTAGGTAATGTTAAAATTCTCACTTTGAGATCATGGAGAGCTCTTGCCAGTCAAAATATATGATGTTGACCCTAATAGATCAGTGGTTTTACTCAATATCAGGCAGCTTCATGTGTTCAAGTAAAAATGTAACTGTAAAGCTACACAATATAGTAAAGTATTAATTTAAAATTGCTTTTTAAATTGCATTGTTGAGACTCATTAAGGATATCTATTTACTTATTGTTTCCTACTGCCTTTTGTTGAGCTCAAGGTATCTTACAGCATAAGATACATTCTAATAGAGAATTCAGAGAGCCAGCATGGTAATAGTTAGACTGTTGGACTAGGACCTGGGAGACCCAGGTTCAAATCCCTACTCAGCCATGAAAGCTTGCTGGGCAACCTTGGGCCAGTCACAGACTCTCAGCCTAACCAACTTCATAGGGTTGTTGTGAGGCTGTAATCGAGAAGAGGAGAATGACGTATGCCTCTTTGGCTCCCCATTGGGGAGCAAAGTAGGATATAAATGAAGTACATAATAAAAATTCAATGACTTCGAACCAAGCACAACTAAATGTCTGTACTTTCCAAAAATATTAAGAGCAGCAATAATAAGCAACTTGTAATAGTAAAGTATAACTAGACCTATAGACAGCATAAAATGTGAGTGAAAATTGGCAATATGTGGGGGGATGTAGATAAGCTGTGATATTGATGTTTATAACCTGATGTGATTACCTTTAAGGGGAATATCCATAGAGTGACTGTGACTTGTAAATATTGTACTTCTTTTAAAATAATTATATACAGAGGAATGGATAGCTGTAAACTGGAATGTGATATAACTGTTGATATATATAACTACAGATCCAGTGTGGTATAGTGGTTAAGAGCAGTGGACTCTAATCTGGAGAACTGGGTTCGATTCCCCACTCCTAAACATGAAGTCTGCTGGGTGACCTTTGGCCAGTCTCAGTTCTCTCAGAACTCTCTCAGCCCAGGCGAATGCAGGGAATGGCAAACCACCTCCAAATGTCTCTTGTTTTAAAAACCCTAAGACGTGGTTGCCATAAATTAGCTGTGACTTAACGGCACTTTCCACCATCATGTATAACTACAGGAATTTCCACATATGGAGCTGTATAATGATTACTTGTGAAATTGTGTAAAGCCCATTGTCCTACTTTTGCATGATTCTTAAAATGTGAATCAATTCATATGCACCTTAAAATGATGAAATCTTATAGTAACTACAATAAATATAAATAGTGAGGGACCAAAGAGACATGAATTTTGCTAACATAACAATGGTCATATTTAATTTAATTAAGTTGGTCATCACTTGTGTATAAGCAAGCCTATAGAACAAAATATTAATACTCTAAAATGTGTGTTAGATACATTTTCTGTCTAATACAAATTCTAGAGTACTCATACTAAAAGTTTATGGGAGATTCTTCCATAAAATTTTAGTATGAGTATTCTAAAATTTATATTAGACAGAAAATGTATCTAACACACATTTTAGAGTATTAATATTTTGTTCTGTAGGCTTGCTTAAACTCAAGAGATGACCAACTTAATTAATTTGGAGAGTTATTACTAAAGACAAACCCTTAATTTGAATTTGATTTGCTGGCTATATTTGTGGTGGAAATCTCCATCTAAACACTGTGATACCTAAGAAATTTTGAGTAAATACCTGCGATAGGAAGTGTTGAAAAACACACATGAGCAGCTTCTCTGCAAGTCTTTTGGTGCTTTTGAATGGTTCTGCTGTGCATTGACTATAATCAGCAGGGAATAACCTTCTCCCCCCACTCCCACCTGGGCCAAGGGATTGCATTACTCTTTATGTTTTGTGTGCTTCAGTGCCTAACACACTGGTGTTAAATGAAAAAGCATGTAATAGTTGCTAGGAAAGCCAGGACAGTGCATAGAAAAGGAAATCTATGTGGGAAGATCAAGCTACAAAGATTCCAGGGTGGCCTAAAGTTAACTAATTAGATCATGTATACTTTAAAGATTCAGTTAGGAATATAATGTAATAACTCTGATGCCTTTGGATAGGAAACCAAAGCAATCCTAAATAAATTTCCAAATAATTCAGCCAGGTCTATGTCATCGCTGCCTAGTGTCTTCTTGCTACTTGGGATAAGCCATGTGTCCAATTCTCAGTTCTGCTGTTCATTTACGGAAACGAAACATACATTGTTGAAACAAAAGAATTTCCTGTTTAAAGGCTGTTCTCAAATAATTGGTCTGAGTACTATAGTATCACCTCAGTATTTGAGCAAAGAAGACAAAGTGAAAACAGGTGTCTGTGCTGCTTTGATATGTGAAAACGCATTGCCTCACTCTGTTGGTTCGTAGTTGTATATGTGCAGTTGTATTGCTGTTTCAGTGGAATGGCATCTGCTGTCAGTATTTTAATAAATAGTTGTCTGTAGTAGTAGTCCTCCTGTCTTGTGCTGTTAAACTCAGGACTGCATTAACTTACAAAAGCTGCTTTGCAAAAACACTAGTAACTTGTAGTAATCAGAGCTGAATTAAGCCATTTCTCAAGTTGTAATTATTTCTAAAGTTTTCATCCGATAGAATATTCAGATGGTAATTATTTTTCCCATATGTTGAGAAAATAGTTTTAACCTTTGATCTTTTGCTTCCGGATGCTCAATTGAAAAAACATAAGGGAATGGACCGACTCATTGAAAGGGAAACATTTTCTAATCTTGTGTATAAATTTAGCTGTTTTAGATTTATATCGTGTATCAGGCATGCAGATTGTTAAAAATCTAGAAAGACTTTCATTCCAGTTGTATTCATATTTCTCAAAGGAGTGCAGTCTTATTTATGTAGGCATGAACGATAAAAGTTCAGAGGTTGCTTCTTGATGCCCTCCCCCATGGTGCATGGCATACCCATCCATCTAACACTTACCAATCCCCTGTATGGAGTTGCATTGCTACAATGTGTGCTCCATCCAGTGGAGATGCTGCATAGGGCCTTGATGCTGTAAGGTAATAGATGCTGTGAGTGTTTGGCCAACAGTCCCACAGGGCATGGCGGAGTAGGTGTTGGTCATCCTTCACTATGGTTGTTTATTCTGTGTCTGCCACCAGCTGGGGCTCAGTGGAAGAGCCTTTGCTTTGCATGCAGAAGGTCCAAGGTTCAATCCTAAGCATTCTGCAGTTGAAAAGACCTGGCAGTAGGTGATGTGAAAGACCTGAGATCCTGGAGAGCCACTCCCAGTCTGAGTAGACAGTACCGACTTTGATGGAAGGTCTGATTCAGTATAAGGCAGCTTCATGTGTGAGGGATCCCCTGGCCAAGAACCATGCTGATAGCATGGTATGAGGCTGCCAGTATCTTCCCCCCCCCCACTACACACACCATAGGCAGCATTCCTGGGGATATGCCTCATTGCATGGCATGGGGGTGCACTGCTGGGTGGACCTGCCTTGGGTTGCCCTAATAAGCACATTGCTAACCCAGATGTGGGGGATCTGCATACCAAAGACAGTAGATGCAAGACTTCCAAGCTTACAGATTCCCTATCCAAAGTTTTCCCTCAGACCTCTCTTTAGTTATGAGTAAGATACTTGCAGATTTAGAACAAAGGTACCACCTCAAATTATGTACTGATACCAAAAGGAAATGTGCACCCTCTTTCTGGGGACTGAGAACTCCATCTTTTCCAGTACTTCCAGATTATTGAAAATTCTTAACTATTCCAACCTTTTGAAGACTCTTCTAATTGGCCAGACATAATTTTTTACCCCTTAATGAATTATTTGGCAGATTCTCAGATAGTCCAATTGTACAGACTCTGTTTGTGTGGAAAGGCAAAGACTGAAACTCTTATCCATTTTTATTCAGCTGTGAGTTATATTCTTATATAAGACTTTCTTTTATTACTCCATTGATCTCACACTTTCCAGCATGTTCACATGACTATCATCTAATATATTTGCTGTCTAGTAAAGACAAGGCAGTTACCCTATCTGTAGCTCATTATTTAACAGCTGATTTGAAGATGTGTCCAAAGTCATAATTAATTTACTCTTAAATGCTTATTTGCATACAGGTGCTCATATTACACTTGAACTGGAACTGGGTCTGCATTGTGGAAGTGGCCCTGAGGGTGAGTGTGAAAGGGAAGGAGGAAATGGTTCCAGAGTCCTGGCCCTGATCACCTGTCAGGGGTGTGCTGCTGTGGCTGTGTCACCCATTCGGTGTGTGTCTCTAGAGATGAGTTATCTTTAAGTGTTCTGAACCCAAGACAAGTTAGTCTCACTGTTAACAACATTTACTCTCCCCCTTGGGTGTTTATGGTAGGTGGTTCCTCTGTGATGCTAAGTGCCCCATCTGTACATTTCCCACCACCAGAGTACAACAAGTGTGTATGCCAGGGGCCTGAGTGACAGGACCCCATGTCATATGCCCTATCATCATCTAGCTGGAGTGTAGGAAGTGCTGTGCTTGGATGTGGGGATGGTGTACCCAGCTGCTGGGGAGGGATATGATTGGCTGTTGCCATAACTGACACCTTGAGCTACTCTGCAACTTTGGGTGGGTACTTGGCCTTCGCTGTTGCTTGGGCAGCTATAGCTATTCCACGATTTTTGCAGGAGTAACTTCACACCAGATTTGAGGAGCATTCCTAGGCTGGAGAGGCTTAGGGAGCCGATTAACTCCATGCCCCTGTAAGAAGGTATTTCAGTGTATCTCCAGAGCACTTCTCGTGCCTGGACACCACACTGCTGAGTCTTTCGGCTATTCCAGTATTGACTCCTGGATATCTTCCTAACCTATTTTGGCTCCAGGGTTCACAATTGCACTGTGAATGAGATTGTTTCTGTGCAAATAATACACTTCCCTTTGTTTACTATAGTGTCTGTTTTCTACCTGCAACTTTTATTTTTTGATGGCAAAAATTAATGATGCAGCTGCAAAGGTAGCAGAGGGTTCAACACTTTGCCCAACGCTTGAGAGAGAGCTGCATAGTTGCAGTTTTACTTGTAAGAAAACATAGCCATTTATACTTTCAAATTGCTTAAATATGCCCAATAGTACAATTGTATATTTTAAATTATTAATTATGCACTTATTTTACTGCTTTAACAGCATATGTTTAGGTTTGATAGGAAAATAAGTACAACATATTTTTCAAATTTCCCTTGAATTTCACACACACACACCCATTTTTTCCTTGTGGCCTCATAATTTTTGGAAATTTTCAAATTATTTATTTTTATTAAAACTTTTATATCTGATTCAATTATATGTAATTCAAGACCCCTCAAAAGTCCTGGCAAATATTGCTAGCAGTAATTAGAAAATAGAGTGTTAAAACACAGAACCTTGAAGGCTAAGTAACAAGTCTGGTTCCTACATTTTTGGGCTGACTCCTAGAATCAAAATTTGTCAAGCCTGACCTGTTTTGAGTGGGGTGGTTCATCTTGGAAGATTGCCAGGTGTCTGGATAGCCTGTAGTCTTCGGAGCTACATAAATGAGGAGGATTTAATTCCTTGATGTGAGCTTGCCAAAGCAAAGCAGGGACTTGAGGAAGAGTTCTAATAACGTCTACCAAGAACAGATCCAGACTTCATTAAGTTAAAGGTTGATGATAGAAAAGAATATGGCAAGAGAAGGGAGCATTGTCTTAAGTGCACCTTGATTGACCTGAATAACTTGAATAATAGTCTAAGCATTCAGTGTGTAATTCAGTCTTTTCTTTGAACTTCCATTGTGCCATGGACCTTCTTTCTGAGGTTGTGGCATACCCTGTAAGCTGGGCATTGCACAAGGCAGTCATAATTCAGTTGAGTCAGCAGCCTGTTCCTACCTATACTTCTAGTCAGCTTCCTAACTCTTTCCAGCCTGGGAACTCCCCTTGCTACTGCAGCAGGACTATGACACCTTTTTTGGTGTGGCAGCCCTGCTCTTTTCAATGGGGGCTTTCCCCCCATTTTCACCTTTTTTATTTTAAAAAAGGCTTTTGTATTCTCCGTGGCGGCTGGGAAGCCTCTTAGGAGGCGGTGTGGCTGCGCCACTCCCAGATCCACCCCCACTCAGGAATCGGCTGTAAATGCGCAAAAGTCCTGTGATCAGAGAAATTTGTTGGACTTTGTCTACGCTATGGGAGTGTAGCTATTTTACTGCTTCTTGCCTGGAAGTAAGTGACTAGAAATCACTTGAAAGTCATGATATTAACTCAAGAGATAAGGTGTTGCTTCTGTGAAGTGTAACCATTTTATTGCCTCTTGCCTGGAGTAAGGTGAAACCTCACTCTGTTTGAATCTGCTCTGCATCTAACACATAATGCAGTCTTTAAGAGGACTTTGCCACAGGACATGTTTTCTCCCTTCCCAAAAGTCTTTTGAAAACAGTATTTTAGGCAGCATCCAGCCTGAAGAAGAGCTCTGGCAGACTTTGAAACTCACACCCTATTATGCATCATTGGGTTGGTCCTAATAAAAGGTATGATGCAAATTTGTGTTCTAGATTTTTGGATTTTACTTTTAGGTTATTATAGCTGTAAGCAACTTTATTAAATTACAAGTCAAATGTATTTTTATTTTTTACTTAAAAGGTCTTTAGTGCTGAAAAACAGCAATTTAATTTAAGAAAGAAAAATAAAGCCAAGAGCCTTAAAACCTCAAAATCCATCTATTGTGTGTCAGCATTTTGTTGGCACAAGAAATAAAAGTTTCATTAATATTAGAACAGGCATATACCAACTTTTACATACCAACATTCTTTATAAAGAGGTCAGATTTGCCATAGAAAATCCTTTTGATTTATATTCTGATTTGATTCTACATTAGAGATGTTAAAGCCCAGAAAAACCCTGGGAAAATTGGGGGGGGGGGACTTCCCAAAGCCTTTTTTTCAGTTTTTCTGATGGAAAAGTTGAAAATTTACGGGGTACTAAAAATATCTATGAAATATTTTATCTATTGTAGCTGACTTAGGGTGACTGTAGGATTTTCAGGGCAAGAGCTGGTTTACCATTGCCTGTCTCCATGTGGGCTGAGAGAGTTCTGAGAGCTCAAGCTGCCCCGTGCTACCAGGCCAAAGCCCCCACCCCACACATGGTCGTGCAAGTGGCCTGGCAGCCCCGCGCTACCCAGCAAAAGCCCCCGCCTGCACAAGCGGACCCGGTGCTGAAGCCTTCCCCACTCCCTCCCCAGCCAGCCCAGAAAAGACCGGGGCAAAGGGGGACTAGGTGCCTTGGCTCAGCGGGCCGCATGTTTGACACCTGCTGTAGACATATATAGCTCTTAAATTCAATATGCATTTCTGCACCTAGAAGGATGCCTAACCTTCATGAGGGGAGCATGCAGAGTTTTCTTTGCATCTCGACTGTTGCATACATTTTGTTGTCCTTTTTACCTGACTGTTCCCTTGTTAACCTTTTCACCTTTCTCTCAAGCCACTGTGATACATATACTGACAGTTTGGGTAGCTAGTAGTTTATTCTGCCAAGGTAGCATAGGCTGAATCAGCTTGCACCTTTCTCTCAAGTATTGGGTATGTTTGCAATTTTGCTTGCAGAAAACTACAGCATGTCAGGCCTGTATCTCGGTTTCTATGTTTACTTTCGTTTCTCTGCTGCACTACTCAGACTCAAGGACGATTACACATACCAAAGCTGTTTGAAGTCCTGGGAACACAAATCCTGGGAACTGTTGCTCTGTTTATGTTCTATAATCTCCCGCCATTTCTATGCTTCTTAAAGCCAAATAACGGACAGCTAACTCATAGCTGTCACCCTGCCTTTCATGCACTGTATTGCCTAAATGACCAGTAAAGCCATCTTCTTGGAATCTGATTGTCTCTGTGGTGATTTCTGGTTCGGTGGGTCAAGAGCTGACATTGTGACAGCTATCTCTCCTCATCGATTCATCAGTCAGGCTGGAGCCCTGGAGGGTTCGCCTGCCACTCGGATGGGAGCTGTGAGGGCGCTCTCCGAGTGAACCGTGACCGACACCCCGGGTTACCCCCCCCCAGCCTCGGGAGGACAGTTTCCCGGAACCCTGGAAGTCCAGTTGTGGACCCTACCCTTGGAATCCTCGTCGGAGGACCCTAACCTCCTACGGGACATCGTAGCTGAACTATTTAGGACTACCTCTGAGGTTGGCCGCTTAAACGGACTGATCCAAACGCAGTGGCGATCTCTAGTAAGAATTCCCTGGATGTCAACATCGGAGGATTTTAATGCTTGTTTAGACCTCCAGGACTTTGATCGGTTGCTGGATGATGCTCGACTGGCAACTGAGGATTTACAAATACTAACTGGTTTGTTGGATAAACTCATTGCCCGTGAGACTCTCCCAGCCACAACTCTGCGGCGCCCCGTCACCTTGGAAAAAGGAGCCATGGCGGGAGCCGCACCAGCAAGTTTTTCTCTGGTACCCAATGCAGCTGACTGTCAAGCTGAAGCCAAGAGGATCGCTATCCAGACAGCGCTCCTCTTTACGGATTGTACAAAAGATACCACGGTAGCCACCTTGTCTCAACTTCTGATCCCGACGTTCGGGACCGATGCACCTGCGGTTGCGGTCCGAGTACAGCCGTTGTTAGGGGGGGAGCCAGACCCCCTCCTCGCTCTCCTAGAGAAGGAACTTTTGCCGCACGTTACCGCAACTGCCGCTTTGAGGCTTGAAAGTGCCCAAACTCTTGCGGATAGGGAGGCTGCTGAAGCGGCTGAGGCAGAGGCCAAAGCTCAAGCAGCAAGGGGCAAAAAGCAGCAGTTGACTGCAGATCACGCATGGACTGGCGGCCTCCCCAAAGATTCCGGACGGAGCGATCCTGCGGGGGGACTGTCGTTTTCCCCGGTATTCGCTCCATCGCGCACTACCCAACGCGCGCGCCGTCTCGCTGAACAGCGTCAGGACTCCGAAGAGTCAGAGGAAGAGGACTTGTATGGAGACAACTCCCAATGGGCCACGGGTTTTCGGGCAAGCAGAGCTCACCGTACAGGCGGTCCTGGGGAGGAAGTTCACCTGTTGCGAGCCCAAAATCGGGAGTTATATGACCGTGTGGATCAACTCCAGGATCAAATGGAACGCTTGCTTCAGGAAAACAGGCAATTACAGCGGGCCCTGACAACCCCGGCACAACCCGTTCAACAAAGGGCCGCAGTACCGATTCAGCAGGGAGTACAAGCTCAGCCACCCGCTAACGTGCCTATTCAACCCTTGGTCCCCGGAGCACCCGCTCCCGGGGCACCTGTGCAGCCGGGACCACCCATGCCTGGTCCCTGGAAACAGCTCAAACTAAAAACGACCTACGATGGATCGCTCGAAACTCTACCCTGCTTCTTGCATCAAGTGGACAGTTATATGCGAGAACAAGGACAGTTCTTCCCTACAGAAGACAGCCGAGTCCGCTACGTGGCTTCCCTTTTGACAGGCAAAGCAGCCGACTGGATGGTGCTCCAGTTCGACACACGGTCCCGCTCTATTCGTTCCCTCAATAATTTCATGACTGCCTTGCGGAGGAGATTTGAAGACCCCTTTGTGGGGGAACGAGCCAAAGCAGAGCTTCTACAACTCAGACAAGGCTCTACACCAGTCCGAGAATTTGCCGACGAATTCCAGAGACTAGCAAGTAGAATTGTGGACTGGCCGAAGCCACCCTAATTCACTATTTCAGGGAAGCCTTGCACCCTGACATTCTGAACTGGTCGTATATGCGGGGTGACCCCGACACCCTCGAGAATTGGATTCTATTAGCCGAGGAGGTGGAAAGCCGTCGGCGCTTTATTTCCCTCGTCCGCCAAAGAAACAGGGAGAAAAGTGTCCAAAAACCCCAGTCCAAGGCGCCACTATCCAACCTGCGGAAGCCCGCACGCCCATCTCAGGACCGCGAAACACGGTTTCAAAGGGGAGCTTCCCTCACCTGTGGGGAACTGGGCCACTTTGCGGCAGTTTGCCCCCAACGCCCAGATACCTCTCGCCCCAGCATGCCAACCCGAGCTCGAGGACGACCTCAACGCAGAGGCACTGCGGCCACCCGCAGCGCAGCGCCGGGAAGACCCACACCCTCTGCACTTCACGCTGAGGACTCGACCAACCTATCCACATCGAACGACCCCGCCGGGTCCCGGATTACAAGTGCCCCATTGGGGGACAGCTTTCCTTCTTCTGATGAAGACAACTCGTGGAACCCTCCAGCTTTGAACCTGGAAACCCCCCTTGATTTGTCAAAAAACGGCTTCGGTCTGTGGTGAGTGGAGCGTCACCACAGACCCCTGCAGAATTTCCTGCTACACCGAAAGCTCCCACTAAGGTGAAAGAGGTGGACACCACCGTTTATGTGGACGCAGTTTTACAACATTACAAAGGGGGTCCCCAACTACCTGTGAAGGCACTCATTGGCTCTGGTTGCGGTCGCACTTTAATTAGTGAGACCACATTTGCAGCACTCAAAGTCAAGTCTGAAGCTTTACCAGCCCCCGTCCAATTTGCCCAAATGGACGGCAGCCATTTCAAGGGGGGCCCAGTGGATCATCGCACTAAAGGAGTGGCGATGGGTATTGGCTCCCACTGGGAGCAAATAGACTTTACCATAGCCCCTATCCGATTCGAGGTGGTCCTAGGAATTAATTGGATTAAAGGTCATAGTCCCAATATAGATTGGGAGACGAACACTATCTCCTTTACCAGTTCCAAATGTGAACAGCACCGACAGCACGTCGCGGTGCTGGCTCCACCCGCTCCGGCATTGACTTCTGATACCCCATCGCCGCCGTCCCTGCCCGATGCATACCAAGACTTTGCCGATGTCTTTGACATTAAAGAATGCGATGCCTTACCACCCCACCGTGCCACAGACTGTGCAATTGAAGTAGTGAAGGACTGCACACTGACCAAAAGCAAGATTTACCCTATGAGCGCTTCCGAGCGCACTGTGCTTCGGGACTTTTTGGGTAAAAATCTTGCTCGGGGGTTCATCCGACCATCGAACGCTCCTAACTCTGCTCCTGCGTTCTTTGTCCGAAAAAAGGAGGGCGACCTGCGTCTATGCATTGACTTTCGAAAGCTCAACGCAGTTACCCAAACCAACGCCTACCCCATACCATTGATTTTGGATATTTTGGGACAGTTACAAGAGGGATGTATATTCTCCAAATTGGACCTAGTAGAAGCTTACTACCGCGTCCGTATCCGCGAGGGGGACGAACCCCTCACTGCCTTCTCCAGCTGTTTTGGAATGTTTGAATTCCTCGTGATGCCCTTCGGGTTAAAAGGGGCCCCGGGGGTCTTCATGCAGCTCATCAACGAAATCCTACATGATTTACTGTACCACGGGGTGGTGGTTTATTTGGATGACATCCTTATTTATTCGAAAACTATGGAAGAGCACGTCACTCTGGTCCGGGAAGTTCTGCAACGCCTGCGCAGCCACCAGCTCTTTGCAAAATTGGCTGTGCGAATTTCATCAAAGCAAAATAACTTTCTTGGGATATATAATCTCCCACCATGGCCTTAGCATGGACCCAGCTAAAGTCCAATCTGTTCTCGATTGGGCCCCTCCCTCCACTCGCAAGCAAGTACAACAATTTCTGGGCTTTGCTAATTTCTTTGCTAATTTATCCCTAACTTCGCCCAAGTGGCGCTGCCCATCACCGACCTTCTGAAAACGAAGGGCAAAGGAAGCTCTGCTACCTTACCCTCCGCCAAGATACTGTGGACTGATCAGTGCTAAGCCGCCTTTGTAGCCCTCAAACGCCTTTTCACTTCGGAACCCGTGCTACGGCACCCAAACCAAATGTTCATTGTGCAAGTCAATGCCTCCGATGTGGCGATGGGAGGAGCGCTTCTCCAGAGAGGAGCTAATGGTCTCCTTCATCCCTGCGCTTACTTCTCAAAGAAGTTTGCGCACTCCCAATTGAACTGGCCCATTTGGGAGAAAGAGGCATCAGCGGTTCACCATGCGCTTACTCTATGGTGGCAATTCCTAGAAGGATCTAAAGTCACATTCGAAGTCTGGACAGATCACAAGAACCTAGCTGCCCTCACGGGGACCCATAAATTGTCCGCAAAACAACAGCGTTGGGCGGACTTCTTTGCTCAGTTTCGTTTTGTCCTGAAACATGTACCTGGAAAACAAAATGTACTCGCTGATGCTCTCTCCCGATTGCCTCCGTACCCGGTGAAACTCGATCGGCCAACAGATTATTTACGCTCGCGCAAAGAGGAGCCCTACCCGTGCTGGCTATGCAGATCTGATCCCAGACTCTGCCCCCACAGGGGAAACAATCGATGGCCGACGCACCCAACCTTCCGACCCAACCGGCCGCCCAGCCATCTGCACTCAAGCCGCCTGCCGAGCAGTCTGCACCCGACACGACACCGCACGTAAGCGCTTCCCCCCCATCCACCCCCGTCTCTGATCCTTCTACTACCGCAAAAAAGGGGGGGTTCCCATCTCCGATTCCTTCTTAGACTCCCTTCGGGCGCAATGCTCAAACCCTGCTCAAACCCTGCCTCCGGGTGTAATCGAACAAGGGGGTTGCTGGTATAAAGATTTGAAATTGTATGTGCCCAAAACGCTACAAAAAGAAGTCTTGCGTTTAGCTCACGGAGTAAAAACGGCTGGACACTTTGGGTTCCTGAAAACCCTCCACCTAATGCGCAGACAATTCTGGTGGGGGGGATGCGTTCTGATATCGACTCATTTATTCGCAGCTGTCCGGTTTGCGCCACAGTCAAACGATCTCAAGGCAAACCCCCAGGGCTACTGCAACCACTTGAAATTTCCAGCAAACCCTGGGAGGTGATCGCTATGGATTTTATGACGGATCTCCCTCTCAGTGGGGGAAAAACTGTACTATGGGTAATCACTGACTTATTTTCCAAGCAAATACATTTGGTTCCATGTGCGGGGATCCCTTCCGCTCAGAAGTTAGCCCGCCTATTCGTGTCACATGTCTTCAGACTACATTCGTTTCCGCGCAAAATAATCTGCGACCGCGGAAGTAGTTTCGTTGCTAAGTTTTGGAAAGCTTTTCTTAAGCTGGTGGGGGTAGAGCAGGGATTATCTAGTGCATACCATCCCCAAACGGATGGTCAAACCGAACGTGTCAATGCTGTATTAGAATGTTATTTGCGCTGTTATGTCAATTACCACCAAAATGACTGGGTAGAACTGTTACCTTTTGCGGAATATGCCTACAATAATGCTGTTCATCAATCTGCTGGTTTCAGCCCCTTCTATGCAGTGTATGGACAAGATTTCGGTCCTCTCGCCCCTATAGAAGGATCCGAGGGGGAGGGGGATTCTGATATTGCCTCGTGGGCATACACCCTCCGTACAACATGGCCCTGGCTAGTTAGCAACCTGGACCGAGCCAAGCGCAAGTACAAGGCGCAAGCGGATAAACATTGTTCCCCCAGTCCGAACGTGCAAGTGGGTGACCTGGTATATCTTTCCACAAAGAACCTACGTTCCACCCGTCCTTGCCACAAACTCAGTGCCAAATACATTGGCCCATTTCCAATTACCCGTCTCATAAATCCAGTCACAGTAGAGCTGTCTCTCCCCAAGACTCTGAGGCGTGTTCACCCTGTTTTCCATATCAGCCTCCTAAAACCTCATGTTGCTTCCTCGCAATGGCACCCAGAGCCGCCTCCCGAGCAACCCGTAATGGTGGGAGGGGAGGAACATTTCGAAGTTTCCAAAGTCCTAGATTCCCGTATACATCATGGGACCTTGCAATACTTGATCCGCTGGAAGCACTTCCCCCCTGCCTATGACGAGTGGGTTCGCGCACGAGATGTCTCCGCCCCCAAACTCGTCAACGCCTTCCACACAGCCTACCCAGACAAACCAGTCCCCTTTCCGGATGGGAGGGGGTCTTAAGGGGAGCAGGATGTCAGGCCTGTATCTCGGTTTCTATGTTTACTTTCGTTTCTCTACTGCACTACTCAGACTCAAGGACGATTACACATACCAAAGCTGTTTGACGTCCTGGGAACACAAATCCTGGGAACTGTTGCTCTGTTTATGTTCTATAATCTCCCGCCATTTCTATGCTTCTTAAAGCCAAATAACGGACAGCTAACTCATAGCTGTCACCCTGCCTTTCATGCACTGTATTGCCTAAATGACCAGTAAAGCCATCTTCTTGGAATCTGATTGTCTCTGTGGTGATTTCTGGTTCGATGGGTCAAGAGCTGACACAGCATTTATAACATTTAAATTCCATTAATATGTGAAATATTACATGTGAAATATTAGTATTTTTTCACACAACGCATAGTTAAATTGTGGAACTCCCTGCCCCAGGATGTGGTGATGGCTGCCAGCTTTGAAGGCTTTAAGAGGGGAGTGGACATATGGAGGAGAGGGGTATTCATGGCTGTTAGTTCAAATGGATATTAGTCATGCTGCATACCTATTCTCTCTAGTATCAGAGGAGCATGCCTATTATTTTGGGTGCGGTGGAACACAGGCAGGATGGTGCTGCTGCACTCGTCTTGTTGGTGGCTTCCTGGAGGCACCTGGTTGGCCACTGTGTGAACAGACTGCTGGACTTGATGGGCCTTGGTCTGATCCAGCAGGGCCTTTCTTATATTCTTATGCTAAGTAAGTTACAATTGATATATCTTATGTTGTTAAAGCAGGAAAATTAGGTTTGATAGAACAATAAATATTGCATATATTTCAGTTTCCCCCCAAATTTGTTCCCCTGAATCATTCTTTTTCCCCTCTGTGGCTTCAAAATTTCTGGAAATTTTACATTTCCTTTGCACATACACACCCAATTTTAGTCTAACAGCCCATTCCTTAGGGGGGTTGGTGGTAAGGTGGTGGCCAAAGGCAGCACAGCTATGCTGTCTCCAGTGTGGCTTGCTGCCAATGCAGCAAGCTGAAAAAAAAGGGGGGGGAGCATATTTTAGGGGAAAAAACAGTGGAACTCCCTGTAAAGTTCCACAGGGCTGCGCCACAATTTTGTAGGCGTAACTGAATGCCTGCAAAATGGCATGTTTCTGGCCCGAAAGAGCTTAAGAAGGCAGCTCTGCCCCCGGGAATGCCCCCCAGATGCCAGTGTGGGGAGATACACTGGGAAAACACCGGTGGGAGGTAGCACCAGCTGGCATCTGTGCCAGTTGGCATGGCACAAGTGGCATCGATGCTGGTGTAAGGGTCATGCCGACTCCTATGTGGCTCCACCCCTCTCTTCAGGAATGGGTTGTAACTTGATACATTTTATCAGGAAAAAAATTCTGTGGTCAGTAAATTAATTTTCACGGTAGTACTATTATATTTTAATGAACAGCATAATTCTCTTTTTGTCCTCAGCTTCCTTTGATGTAAATCTTAAAATCTGTTTATTTTCTTAGACATTCTTGTTTAGTCTATGAATATTAGTCCATTGATACTTTCTCGAACCCTATCAAAGTACATGAGATTTGCATAATGAAAGTCCTCATCCATTGTGTATTTTATAAAAATATAATTTAAGTTAAAAATCAAAACAAATTGTAGTTTCTAATTAGTTCAATAAGCATTGGCAAAAAGTACAATATGGATATTAAGATATAAGAAAGATTGTGTTTGAACAGCATCCGAGAAAGTTCAAAAGTGAACTAGTAGCCTCTGAAATATCAAGGCAAATTTCTACAAAGTTGGAAGTTTAGAACTTCTACACTCGATTGGTGCCATGAAAAAGATTTTCCTGAACACAGTAAAGAAATTCCCTTGGTATATCTATTTTCTTGTTTTTGTTTACGAACCATCTTTGCATATCAGAACTGTTATACATTCAAACATGATGGAAGCTGGAAATTGAATGCCTTTAATTTATTTCCCTTGTTGATGCTCTACAGATTGTCCACATCTGGTTTGATATTTTCATAAACCAGTTGGCAGCAATATATGCTAAAATGGTTTTTGGATCTAATAACACCAGCGTGGTTTACAGTGGGTACTATGTATCTGTAGTAACTTTGTGTGTCATCTTAACAGTAAATTTAAGTTTTACATATAAGAACATAGTATTCCATTTTACAGGTTCAGTATTATTGCTTGATATGACAAGCAAGTTAGTGAATTATTAGGGATTGCAATCATGCTTCCTGAAAATGTCTTATGCTGCTTGTACTGATTTTGGATGCTTGTGAATATGGATACATGAAATGACATTATGGCTGGCATCCCATCCGGAATCTTGGAATTGGTTTAAAGGACGAATCCAAAGCTACTGACCTGATTCCACCCTTACAGATTTGAAGACACAAGTTTTCTGAAGAAAGGGTGGCAGTTTCTACTGATTTCCCTCCTCCTGCTGCAGCCGATTGAAAGGCTAGTCCTGGGATCAGCAGACGCCTATGAACAGTATAGGAGGAAAATTAGAGGTCTGCAGTGGGAGAGAAGAACTGATGTGAACTGTTATTCCTTACTAAGAAAACAAACGTGCTGTTAAGTCTTTGTAACTGTGTGGCTGGATATAGGCCAATGTGAATCTTGAAAACTGTAATTAATTCAAAACAAGACAGTTTTAGATCCAGGAATTTTCTGAACAGATCATGCATCTGTGACTGAGCTAGTCATTCCAAAATGGTTGAATATATTGGCTTGCTGTAGGTTAAAGATAATTGTGGCATGTATAGATGAAAAATTTGAGATACAGAAATACAGTTACCCTTTGGACATTAAAATAACACAGGTGTGGTGATAATGATAGTGGTGTTCATGTGATTATTTTTATGCATCAATATAATTCTCAATATGTCCTGATCTGTGGATACTTAAATACAGACAGAACAAGCAAGACAGATAATTTCTACAAACCCGTTCTTCACAGAAGCCCTACTGAAGTCAGTAAGCAAGATAACTTGCTTTCTCATAATGTTGTAGGAGGAGGTTAGAATGACAGTTTGATAAGTCTTGTACATATTTAGGTCTGATTGTCAAAGTAAGCAGGTTGATATTTTGTCACCCTTAGTACATAACTTTGTTTTTCTTTGTAAGGGATCAATGTGTCTGTATTTGTGGATTCTCAACTCTGGAGGACTTACCTCACTTCATCCTATTTTGCCCATTGTATGCTGGCCCCAAGGCTAATTTTTTTGGCAGGAATATTATCCGGTATTAATACAAACTCATATGTGGAGAAAATTGTATTTCAGTTATCTGATATTCATGCATATGCATCATGGAGTCTCTTTGCTTTTACAGCAAAGAAAATAAGATTTAATGTGGTATCGAAAGGAGCAGCTACTTATCTTTTAAATCGAAATGTTTTAGTATATTTCAATATCTGTTTTAATATTTTATTTGTTAATCCATTGTATTTGTATTATTGTTTGTTTTAGTAAATTGTGGTGTCAAATGGCTATATACGATTAAAAAAATCTGATTCTAAAGGTAGTACAGCATGGATACTTCAGCAGATGAAATTGAAAGGGTAAAAAAATCACCAGGTGGTTCTGTCATGTCAAAAGTGGTTACAAATATGTAGTCAAAGTCAGGCAGAGATGGAAAGACTATTACCATAGTGATAACACAACTGGAAAACTGTAGGGTGCATAAGAGTTCAATTTATCCAAATAAATAATCTCTAGAAACAGCACTTCTATTCATGGCTGTGATGCTTGTCTAATACTGCAATCATATGCTTACTTTCCTGGGGAATAAGCTCCTTTGAGGATTTGTTTTTGCCATCAAGTCACACCTGACATATGGCGATCCCTGGTGGGGTTTTCAAGGCAAGACACGTTCAGAGGGGTTTGCCATTGCATGCCTCCGTGTCACAACCCTGGTATTCCTTGGAGGTCTTCCATCTAAATAGTTGTCAGGGTCGACACTCCTTAGCTTCTGAGATATGACAAGATTAGGCTAGCCTGGGCTGTCCAGGTCATGGCCCTATTGAGGGTAATGGGACTTATTTCTAAGAAGATTATGGACAGCATTGCACTAAAAGTATAAGCTCATAAAGTTAGTGTTTTACATTTCAACCTCTTTTTCACAATGCCAGCTTCTGCCAGACACCCATTGTGAAAAACTTCTCCCACTTATCTGTTACTGAACTTTTTACACAACTCTTTCAAAAGTTTTCTTATATGGAATCATAGAGCAGCATGAAAAAACAGTTAGCATTTTAATGCCATTATATCAGTCAACACTGTGCAAAATTTAGGACATGCGTAGGTGTAATCACCCCATTTAATGAGGGATGTCTTTAAGAATGATAAAAGCAGCCCTGCTACATGGGTCCATCTAGACTGGTGTTCCATTCCCTATTATACCCAATGCTTTTGAATAATCCAGAAGCACAGCATCAAGGCCTTCTCTGCTGTTGTGTTCAGCAATTGCTCTCAGTGTCTTCCTTTTAGTGTATTTTTATCCTGCCCCTCCTCCAACAGTCTCTTCCATTTTTATCCTCGCAATAACCCTGTGAGATAGGTTTGGTATTTAATAAGGTAAATATTATGTGTGGATGACTTCAATATGTATAGTAAAACTGGCTCTCAAGTGAAGTAAATAAACCCTGAAAGGAGATTTGATTCCCCCTCTCTTGTCAGTTACCTCAACAGGTTCAAGGCTGCTCTTTTCCCACACAGAGCACCTTTCCACAGAACGTACACATACTGGTTAGGAAGGATGGACCCTTAACAGGGTGCTTATTTGTCATACTAAAATAAGCTTTCTTCCCTAAGCTGACCCCCAAACCCTAACAAAAAACCTGGCTAAGCTTACACCCTTTCCAGAGTCACTAAATCACGCCCCAAAGAAGAAAAAGTTTTCTTCATCCTACTTAAGCTCAGGCTGGCTCACCCCCTGCAATCCAGTGGAGTTTCATGGGCTCTGTTTGGCTGACAATCACATGGATTAGCATGAGGCTAAATCACAAAAATTGGTTCAGAGCACTGGAGGAGAGGTGAGACTTTCAAGGATTGCCACAGCTACTGGTGTTAGAAACAGTGGGCTTAACTGTTAAACATTTTAACACAAACTACAGATTTGTGTTAATTCTGCAGTCATTTTATTGAAGTACTTTTAATTTCATGTAAACTGTTTCCATCTGTGGAGATTTTCATAAATGTAAGTAATGGTGCACAAGCTTCTTAAATACTACGCAGAAGGGGTGTGCACTTCAAGTTTTGTTTTAATTTAGTTTAGGGGTTTTAGAAAGGTCATGATTTTCATTATCCCAAAATTTCAGGAGTGTTGATACTGCTCTGGAAATGTGCTTTGGGAACATTGTTTGGGTTCAGGAGTATCAGCTCTTCAAAATCATGTGCTTAAAAATGTGATTTTTGGTGCACAGAATTTCCCACACCTCAAGGGACCAGGAATGGTATGGGAGGAGGGAGAGCGCATGTGTACCCCTGCTGGGTTGTGGCACCGATGGTGCTGTGGACCTTTTAACTTTAAATTCTTAGGTGGTAGACCTTTGGTCTGCTGACCTTTGGAATCAACAGGTGGTAGACTTGGCATCCACGCTTGGAGGCTAGGTCTACCAGCTGATGGACAGTAGAGGTTTGAAGGGATGTAGCACAACAGCTTGTTTTTAATACTGTGGTATAGTTTTAATAGTAAGCCACCTTAAGCAGAACTCTGAAGAGGTGGCATAGAAATATAAATAAGAGCCATGGCAGTGGCAGCCAGTCTAGCTGTGGGCTCCTGCTCTCCCTCAAAGGCAGCAGGAGCTGCGAGGGAGAGAGTGAATACACCTTAGCTGGTCGGTAGTATCAATGTTGTTTTGGCCCTTTAAGCATCCCTTTAAACTTCTGCTGTTGTCACTGGGCAGTAGACTACCTTCATTGAGATCAATGGGGAAATTTGCTAGGAGACTGGTAGAGCTTTAGCAGGAGATTGACATCGGGATCTTTAAACCTATTTTTACACAGATGAGCACATCAGGGGAAAAGGTTCCCAATAAAGGCGCTTTTATCAATGTTAAGGGTTCTATTAAAAATAATCAAATTTGCATACACACAGGAAAACACACAAATCCTGATACATACAAGAACTAGGAAAATAAAGGTATGAGGGGATGGACACAAGGATTAGTGGTTCCCAGGGGGAAAGTATATTTACCGATATGGGAAGTGTGGTCCAGAGAGAGGCAGCTGCATGGAAATGAGTAATGACCAGCATTTCTCATAAGGAAAGCGAAGGAAAACTGTACATGCTAGTATAGGGCTCACGTTTTGGATCCAAGGAAAGAGTTCGCAATTTGCCATGGTGAACAGGGAGATATTTATACCCGAGAATGTATCCTGGGACAGTATGAAGTCACTGATAGACTGGTGGACAAAGGCATGATTACTCTTGATGATCTTAGAAGTTTTAGTAAGAAAATGACAGGAGGTGAGGTAGATCAGAAATAATGTTTGGGTACTTGGGTTAAGTATTCCTAAATAGCGGCTATGGATTTCCAGATGAGGGTGAGGTCTGGGAAAATATCTGTCAGGGGAAGGATAGAATGAGTCAGAAAACTTGGTTCCTGGTGGTGTAGAAACTTGGGTTTATTTGTGTCCATTCCTGATTCTCTGAATGGAGTTTTGTCTCTGATGAGATTATTGAGGTTTGTCTTATCGGCTGCAGGAGTTGTCTAAACAAATGCTGAAGAAGGCTTGCTTTTGTCCTTTTGTTTCCAGGTAGTACCTGGTGTCCTCCCAAGGGGAAACAGTAAAACAAGCCTGAACTTGCCCGGTCAGTTCTGTAGCTAGGTACACAAGATGGATGCCAGGATACCCCATTTTGTCTCTGGCTATACAACAGTGGTTCATCCCTGCACAATTGCCCCAGTCCTGCACACCTTGCCTGGTGTACCAGGTAGCCTAGAGCTTTCAGGTGCCCATAACACGGTGACATGCTCTCTCTTTCTTCCTCTTACCATGGTGCTCTGCCTCTTGCTGCATTCACTAACCCCAAACACTCCTCAATCTCAGGAGAAAAAAAATAGTTTCCCCCTAATTTGCAAGTGGTTTTTGTTTATCTTGGGTATTCCCAACCCAAAACAAAACAGGCTATTTTGGGCATCTTTTTAGTTCATGAATATCCAAATGCACACCTCTACTATATATCACATTTGCTATGAGGACTAGGAATTCTGCTTTTAGGTTTAGTGCATGACGGGGCAAGAAACTTTCTACACCCATTTCCCATGGCTCCTGCCTCTGGATGCACTGGTGAGGCCATGTTAAGAACTAGATATATTGCAGAACTTTCTTTGTTTCCAATGGCAGTTATTATTCCTTAATGAAATTAATGATAGTTTTGGTCGGCCAGGAGTTGAATGCTACTGCCAGCATGACAGTGGAGCAGCTGTAATCCAGCTTCAGTTCCTGATAAATGAGGTTAGTGAGTTTGTCACACACAGTGCTATTTTGTATAAATTGGTCAAGTTACATTTTGGGTTAATGTATTTAAAACTTGAGAAGGTAACTTATTTAGTGCAACTGGCTATACTTGAAATGTGTATTAAGCTAAGTAGCCTCAGGGACTTTGTAAAGTACTGACATCCTTTTTTTGGGTCTGCAAATAGAAAACATTGGTAACCAATTATACAGTGAGTTGTAGGGTATTTATTTTTTTGTAAATTGTGGACCTATTGTGCTAGATCTTAGTATTGGTCTGTGGACTATCAATAGGAGAAAGGATAATTGATACATTATTATTATCTATAGTTTACTAACAATAAAATATTGCTCTTTTGAGATATATAACTGAGTTTTAAATTCTTTTGCAAACCTTTCTGTTCTTCTAAGGGAGCCCTTGTGAGTGCCTTGGCTGATGATACCGTACACTTATGGAACTTGCGTCAGAAGAGGCCCGCTATACTGCACTCCCTAAAATTCAACAGAGAACGGTAAGAATTGGAGATTGTTTAATCTTAAACAGTGTTACTCAGGTGTTGCTCAGGTGTTGCATGGGAAGTGCTTATTCTGATGAAGAGGTATAAATCTATGAGTAGAAAGTACTTTGGTCCTGTACTTTTTTGACTGCAACCTATAGTGCACTACACAAGTTATGTGCAAGCACAGAAAAATGTAGAATGTAGTGTAAACACAAAGTACTTGCTAGAAGAGAACAGAACTGGCGACCTCAGAGTCAAATGCGGTCTTTTGCTAAGTATAGTGCCCATCAGGGGCTCAGTAACTCTTTTGTTGGTTGCCACTTAATTGGGACTGAAAAAAAGAAAATTATTTGCTGACTGAAATACATGACTGGTCAGCTGAATGTAGTTTCTTGGAGAGTCACAAGTTGTGCAGGCAATACTGACCTTGATGTACTGATGGTCTGATTCAGTATCAGGCAACTTCTTGTGTTCTCCAGTCTGTTTGTTGGAACTAAACCTGATTTATGGGATTTAAGATGAGCTGTCTGATTAAGTACACTGGCAACATTGGGAACATGAGGTTTTAAAGTGTGTATCATCGTGGATTTACATTTACTTGTGGTACATGGACTTAATTTGGAAAAGTTTTCTGTAGACTGAAATAAGAATTTTGATTTATATGTAGACTGAAATAAGAATTTTGTTGACAAGTTTATCATGGAAGATTCTTCAAGTATGTTTCTATAGTATGAGATTAAGATTATTTTACTGTGATTGAAATAAATGTCTGGAATATCTAGCACTAAAATTATTGTTTGGTTAAACCTTTGTGTTATAAGAGCCCCGTGGTGCAGAGTGGTAATGTGAGGGTCTCTGTCTATGTGTCTCTGCTTCCCATCACCTGCTTATCAGTGAACTCGTAAAAGCAGTTCACACCTTCTGGTCTCAGGCGCCAGGCCTGACTGCCCCAAGTATCTCCCCCCCCCGCTGTTCTTCCTGTCAGTACTCCCTCAGGCCGATGCGGCCTTGGAAGTGTGATAGCTTCACCAGACTTCCTGGGACTCGTCTGATGTTTTGTATTATGCCAAGCTTGTAACTTCCCATAACAATAAGTGTGAACCCCAGTGCCCCAGTGCCCTGGAGTCAATATATTCTGTAAACCCGATTAGCCCCTCACTTGCAACTTGCTACCTGTGCCTGTCTCATCTCCTGATGTCTTCAATAAATCCTTTGTTTCTTTATCAACGTCTGAACATTTGATTTGGAGAAGTAAACTCAGAGAGAAGGGATCTCTCACATTAAGTTGCAAGTCTTTGCCTCTCGAACTGCTGCTGTACCTTTTGGGACAGAATGCCAGGCGACGAGGAAAACACCCCTACTACCCCTGACGCACCGGACGAACCGGTGGTGCCGGAGAAACCGGACCCCAAGGAGGAGGGTGCCAAGCCAAAGAAGCCTAGGGATCCCATCCCCGACCAAGGCCGGGACGGACGTCCCCGAGGACTTTTTAACAATTGGCTGGACTCCCCCAAGGGTTGGTCTCTCTCCCGAACCGCGGCGAAGGATCGCCGTTTGGCCTTCCCCAGCACGGGACTTGAAGGGGACCCGGCGCGCAAGGAGGCCCTGATGGAAGAGGAACGCAAGCAGTGGCAGGAGGATCGCCAAGCTATGCAGGAGCAGATGGAGACCATGCAGCGTGTGATGGGTGAGATGGCAGCGGCCCTGGACGCGCTGAAAGTGCAACCGCCTGCCGGCAACATCCCGGACGGAGCACCGGCAGCCCCTCCCGCGCCTCCTAGCCTCCCGTCCCGTCGGGACCTGAAAGTCACGTATGACGGTTCAGGGGACCAGTTGACCTTTTTCATGGTCCAAGTGGACATTTTTATGCGAGAACAGGGCCGAACCTTCACTTCCGAGGAGTCCCGAGTGCAGTACGTGGCTTCCTTACTGCAAGGGGAGGCGGCCGCCTGGATGGTGTTGCAGTATGAACTCCGCTCGCCGGTGCTGCGAACACTGGACGAGTTTATGGTAGCACTCCGCAACCGCTTTGAGGACCCGACTCTGGGTGAGCGGGCTAAAGCCTCCCTGATGCAACTGCGCCAAGGGACCAAGTCGGTGGCGCAGTATGCAAGTGAGTTCCAGTCACTGGCCAGCCGAATCCTAGACTGGAGTGAAGCCACTTTGGTACAGTGTTTCAGGGAGGGCCTCAACCCAGACCTCCAACATTGGGCCTTCATGCAAGGGAACCCCCCGGACGTGGAAGGTTGGGTTCGTCACGCTGCCGACATAGAGAATCGCAAACAACTCCTGACCTTGTCCAAACAACGCATCGGACGAGACCCGAGACCCCGAAGCGACCGGGGCCGAGACTTCCGACTGGGGGGCAGCGGGGGTCCCTCAGCCGCTGAACGCCGCAAGCGATTTGAGACCGGTGTCTGCCTGACCTGCGGAGGTAAGGGACACTTTGCGTCGCAATGCCCCTCTCGTGCGGGCCGTCCCAACCCCCCACGCCAAGCCCCGACCGAACCGCAGAAGGCGGCTGCCGAGGACCAACCCCGCCGCAGGAGCGGACCACCGGGCCGACGTTCCGGCGCACCCTCCGCTCTCCATGCGCGCCCCCAGGACGGGGCCTCCACTTCTACCGGCCCAACGGGGTCCCGGATTACAAATACTACTTTTGATTCGGACGGGTCCCCGACCGCCACCACTCCTTCCCCCTCTTCCAGCGAGGAGGAGGAGTGGGAACAGCCGGCAAAAAACGCCGTCGGTCTGCTGTAGAGGGGGCTCCGCAGCAGACCGCCCCTGTCGTTGTGCAAGGAGCTCCACCGATGGTAAGCGCCCAAGAGGACAATGTGTATGTGCGTGTTCACCTATCCCTACCGAAAGGGGGTCCCAGTTTAGAATTCCCCGCCTTGGTTGACTCGGGGTGTGCCCGCACCATGATTAGCGAGGAAACTGCCAAGAAACTGGGGGTCCGGCGCAAGCGGCTTCCGGGACCTCTCCGCTTTTCCCAAATGGACGGGAGTGATTTTAAACGGGGCCCGGTGACCCACAGAACTGCAGCCGTGATTATGTCCGTGGGAGAACATTGGGAACGCTTGTATTTTACCATTGCCCCTATTGTAACCCCTGTGGTGTTAGGGATGAACTGGCTACGGGGACACAACCCTTCCATCGACTGGGTTAAACGGGTGCTCTCGTTTCCCGAAAACCCCTGTGGGTTACATGATAAGGAACGGGTTGTCCGGACTCCGGCCGCCGCAGTAGTAGGGTTTCCCCCCCCAGCCACCGTTCCTCCTCAACTGCCCACCGAATACTCGCAGTTTGCGGACGTCTTTGATGTTAGGGAATGTGACGAGTTACCCCCCCACAGAGAAACGGACTGTGCCATCGAAATAGTGGGGGAAGGCAAACTGTCTAAGGGGAAGGTCTACCCCATGAGCCCTAGTGAAAAGGCGGTGTTACGGGACTATCTGGATGCCAACTTGGCGAGAGGTTTCATACGCCCTTCCAAGGCTCCTTATTCGGCCCCGGCCTTCTTTGTGAAGAAAAAGACGGGAGATTTAAGACTGTGTATTGACTTTCGTAGGCTAAACGCCGTTACCCAGTCTAACGCTTACCCTCTCCCTCTTATTCCCGACCTTCTAGCACAATTAAAGGAGGGCCGAATCTTCACCAAACTGGACTTAGTGGAAGCATACCACCGCATTCGCATTAAAGAAGGAGACGAATTCAAAACAGCCTTTTCCAGCTGTTTTGGAATGTTTGAGTACCTAGTCATGCCGTTCGGACTTTCGGGGGCTCCCAGTGTGTTTATGCAATTAATTAATGAGGTTTTGCATGATTTGCTGTTTCGGGGGGTGGTGGTGTTTCTCGATGACATCCTTATTTACTCTGAAACCATGGAAGAACATGTGCGCCTAGTGCGAGAAGTGCTCCAGCGGCTGCGGGAGCACAAACTGTATGCTAAGGTGTCCAAATGTGAGTTCCACCAACCTTCCATTACTTTTCTTGGGTACGTGATTTCCCACCAAGGGTTAGAAATGGACCCCGCAAAGGTCCAGGCGGTGCGGGATTGGGAACCCCCCACTACTCGCCGCCAGCTTCAGCAGTTTTTGGGGTTCGCCAACTTTTACCGGAACTTCATTCCTAACTTTGCCCAGGTTGCGCTTCCCCTCACTGCCCTGTTGCGTACCAAGGACAAGGGGGCTAGCGCCGCGCTACCCTCAGCCCGTTTGCAATGGTCCCCCCAGTGCCAGCAAGCTTTTGAACGTTTAAAGCTGCTTTTTTCATCCGAACCCGTTTTGGCTCACCCAGATTGCACCAAGCCTTTCGTGGTGCAAGTGGATGCCTCGGATGTGGCCATGGGCGGGGCCCTATTGCAGAGGGATGAAGGGGGGCGGTTGAGACCATGCGCCTACTTCTCCAAAAAGTTTTCCCAGTCCGAAATCAACTGGGCTATTTGGGAGAAGGAGGCGGCGGCGGTCAAACATGCCCTCACCATATGGAGACACTTCTTAGAAGGTGCCGAACTGCCGTTTGAAGTGTGTACCGATCACAAGAATCTTGAGGCTCTCAAGGGAGCTAGAAAGGCTCTCAACGCCAAACAAATTCGGTGGGCCCAATTTTTCGCTAAATTCCGGTTCACTCTCAAACATGTCCCTGGCAAGGAAAATGCCCTAGCCGACGCTTTGTCACGACTTCCCCAGTATCGCAACGATTTCGATCGCCCTGTTGATTCCCTGTTCACTCCCGAGCAGCGTGGGGAGGTCCCAAGCTTAGCCGTCACTACCCGGTCCCAAGCCCATCGACCAGAGACCCCCCCTACGCTCAAAGGTATCCCGGAAGCCTTCCAACAGCGGCTCCGGGACGCTTCCTTACAGGAGGAGGAGCACCATCTCCTCCCCACTGGCTTGGAACGAACCAACACTTGGTGGGTGCAAGGGGGAAAACTATATGTCCCATCCTCCCTTCGCAAAGAGGTATTGGGACTTGTACATGGTGCCAGGTTGGCGGGTCATTTTGGTTTCATAAAAACGCTTCACCTGGTACGGAGGCAGTTCTGGTGGCCCGGTATGAGAGCTGATGTGGAGCTGTATGTGCGCAGCTGCCCCACTTGCGCCACAGCTAAGAAACGGATGGGAAAACCCCCAGGGCTTCTCAAACCGCTTGAGAACCCCTCCCGTCCCTGGGAAGTCATAGCCATGGATTTTATCACCGACCTACCTCCTAGTCGGGGAAAAACGGTTCTCTGGGTAATCACGGACCTTTTTTCCAAACAGGTCCATTTCGTTCCATGTGCAGGGCTTCCTTCAGCCCAGGGCTTGGCTAAACTATTCGTCACACATGTCCTCAGGCTACACTCGATCCCGAGGAAGGTCCTCTCCGACCGGGGGGTCCAGTTTGTTGCCAAATTCTGGCGAGCCTTCCTAAAGCTCATGGGGGTGGAGGAACAGGGCCTGTCTTCCGCCTATCACCCCCAGACGGATGGTCAAACGGAACGAGTAAACGCGGTGGTAGAATGTTATTTGCATTGCTATGTAAATTTCCACCAGGACGACTGGGTCGACCTGCTGCCATTCGCCGAATATGCGTACAACAATGCGCCTCATTCCTCTACCGGCTTTAGTCCCTTCCAAGTAATATACGGGACGGAATTCGGTCCTTTCGGTTCCGCCCCCGTCACGCCAGAGCTCCAAGCCACCCCTGATCTTCAGGAGTGGATTCAGGTAGTTAAATCTACCTGGCCATGGCTGCTCAAAAGTCTTGAGAAGGCAAAAAGCAAGTACAAGGAACAGGCAGACAAACACCGGTCTCCGGGATGGGAACTAAAGGTGGGGGAGCAAGTCTATCTGTCCACCAAAAACCTCCGCTCTCTTCGTCCCTGCAAAAAACTGAGCGACCGTTATGTGGGACCTTTCCCCATTACCAGAGTAATCAACGAGGTTACCGTGGAACTGGAACTCCCAAAGACCCTCAAGGGAGTCCATCCCGTCTTTCATATAAGTCTCCTCAAACCTTATGTGGCAGCTCCCCAGTTCCACCCCCCTCCCGAACATGAGATTCCTACTGTGGTAGGAGGGGATACCCATCTGGAAATATCCAAGGTTTTAGATTCCAAATGGAAGAAAGGGAAACTGTTTTACTTTGTTCGTTGGAAAAACCTTGGGTCCGCTCACGACGAGTGGGTGGCCGCACCCCACATGGCGGCCCCTCGCTTGGTCCGAGAATTCCACCTCGCTTATCCCGATAAGCCTCGCCCTCTCGAGGACCCCGGAGGGGGGCCTTAAGGGGGGCAGAATGTGAGGGTCTCTGTCTATGTGTCTCTGCTTCCCATCACCTGCTTATCAGTGAACTCGTAAAAGCAGTTCACACCTTCTGGTCTCAGGCGCCAGGCCTGATTGCCCCAAGTATCTTCCCCCCCGCTGTTCTTCCTGTCAGTACTCCCTCAGGCCGATGCGGCCTTGGAAGTGTGATAGCTTCACCAGACTTCCTGGGACTCGTCTGATGTTTTGTATTATGCCAAGCTTGTAACTTCCCATAACAATAAGTGTGAACCCCAGTGCCCCAGTGCCCTGGAGTCAATATATTCTGTAAACCCGATTAGCCCCTCACTTGCAACTTGCTACCTGTGCCTGTCTCATCTCCTGATGTCTTCAATAAATCCTTTGTTTCTTTATCAACGTCTGAACATTTGATTTGGAGAAGTAAACTCAGAGAGAAGGGATCTCTCACAGGTAAGCTGCAGTACTGCAGTCCAAGCTCTGCTCACAACCTGAGTTCGATCCTGACGGAAGTCGGTTTCAGGTAGCTGGCTCAAGGTTGACTCAGTCTTTCATCCTTCCGAGGTCGGTGAAATGAGTACCCAGCTTGCTGGGGGTAAAGGGAAGATGACTGGGGAAGGCACTGGCAAACCACCCCGTAAACAAAGTCTGCCTAGGAAACGTCGGGATGTGATGTCACCCCATGGGTCAGGTGCTTGAACATGGGACCTTTATCTTTTTAATCCTTTGTATTATGCGGCAAATTTACAGTTAACAATGCGAGCACACACAGTATGTTTGAGTACAATAGACAACTTTGGCAGCGCAGAAGTCTAGAAAATAAGCTGTTAAAAAACTAAGAATGCATCTTGTCAAATAGAACATGGAACTTGATTACTAGATTTTAACAGCGTGACAATCCCTTTACTCTGAGTGTTCTAATATTTATCCTTAGTATTCAAATGTTTAGTATGGTTTGATTCCCACCCCCCCAAAAAAACTTGAAAATATTTTAAAACTCATTTCTTCTGAGCAGTTCAGTGTCCTTCCTGAAGAATTCACAAAATTTAGTAACTTTTTAATATTCTACTGCATGGCTGCCAATAGGAGATAAACTAGGAGTGCTGAAGTAGTGGGAAAAGTTGCCTCAGGTTCATGAAGTCAGCAAGTTATATTATGATTTCATGTGATGCTTGCAATGGGTCTGGTTCGTCTGAGGATGTGCCCAGAGGGAATCAGTATTTTGGGGATCCTTGGAGACTCTCACCTGCTCTTTTGTAAACAAAAGTGAAAACATTGATATGAAAAAAATACTGAAAGAAAAATTATTGTGACCTAGTTTGCAGTATCTTGCATTAACATGCAAAGTGTTCATAAAGACACATGATCATGAATTCTTGACTGCATTTTAATAATTAAAACACTCTTCACTCTGTAGTAGGAATTTCTGTATATCAGTGGAATAATGGCTTAATGTTAAATTTAAGAAATTAAATACAAGATCTTTTCTATATTCTAGCATGTTAAAGAAAAAAGACTGACAGTAAAGAATACTTTATGTTCAAGCTTGTTCTTGACACTTAATATCACTTTTAGAGTTAGTGCAGCTTCTTGTGTGCATTGTGTGTAAACAGGTGAGCTCAGTTCAGACTGAATGATAGTTTTCACTAATGGCTTGAACTTCCACAAGTCATGCAAACTGTGCATTATAATTACTTTTGTGTCTTTCATTGACCATCTGCTCAGCATTCCTGTTTCTTCCAAAAAGGAAGCAGTGGCTATAACTATGGTTTGTCAATTCAGATATCATGCCAAATCACAGGTATGGTTAAGACATTTGGTGTCTGTTTTACTAAGATATGTTTCTTGGTGAATGTGACTATTTATTAAGACCTTAGTTTCAGATTTTCATTGAACTGTTTCCTAAGATATACATTTACTTCCAAACTGTTTCAAAGTTTTTGTTGGTAGAAGAGGGGTGATTTTGACTGATTTCCTCTTTCTCACTGCATATCTAGGATATGCATGGCTTCTTGTACTCATGAGTCCTGTGTTCAACTATTTATGATCAGAAGGAGCTGCTGGGGGAATGGAAATGCAGGGAGGATCTGCATTGAGCAATACGCAGTAGGCTGATAGTCAGGATTCAACTCTGTTGCAATGAAAACTTATCTAGAAAATAGTAATACCTTCACCTGGTTTAAGTCTGAAAAAATGACAATTTTACATTGAAACTGGAAACAAAATAAAACAGGCTCAGGAGTTTTAGTCCCAACAGTAAATCCAGAGGTAATAACCTGTTGAGCAGGAGTGTTGAGAATCCTAGCAGCCTTCGCGACAGTTCTGTTACAGTTCTGTTGATATTAGGCAATGTCAGCTGGCTTGGTGCACATGATCAGTAATACTGATGAAAGGCAGATGTGTTTCTGGCCTCTATGCAGAGCATCAGAAGCATGCAGGAAATGCTGCTATTCAACTCTGCAAAGATGAAGAGTCCATGAGCAAGGACTTACTCTATTGGATAGTGTAAAAATCAGGGTACCAGTGACACTTGTTCTCATTCCAAATCAATGCTGAGTTCTGTAGCTCGTGTTAGTAATAAAGAAGATACGTTGTATTCTGACCCTGCTTTTTGTTTCCTGCCATACTTCTGCCTCGTCTCCATTTTGTAATAATTAATAGTACAACAGCTAGATGAAGTTTATTGCCCTGATGTATTATTAGAGACCATAGGACTTAGAGTTGGAGACTTTGCAGTCATCCTGCTTTGGTATTTTAGGGAATCATTCTCAATCCTACCAGTAATTTGGATACTGTAGTAAAAAAAATGTAGAGGTGATTTCTATTGATTTCCCCTTCTGGCTACATTCCCCAGCTCCCCCCTCCCCCAGTATACCCCATTCTGTTTTCAAGAATTTAGACGTGGCTTTGGGGGGGGGCATGGGCTCTGCAGTGGACATTGGCAACCCCCCACATTCAAAAATTATGAAGCCATGCCATCAGGTTCTTTTGGATAATACCAGAAAGCATTTATAGGCCCCTATGGTCGTTTGTATAAAAGGTAAGGTAAAGGTCCCCTGTGCAAGCACCGGGTCATTCCTGACCCATGGGGTGACATCACATCCCGACGTTTACTAGGCAGACTTTGTTTATGGGGTGGTTTGCCAGTGCCTTCCCCAGTCATCTTTCCTTTACCCCCAGCAAGCTGGGTATTCATTTCACCGACCTTGGAAGGATGGAAGGCCGAGTCAACCTTGAGCCAGCTACCTGAAACCGATTTCCGTCTGGATCGAACTCAAGTCGTGAGCAGAGCTTGGACTGCAGTACTGCAGCTTACCACTCAGCGCCACGGGGCTCCTGGTCATTGGTATACGCCTTATTAAATATCTGGCCTTCTGCAGGAGTTGCCTCTAGTTATAGGATATTTAGAACTAAAACAGATTTGTTTTGTTATCCTGGCTACTGGGATACTAAAAACTAGTTCAGGTGCTTGTAAAAATACACCATGTGCAACATTTCCTTTTTATTTATTTAGATATTTATACCCTGCTTTTCCTCCCAGTGGGGAACCAAAGTAGCATATACCGTTTTCCTTTGTTTTATCCTCACAACTATGCTGTGAGGTAGGTTAGGCTGTAATGATCCTATGCCTGAGGATGAGGGGAAGAGAGGCCTCAGGATGGCCTTCCCGTCACACACAGGTATTAGGCATTGCTATCAATTTTCCTGCCGACCTACGTTTTCCAGACACCCTCCAGGCCTGAGGATTGGATGGAGGAAAAGCTGGAGCCAATCACTGATGAGAAGGTAGAACTTTGACAAAGAGCGTATAAGACTCTGCACAGGAAAGGAGTATGTTCACACTCTGATGCAGGGTAGCAGTGAGGCTGCATTTGGTGGAACTTTGTTCCACACCCCATGATGGGGGTGAGTCTGACCTGAAGTGGATCAAGCACTGAAACAAAATTGGGAATCAAGTAAGACAGTCATGTCAGGGAACTTCATTGTTTTCCAGCTTGGGTTCCTTTCCCCGGACATTTTGCCTTGTCTGTTTGTAGTGTATCCTGTGTTAATTCTTCTGTTCTCCTCGGAGGGAAGGGCATCTTCAATCTTGGATGATTCTCGCCGCATGCCCGGGGAGGCAGAAGGAAGTTCCGCTTCCTGTTAGTAAAGTGGGAATCGATCCCCTCAGTTTCTTCCTGTCACCAGGGAGTGCAAGCTTGACTAGCAGCTCTGCTCAGCGATTTTACCTTAGATTAAAGATTTCACCTTCCTTTCACTCTAGGGTTGCCAGGTCCCTCTTCACAACCAGCGGGAAGTTTTTGGGGTGGAGCCTGAGGAGGGCGGGGTTTGGGAAGGGACTTCAATGCCATAGAGTCCAATTGCCAAAGTGGCCATTTTCTCCCTGGGAACTGATCTCTATTGGCTGGAGATCAGTTGTAATAGCAGGAGATCTCCAGCCATTACCTGGAGGTTGGCAACCCTACTTCACTCCGTTCTAACTTTCTACAATTTCAGCCTTTCCTGCTTGTATCTACCTCAGCCTTTACCTTATTTAACCCAATTCCTAGCCGTTTTCACCTCCTTTCTCCCTTATCTCAAACCCCTCTGGCTTTCAAAACTAATATTTTTGTTCACTCTGCATGAGTTCTTCATGCCTCATATTCTGCCATTCAGTAGGGCAAGCCCTGACTGAAAAGAGAGTTATCTGGGAACGGGAAGGGTGATCTGGGCCCTACCCAATCAAGACCTGGAACCAGAGTGATGGCAGCCAGTTAAGGCTTTTGCCTACTCCAGGGCTGAAGGGAGGAAGAGGGTGGGATGGAGAGGTTGTTGTAAGGAAATCTCTTTGTGAGGCTGTGACCCCATAGGCGCCGGGCCAGAGAAGTCTTTCCCGCTGCTGGGCTGACTTAGAGATGCCTCCTTGGCCTCAGACCAGCCGGAATCGGAGTCAGAACTTTCCTCCCCCTCCATGGCTGCCAGCTTGGCCTGACGGCAAGTTTACCTCTGGCTATCTGGAAGCCAGAATCCTCCTTGGCCTCCGCTTGCCCCTATTTATATCCTGTGGGGCTGGTATAGCTCCTCACCTGTCTTGGCCCTAGCCTTGTCCAGAGAGCCTATACAGGGCTGTGGCCCTCTGACGGCTGCTCGGCCTCCCCTTGCTCAAAGTCCCCTCCGAGGACAGGCTGTGCTGCTTGCCATTGCCCCGGCCTTACCTGCTGGGCGGCGCAGTTTGAGTCTCGGGGTGATCGTCTTGGCCCACCCCCGGCTTCTCCTGACTGGGGCGGGCGCTGCAGCCAGGTCTGGCTTGCCCCGCTGCCTCACCTCACCATCTGGGCCCGCCTTGCATCCTGCTGCACTGCGGAGCTTCTTTCTCCAGGCACTCCCCTCTGGGGCCTGGCGCAGACGCATCTTGCGCCCCAGGCCTTGCCAGTGCCTCCTGAGCATCCCCGGTGAGTTGGGGTTTGTGTAGAAGGCCCGGGTTGGGCCCAGGAGGTAGGCTGCCCAGGAGGTAGGCAACCCAGGACACCTATCAACAATAAAACCCTGGAAGGCAACAACCCTATTTTCTGTTTGGCCCCCAAATAAAACCCCCATCTACAGGTACAAGTTTTCATCTTGTCTTTGTGCTGCTTTAGTCATGCAACTACATGCTGTTGCTGGGGAGGAAAGGTATCATCCATTTCTCAAGAAGGAGAGATGCTTATCTAATATAAATATAGCTAGTTAGCAAAAGTGTTTTATTTTTAGTATTCTGTGCTGTTCTACCTATCTATACATTTATCCCAAATATCTGTCTGTAGATTTATCCCAAATATGTGTTCAGTGTATATACTTGGCAAATAAAAAGGTATAAAATTGGATGAGAGTGACAGGCCTAGCCTGGGCGATGTACAGAGAATGCCAGGCATAGTCTGACAGAGAATGTTGTTCTTTCACCAGGTGCTGCCCAAGGTCAGCCTCACCAACGGTCAACTGCCAACTATGTATTTTGACTCTGAACTTCGTGGGAACTTATTCCGGTGGGAGGGGGGTTGCCATGGTTTCCTGTGTTATTCTGTGTTCTTTCATTTATACCCAGCACCAAGCTTTTAGTTCTCATAAGTGCCGTCTTGATTCCTAGCTACTGTTAACCTGTGGATTCTCCAATAAATCAACTCTCTTTTGGACTACTTGTCTGTGGATGTTGTTTGTGGGATTGTCACGGGGCAAGTGCTTACATTACGGCACTTATCTCCTTCTTACCTTTTGTACCTGGACTCAAGTCCCTGGCTGGAGCCCTAAGGGGATCGCCGGGGCCTCGGGTGGAGCAGAGGACGTGCTCCCCGGGTGCCTAGACTGTGGCTGGAGCCCTGGAGGGTTCGCCAGGAAACTCGTCTCCACAACGTGGCCTGCAAGACGAGGATCCCGCTTTGTTGCAGGACGTTTTGGAAGAAACGCTACAGGCTGATGCGGAGACTACCCGGCTTGTTGGTTTCGTAAGTGACCAGTGGCGTCGTCTGGCCACGGCGTTCCCCTGGAAGTCTTCGGACGCCGATCAGCTTGCCCAGGACGACCTTCAGCAACTGGACAGTTTACTCGAAGAAGTCTGACTGGCGCAAGAGGACCTAGCCACTTTGATTCGATTGTTGGCGGAGCTCACCCTCCGTGAGTTACCACGTACGCCAGCGGTCACAATCCAGGGCCCCGCGGAGTTTTCCACTATGGTGGGAGCTGTAGGGGGAGATATCCTGTCAACCGTTCCCAATCCCGTTTGGTGCCAACGGGAAGCTCAGAACGTGGTGGCCAGGACGGTTATGGTCCTCCTGGACTTGCCACCGACCACGACAACGGTGGCCGAGGTCGAGAAGCTACTGGTCCCTGAGTTTGGCTCTGCCTCAACGGATCTAGCTGCCCAGGTTCAGCCGCTGTTGGGCCAATCCAAGGAGATTGCAACGTGATGCCCTACCGATCGTGACAATGGCTGCCGCCGCCAAACTCAAGGCGGATCAAGCCCTTGCTGACCAAAAGCGAGCGGAGGAACAACGTTTGGCCGATGCGGCTGCTGCTCGGGCGCGAGCAGCGGCAGGAACCGATGTGCGCGCGAAGGGGTCCAGAGGACTGGGACAGTATTTCCCTTCCTTTTCACCGGATCGTGGTCTGCCCCGGGAGGCGACGCGCAGACAACGGCTCGCCTTCTCTTCCGACGTGCTGGAATATTCGGATGAGGAGGATTTTTACAGTGAGGGGGACAAATGGAATACCAACTTTCGTGTCAGTCAAGCCCGCCGCACCGAGGCATCTCAAGAGGAGGTTCATCTACGGTTCCTAAACCGGGACTTAACGGACCGCTTGGCTCGTGTGCAAGACCAAATGGATGTACTGATGCGGGAATACGACCGTCTACAGCGCACTCAAACGACTCCGGCGGCGCCACCGCAAGTGCCACCGCCAGCACTGCCACCGCAAGCGCCCCCAGCACGACTGGTCCAGCCGCCCTGGCGCCGCCGGCCCAACCACTCCCTGGACAGCCTCCGGCACCTCCTCCGGCGATCCCAGTTGTGCAGTGGAATCAACCCTGTCTATGAGTGACTTATGATGGCTCCGTGGAGACATTACCCTGTTTTCTGCACCAAGTGGACAGTTATATGAGGGAACAGGGGCACCACTTTCCCACGGAAAATAGGGTTCGGTTCGTCTCCTCGCTCTTGGTGGGAAAGGCCGTGGATTGGATGGTCCTTCAGTTCGACACATGGGCCTGATCCATCCGTTCGCTTAACGAGTTTATGCGAGTGTTACGGCGACGGTTTGAAGACCCGTTCCAAGGGGAGAAGGCCAAAGTCGCCCTCCTTCAGCTCCATCAAGGATCCTCTTCAGTCAGAGACTTTGCTGATGAGTTTCAACGACTAGCAATTAAGATAGTGGATTAGACTGAGGCTACTCGGGTGCATTATTTCCGTGAAGCCTTGCATCCCGAGATATTGAACTGGGCTTACATGCAACGGGATCTAGCCACCCTGGAGGAGTGGATCCTACTGGCAGAAGAAGTTGAGAGCCGCCGCCAGTTCATACCCTTGGCCTGACATCGAGCCAAGGAGGGAGCAAACCAGAAAGCCCATCCAAAAGCTGCGGCTCCCGTCCCGCGGAGGCCGGCTCAACCCGCGCAAGACCGAGTGTTGCGTTTTCAGAGGGGAGCCTGCCTTGTTTGCGGTGGCATTGGTCATTTTGCTGCGGCCTGCCCGTCTCGTCCGGAGCAGCCAACTCCCGCTCCCCGCCTGGAGGGGACACCCCGCGGAAGGGGACGTGCTCAGAGGAGAAGCTCTGCGACGGATCGCAGTGCCGCACCGGGGCGGAGAGCGCCCAACCCTCCATGTCGAGGAGCCGGAACACGAGATTTCGCCAGCGGACCCATTGGGGTCCCGGATTACAATTGGCCCGTCGGGGTCCCGGATTACAGTTGCCCCAACGGGGGATGGTTCAGCATCGTCGAATGAGGACCGCTACTGGGATTCCGCCTTGAACCTGGAGTCTCCCCTGGATCTGTCAAAAAACGGACTGGGTCTGCAGTGAGTGGAGCGGCCCTGCAGACCTCCGCAGACGTTTCTGCCAAACCCAAGGCTCCTGTAAAGGTGAGTGAAGTGGGAGAGACTGTATATGTGGATGTGGAATTACAACATCATAGCAAGGGACCCCAGTTACGAGTTAAAGCTCTTATAGACTCGGGATGTGCCCGCTCTTTGATCAATGAAGCCACTTTCAAGGCACTCAAGGTAAAATCAGTGCCTCTACCAACCCCCATTCATTTCGCCCAAAAGGATGGCAGTGACTTTAAAGGTGGACCTGTTGACTGTCACACTAGGGGAGTGGCGATGGGCATCGGTCACCATTGGGAACAAATCGACTTCACTATAGCTCCCAATATACGATACACTGTCGTATTGGGAATTAATTGGCTGAGGGGATACAGCCCCTCCATTAACTGGGAGGCCGAGACGTTATCATTTTCAAGCCCAAGTTGCGAACAGCATCGGTATGAAATGGCTGTTAAAACTGTACTCCCGACAACCCCTGCCTTGGTTTTGGACGCCTCTGGGTCATCCCAACTACCTGCTGAATACCAGGACTTTGCAGATGTCTTTGATGTACAAGAGTGTGATGTACTACCCCCTCCCCGCAGAACAGACTGTGCTATTGAGGTGGTGGGGGAGGGGAAACTACCCAAAAGCAAGATTTATCCCATGAGCGCGTCTGAACGAACAGTGCTTCATGACTTCTTAGACAAGAATTTGGCTCAAGGTTTTATCCGACCTTCTACTGCCCCGAATTCAGCCCCAGCTTTCTTCGTGCGCAAAAAGACCAGTGACTTGCGATTATGCATTGACTTTTGAAAACTCAATGCAATCACCCAGACCAATGCCTACCCCATTCCTTTGATCTCAGATATTTTGGGACAGTTAAAGGAGGGACACATTTTCACCAAGTTGGACTTTGTCGAAGCCTATTATAGAGTCAGGATCTGAGAAGGAGACGAGCCCCTCACAGCCTTTTCCAGTTGCTTTGGTATGTTTGAATTTTTAGTGATGCCGTTTGGATTGAAGGGGGCTCCGGGGGTCTTCATGCAACTCATTAATGAAATACTGCATGACTTGCTATACAAAGGAGTGGTGGTTTATTTAGATGACATTTTTATTTACTCTAAAACCATGGATGAACATGTCGCCCTGGTTAGGTAAGTCTTACAACGTCTTAGACGCAATCAACTCTATGCTAAGGTATCCAAGTGTGAATTTCACCAAAAGCAATTGACTTTTCTGGGCTATATAATTTCACACCATGGACTCACGATGGACCCAGAGAAAGTGCAAGCAGTAACCACTTGGGAACCACCCTCAACCCATAAACAGGTTCAAAGGTTTCTCGGATTCGCAAATTTCTACAGGGGTTTCATTCCCAGCTTTGCTCAAATTGCACTGCCCATCACAGACCTCCTTAAGACTAAAGGCAAGGGAAGCGCAGCCACCCTGCCTTCGGCTAAAGTGAATTGGACACCCCAGTGCCAAACTGCTTTTGACAGTCTCAAATGACTGTTTACCTCCGAACCAGAACAAATGTTTATAGTCCAGGTAGATGCTTCAGATGTTGTGATGGGAGGTGCTTTATTGCAGTGAGGGAGGGACGGTCAACTCCATCCGTGTGCTTACTTCTCAAAGAAGTTCACACATTCTCAGCTCAATTGGCCAATCTCAGAAAAGGAGACGGCCGCGGTCAAGCACGCCCTCACCGTGTGGAGACAATTTTTGGAGGGTTCTAAAGTCCCTTTTGAGGTATGGAGCTATCACAGAAACCTGGAGGCGTTGACGGGGGCTCACAGACTGTCCGCGAAACAGGTACGATGGGCGGACTTCTTTGCCCAATTCCGCTTTGTACTGAAGTACGTGCTGGGGAAGCAAAACTTGCTGGCTGATGCTTTGTCTAGACTTCCCCAATACCCTACCAAGGTTGAGTGCCCCACCGAGTCCCTCTTTACTCCAGCTCAGAGGGGTTTACTGCTCACCCTGGCAGTGCAAACCCGGTCGCAGACCCGGCTCCCGATACAGCCTTCTCAGGGGGGAAAAGCCCAAAGCCTGACCACGTCGGTCGGCCTGTCCACCCCGCTTCCCGTGCCTCCTTCACCAGCTCTGGCTCCACCCCCCATGCAATCCCGAAATGCCAGTCCCGAGGGGCAGGGGCCCGTCCGCCCAGGCAAACCAACAGCCCAAACCCCCCCGACAACACCGACTCCTTCTCCTGCAATGAACCCTGCTAGCGTGGTGCCCACTACGCCGGACATGGAGGGACTAACCGATTCCTTCAGGGAAACTCCATGGTGGTTGCCAAGCCGAACTCTCTGCTAAGACCCTCCCAACGTCACTGATAGAACACGGGGGTTATTGGTATAAAGACTCCAGATTGTATGTGCCTAAGGTACTACGGAGGGAGGTTCTACATCTGGTTCATGGGGCCAAAACCGCAGGACATTTTGGTTTTCTTAAGATGTAACATTTACTGAGGAGACAGTTTGGTGGGCGGGCATGCGATCTGACGTGGATTCATTCATCCGCAGTTGCCCAGTGTGTGCTGCTGCCAAAAGACCCTAGGGCAAATCACCTGGACTATTACAACCTTTGGAAACCCCCACCAAACCCTGGGAAGTGATTGCAATGGATTTCATGACTGATCTACCCCTCAGCGAGGGAAAAACTACTTTGGGTAATCACGGACCTGTTCTCGAAACAGGTGCATCTTGTACCTTGCGCGGGCATCCCTTCCGCCCCAAAACTGGCCCGCCTCTTCGTGACGCACATCTTTCAATTGCACGGATTTCCGCTCAAGGTGGTCAGCAACCGTGGAAGTAGTTTTGTGGCTAAATTCTGGAAAGCTTTCCTAAAATTGGTTGGGGTGGAACAAGGACTGTCAACCGCCTTCCATCCCCAAACAGACGGCCAAACTGAACGGGTGAATGCTGTGCTAGAATGTTATTTGCGCTGTTATGTTAATTACCACCAAGATGATTGGGTTGAGTTGTTGCCCTTTGCTGAATATGCTTACAATAACGCGGTACACCAGTCCACTGGGTTTAGCCCTTTTCAAGCTGTGTATGGACACGATTTTGGCCCCATCAGCCATGTGGACATGTCTGAGGTGGTGGGAGGTGGAGACGTGGCTGCCTGGGTACACACGATTCAAACCACCTAGCCATGGTTAATAAAAAATCTGGAACAAGCCAAAAGCAAGTACAAAGCTCAAGCTACGCTGGTGGGGGGGGGGAGGAGCATTTTGAAATTGCTAAGATCCTGGACTCGCGTGTCCATCATGGTTCCCTCCAGTATCTAGTTTGCTGGAAGCACTTCAGTTCTGCTCAGGACGAATGGGTACACTCGCGCGACATTTCCGCCCCTCGCCTGGTCCATGAATTCCATGATGCCTACCCGCATAAGCCATCGCCCGGAAAATGAAAGGGGGGCCTTTGGGGGGGCAGAATGTCAGGCCTAGCCTGGGCGATGTACAGAGAATGCCAGGCATAGTCTGACAGAGAATGTTGTGCTTTCACCAGGTGCTGCCCAAGGTCAGCCTCACCAACGGTCAACTGGCAACTATGTATTTTGACTCGGAACTTCATGGGAACTTATTCCGGTGGGAGGGGGGTTGCCATGGTTTCCTGTGTTATTCTGTGTTCTTTCATTTATACCCATCACCAAGCTTTTAGTTCTCATAAGTGCCGTCTTGATTCCTAGCTACTGTTAACCTGTGGATTCTCCAATAAATCAACTCTCTTTTGGAATACTTGTCTGTGGATGTTGTTTGTGGGATTGTCACAGGGCAAGTGCTTACACAGAGCGAGAATTCCTGAAATAGTGTACCAGTGTCATATAGTGGTCAATGTGTCAGACTAGGATCTGGGAGATCCAGGTTCCAATCACCACTCTGTCATGGAAGCTTTCTGAGTGACCGGTTGGGTCAGTCACACGCTCTCAGCCTAACCTGCTCACAAGATGGTTGAGGATAAAATGGAGGAGAGGAGAGCAATTTTAGCCAGTTTGGGGCCCACTTGGGAGAAAGGTGGGATATAGAAGTAAATAAATTGCCTGCAAGCTGGCTGCTCAGTCACAATTTACCTTTAAAGAAAAGTGTTGTGGGGGAATAGCAAGTCTGGTTTTCCCCACACATGCACATACACATGTGATAGTGAATAGTGAACTGGCGTGGAGCAGTCTATCCAATTTTAGCACTTGCACTATATTAACATTTGTCTAGTATTAATATTGATATGCCGTATATCCCCAAGTGGTGACATCAGAAGAATAGCAAGTTCCTTGGTTTGGGAGGGAATTCATAATATTGGGGTGTGACACTGGAACCCAGTTCAGGAGGCGCAGTGTCCAGTGTTAAGGATTTATCACAAAGATGTGTAGACAAACACAAAGATAAAGACTGATGTGAGGAAGAGACATCTGATAAAAGCACCCTGTTTTTTCCCTCTACCTCAGTTTCCTCAGTCCTCACTGTGGTCCTCCCAATCAAAGTGCATGTTTGACAAGATAAGGCTTTTGATACCAAGCAGCACCTTTCTGGGGTCAAAAGGGAGTGCTAGGGTAAGGGGAACGCAGGGGAAATCCTCTTCTGCCAGCACCTTCTGACAGTTTGGTGGCTAGGTTTCCTGTCTGCTGACAACAGTTCACAGTGATATACAAGAGAACAATTGTAATCAAAATAAAAGGTTTTACAATCAAAAACTGCATTAACCAATAAAAATCAGTCAAAAATCTTGGCTAGTAATAATGTTTTAAGCTAAAAGAAGGAGGAGGTGGAGAGCTTTGCTTCTTGATTGGAACCTCAGTGTTTGAGATTTTGTAATAAAGCCTTTTTTTAGAAAACAAATGCTGTTTAATTGTTATGCATTACGTCAAGTTTTACAGATCATGATAAAGGTTTTGCCTAAGTAGCTTTGACAGTTTTATCAAAGGAGACATATGGCCTACAACTAGCAAAGGATTTCCTTTGCAAGAATCTGCAAATTGCCTCTCAAGTGACCTTGTTTCACTATTAATACATTTACGTAAGTAATTATGCAAAATGCATTTAGACTCAATAGGAGTTTAGTAATGTTAGCTTGGATTAGTGCTGCACCACAGCAGCTCTACTTGAACACTCCGTCCATCCTTTGTACGGTTTTACTAGTCAGGGCCATGCCCAGGAACTCCAAGATAATATGCCTTTCCTCTAAAGGTGAAGATGGTAGGCAATACTTGAATTCCTGTGTTTTCTGTACCACAGTAATGGAAGGTTAGGCATATGTTGAATGATACATCTCACTCATCACAATTAGAATTCTGAAAAGAAAGATTCACAGATTTTTAAAAGAGCTCTAGCTTCTCTTCTTTGTGAGGGTTGATTTTAGTAAATAATGTGCTCTCTAAATGTAAATACTTCCTAAATTGTATTTCTTGTAAATTACAGATACACACTTGTTTTGAATTTTCTTAATTGTTGTTTCAAATGTTGTTTCTCATCTAGTTTTTGTTCCACTTACATAGTTAAAAGCATAGACCTAATTTAATTGTATATTGTTCCTGACAAGAAAGTGAGCAACAACTTTTGTTCTTATCCTTCTCCAAGTATTAAAAAAAATTATTAACTGTCCTGGGAATGAGGTTTGGGGGACATGACTATAATTGAGTCCTAGCTGGAGAAAGGCCATTTTTAAATGCCAGAAATAAAATTATGTGTAGATCCCTCTTGAAAATTACAATCTTGGTTATGAAACTTTCTGGTTGGGTTCTTTCAGGGGTTTTTTGTGTTTAACATTTGGAGGGATGTGCAAACTATTTTTCAAAGAACTATTCAGCATGGGGAGTATGAGATTGCCCCGACAAAATTAATGTAAAAGTATATGTGTAGGGTTGCCAACCTCCAGGTACTAGCTGGAGATCTCCTGCTATTAAAACTGATCTCCAGCTGATAGAGATCAGTTCACCTGGAGAAAATGGCTGCGTTGGCAATTGGACTCTATGGCATAGAAGTCCCTCCCTTCCCCAAACCCCACTCTCCTCATGCTCTGCCCTAAAAACTTCCCGCCAATGGCGAAGAGGGACCTGGCAACTCTCTCTATATGTAACTAATTAAGATCACCTGAACAAAGAGGGGACTGGACATGTTCATGGCTACTAGTAAAAATGGATATTTGTCATGATGCATATCTATTCTCTCCAGGATCTGAGGAGCATGCCTATTATATTAGGTGCTGGGGAACACAGGCAAGACAATGCTGCTGCAGTTGTCTTGTTTGTGGGCTTCCTAGAGGCACCTTGTTGGCCACTGTGTGAACAGACTGCTGGACTTGATAGATCTTGGTCTGATCCAGCATGGCCTTTCTTATATTCTTATGTTGATTTGATTTCCCATCTATCATGTTATACGACATCTCCCTTCCACATGCTGAAAATTTTCAGAGAATCCTGGGAAATACCACTGTTGGAAGTTTTGTGTATAGCTTCCTGTTGCTTACTTTTAAATCACAAATGCCTATTCAATCTGCCTTATCAATTGTGAGTAGCGCATTTCCCAAGCTCAAATCTAACTTATAAAACTGTTTTCATAGCAGTTCTGCCTTGAGAGTCAGTTTCAAGCAAATCTTTGAACATAAGCAGTATATAAAGTAGAAAACTTCATCCAGAATGATGGGTTTGGAAGGTTACATGATGTGAAGCCGTTTCACCTTAATAGCCATTATGCATTTTTTTTTGTACAGTAGTACATTATGTGACTATCATATGTAAGACTGGCTGTGAATAGATTTTTTTTTTTTTAAGACAGTTATGCCGCCTCAGTGTATGTTATGTTAAAAAAGTGAACTGCCGCTAAATTTCATGACTGGAATTAATGGCTTGGGGGAGAATTAAATAAATAGGTGTGGGTGTATGTGATACAGTGACCTTTCTTGATTTTGCCATTTGGTCTTTAGATTTAGAGAAGTCGTCTTTATTTCCATTTTTGATGTGTTCTCTTACAGGATAACATTTTGCCATCTGCCTTTCCAAAGTAAATGGCTGTATGTGGGCACTGAAAGAGGAAATATACACATTGTCAATGTGGAGTCCTTCACTCTCTCAGGCTATGTCATCATGTGGAATAAAGCCATTGAACTGTAAGTATAATCTAGGTGAAAAGAAATATGGTTCTTTTGGACACTGTTTTCCTGTTTCCTAAGGTGCTCTTGATTGATTTGTGTGTATGTGAGAATGAGAGCACTAAATATCAGTATTAGGTTTTTTTATTGTAGTAAAACCTTACATACTGACTTGTTAAGTATATCTCTCTCTGCCTCTATGCAGCTTGTATAAAATGATGGCAGTGGCCATTAAAAAGTTATATAAAATATTGGAAGAGGTTGGGATTATACTGGGCACGTTTACACATGCTGAATAATGCTCTTTCAATCCACTTTCAATTCACTTTAGCAATGGTTTGTAAGTGGATTTTGCCATTTCACACAGTAAAATCCAGCTGCAAAGTGCATTGAAATTGGATTGAAAGTGCATTATTTGGTATGTGTGAAAGCATATTAAGTGAAGGTGGTTTGTTAGTCATACATTATCATTATATCGAATCAGTTTCACAATGCTAGCAGAATAATTTTCTAGGCAGACCTTACTATCTAGTTTGGGCAAAGGTATTTCTAATACATGATGGACTGTTCAAAGATTTTAATGAGCTATTTATGCACTATTGAAATATATTCAGCTATACTTCGTATATAACTGCTGAGTACCTTGCCAAGTGTATTTAGGTCAGGTGTTTTTTTGTTTTTTTTTGGTGTGGATTGCACAAAAATTAAAGTCTGTATCTGTATAATCAAGATACAATGCTTTCTCTCATTCTCTGCCTCCCCTACTGACCTCCAGAAATCTAATTAAATATTGCAAATTTTATGGCAGAATATGGATTGTGCTAACATCGATTTTTCTACAGTGTATAAATATGAAATGAATTAAAACAGCCTTTCCAATTGTACTTTGTAAACATCTCCTTCATGTCAGTCAGGGTCTTGCTAAAAAAAACTGTGCTTGATGATTGCTTTTACGAATCTCTTTCCCATGGCCAGTCTCCCACTTAAAAAGTGTGTTCTTTGATTACATACTGGATATGCTGCAAGCTAGTACCTCTTATGCCATTTTCTTAAGAATCTGTCCTCTGTATCTGACATATTGTGGAAGCCATGGAAGGGCTCCATGACAAGCAGGGGTTATCTTGGTTGTACTCCAAGCGTAGAGCTGTCTTTGTTTCTAAGATGGGGTGTCTCATTTTTCTACAAGTGTCTAAGGAACCCAGAAAACAATAGAATGGGGGAAAATTCCTATCTATTGTAAGAACCACCATGAAATGTTTAAGTGTCAGTCCTGGTGCATATGTTAATACACGTTTAGTATGTTTACATAGTTGCCATGTAGAATAATATGCAGGCATAGCTCTCTTATTTTGTAGAGTATTGGATCAAATATGGGGGGGGGGCAGAAATTTTCCAAAATACAAAATTTTCCAGTTCTTTATTTTTCCACATAAAATTTTTAATTTCTAAAGATTTAGTGTTTCATAAACTTATAAGATTTAATTTATGCCATTGCCAATGTAATGTTAGGAATGTTTGGCAGCTTCAGAGCTTTAATTCATGTTTGTGATGTGGCTAGGAATTGTAAGAATACATGTATGCCTTGTTGATTTATGGGTAAAACCACAAAGGTATACAATTGGATAAAGAAATCAAGTCAGGAATTAACTTGATTGGCTGTACAGGTAAGATCAATCCATCTCATGCTGGGTTTTCCTTTTTTCCTGCTGCCTTCAGCTTTTCCTAGCATTATTGTCTTTTCCAGTGACTCTTGTCTTCTCATAATGTGACCAAAGTACGATAGCCTCAATTTAGTCATTTTAGCTTCTAGGGAGTGTTCAGGTTTGATTTGATCTAGAACCCACTGATTGGGTTTTTGGGGGGGGCATGGAATCCATAACACGCTCTTCCAACACCACATTTCAAAGGACTCTACTTTCTTCCTGTCAGCTTTCTTCATTGTCCAGCTTTCACACCCATACATAGTAAGTTGGACAATGAAGAAATCTGACAGGAAGAAATTTGATTCATTTGAAATATGTTGGAGGAGAGTTTTATGGATAGTGTGGCCTGCCTTAAAGACAAATAAGTCGATTCTAGATCATATCAAAGTCTGAACGCTCCCTAGAAGACTAAAGTGAGGCTATCACACTTTGGTCACATTATGATAAGACAAGAGTCACTAGAAAAGACAATAATGCTTGGAAAAGTCAAAGGCAACAGGAAAAGAGGAAGACCCAACATGAGATGGATTGAATCAATAAAGGAAGCCACGGCCATTAGTTTGTGAGACTTGAGCAAGGCTGTTAACAGTAGGATGTTTTGGAGAACATTCATAGGGTTGCTGTAAGTTGGAAGTGACTTGACGGCACTTAACACACATATGTAGGACGCTTGCCTTGTTTGAGAGATGTTGTAGTCTTGTATTGTGAAATATGTATTAATTGCTTCTTAAGTCTGGTTCACATATACACATGTTCATCTTTCATTGGTTGTGTCACAACCCATTTGGGAACACAGTATGCATTTTTTATCATGTTTGGCTGCACTGTTTCTGTGTTAAAGCTAACAGTTCTGGTTTTCTGATGATAAATTGTGAGAGTACACATACTTGGAATGCCTAGATGTTGATCCACCTGTTATAAATTATACTCTTCACGTTAGGGCCAGGTGGTAAAGCAGTGGTAAAGCAGTGGCTAATCTATATTATTTCAGGTATCACTGAATGTTCCTCTAGACAAAGCAAACAAACCTCTAAATAGAACACTTGTTGTATGAGTAGAGGTTAGGTGTAGTGGTTAAGAGCAGAGAGCTCTGATCTGGAGAACCGGGTTTGATTCTCCGCTCCTCCACATGAAGCCTTCTGGGTTACCTTGGGCTAGTCACAGTGTTCTAGAACTCTCTCAGCTGCACCTACCTCACAAAGTGTCTGTTGTGGGGAGGGGAAGTGAATATGTTTGTAAGTTGCTTTGGAACTCCTTAAGGTAGAGAAAAGTGGGGCATAAAACCTTCTCTTCTAAAATGCTTATCCCTAGCATTTTGTTTCCTACATGTTAAAAATGTGTATGGAGTCAATGCAGACCTTCACCTGCAATTTAAAGCAGTACAACCCTGACCTCAATGTTATCACTTCAGTGAGAACTATGCTGCTTAGCTTTGTTGAGAAACTTTAGTCAACCATTGTGCTGTCTTTTATGCATAGAATAATAAGATGGGAGAACATCTAATTTATGGCTATGTCACAGCTAAATGGTTGCTCAGGAAAACTGAGTCTTTTCTGATGACTAAGGAAGGCTGAAACCCTGGTCTAATGTAGAATTGTTGGAGGGTGAAACAGAGGTCTAGCAGGCAGGAAATTGATAAAGTAAAAAGTTAAGCTCTGTCCAACATATTGGACTTTAAGAGGGCTTTACAGTACTGGCTTATTTCCTAAAAATGCAGGGGCCTTATCTTTGACTTGTTTCGGTGTCCCCATTCCATTTCCATTACTGTCAACAGTGGGGTTTTTTAAAATTATGGAACTGGTGCTGGACTATGAATAGAATTCAGACACAAATCTATAGTTGTTGTGGTTGTGATAATATTAATGATGAAAATATTAAATGTATTTTTACTCTATTTAAGGTTTTTTTTTAATATTGAAGTCTGTCAATTGACAAAGTGCAAAATTTTATTTGGAACACATTGGTATCTTATATGTTATGGATAATTTCTCATGTAGCCTAGTGCTTGTATGCAGAAATGGTTCAGAAGCTAATATTGAAATAAATGTAGTTAGTCTTCAAGGTGCCACTGAATTTTTGTTTTATTTTGCTACCACAGAATGATATGGCTACTGCTTTACATTTATTTTTTTATCTTGGTAGTGTGTCATTTACGATTTGCAACCAGCCGTTCCAGACGATGTCAGATCCCATCATTGTCAAAGTCATGATCTGTACTTCAAAGACTGCATGTAATTTGGGAATAATACAGGAAATAGAAATTTTAAAAATTATTAGTACAATTCAGATCCTATCTTTTTAAGATAGTCTTCAAACAATACCAAAAGTTGCAGTCAATTAGATCAGGGCTTGGGTAAATATAAATTAAGTGACCTGTCACATGAAACAAGCAAAGAGAAGCTTGTAACTGGGCAGTTGCAGAGTCACTATTTTAAATATTCTGATTTTATACCCAAGGATGTCACTTTAAGGTCGTGAGTAAATTTGTTGGCACACAGAATAGTGCTTTCTCTGATCAGTCTAATTAGCAAGAGGGCTTTTGTGGGGAAAGGAAGTCCCAAAGTATGCTGGACCCAAGCTATTTAGGGCTTCATGACCAAAAGCTAATTGAGAGCCCACATAGTTCATACAAAATTGCTTTTGTAATTTCTTGGCTGATTTACTATGATTCGCTGTATGTGTTGTTGCCCTTGAAAGCACTTTGTTTGAAAGCTTCAATTACTGTGGGATTCTGCAACAGGCGTGCTTTGCTGGGATTAGTGTTAGAGGATTTTACTAATTGTGGCTCATCTCCGCTGTTTTCTTGACTTGATTCACAGGGCTATTTAAATCCCTAAATAATCAGTTGAACTTGTCAATGGGAAAGCCACTTTCTGTATGAACCTAATTGTTTTTATTTATTTCAATATTTATTATCCTGCTTTTCTCACTAATGGGGACCCAACCAAGTTTACAGCACCTTTTTCTCTTTCTATATTTTGTACTCACAACAACTGTGGATATATTATTTATTGATTTAATTTATATCATACATTTCTCCACAATGGAAACCCAAAACAGCTTTCAGAATTCTCCAGGGTGGATTTGATTTAAATCAAATCGATTTAAATCAGGATTTAAATCACTAGTCAGTAAGACTTGATTTAAATCATGTTTTTTTTTTTTACAGAAAGACTCATTCTTGCTGGTATAATCTTAATATTTACAACCAGATGAAGGTTTCATTTTTGGAATAATAAATGTTCAGAGTAGTTTTTACAGTTATATCAAAAATTACTGATTTGGTTATACTATTAGAAATACATAGACAGATAATTATGAAATTATTGTGAGGTGAACTGTCTCCAGTTTAATAAGTTAATTGTTCATATTTGGACAGGTTTTCTGCTGTACTTTATTGGAAGGAGAAAAATAATCATTAACTTAATAATAACTTAATAATAATAATAACTTAATAATAATTTAAATAGTTTTATTTAACTAAAACAATAACATTATAGCATATGTATTCTTATAAACATCCATGCTTGTTAACTGATGTGGTTAAACAAAATGTTTTTTTTTTAAACTTAGACTGAGTTTTATCCAGGTCCACATATGAAAAACTTGACTTCTGTAGCTCATTCTTCTTCATTTTCTTGCTTGTTCATAATCTGGAAAAGAAAAACAAGCTTTCCTGCTTTATCTGTTCCCAAATGATTTCTCAATTTAGAATGAATGAGTCCAAAGGAAGAGAATATTCTTTCTATGCCAGGAGAAGCTACTGCTGTTAAAAGTGAAATCATTACTTCAACGTCTCGAAATCCAAGTGCTTAATAAGTGACTTCCACCAGTTTACTGGTGTGACTTTCTTTAAAATATCATCGGCAAACATATATTGCATGAATGGTTTCCCCTTAGCTCTGAAGTTTATTATAGTTCGCACTACAAATGGATGATTGCTAGATACCCATGTCATAGCTAACTCTTCTTCAGCACTTAAGGTTTGACCCTGGTAACGAATATCGACAATATTTGCGAGAAAATGAGCTGGAAACAGTGCTTGTCTCATTTGTTTTTTTAATGCTTGTAATTTAATTCTGTCATAGTTCGGTTCTGTGTTGAAGTGCTCACTCAGTTCTTTCCAGATTTCAACAGCATCAACAATAAAACAGCTATTTTTCTGTATTTTGTTTAAAGATTCAGAAATAGGTTTCAGGATGCTCAGCTTATGTTCAACATTTCTCTTAAGCCCAATGTAGAGTATTTTGGCTGTGACAGTGCCATTTATTTTCTCTCAATTTTGTTCACAACCTGTCATCAGAATAGGCCAGCTCTTGATATACTGCTCAAAACAGTCCACTACAGAGTTCCATCTAACATCTTGTGAGAGCGTTAGCTTGGTTCCACCCATTCTTTTCAGAGCTGTTGCTGCAAAATGATTGTTATGGAAATAGTTTGCAATTTCAATTACATTAGTTGTTATTTCTGGAACACTGAAGTCTTTGGCTAGGAGGTGCAGTAAATGAGCACTGCAACCATATGTTATTAGCTTTATATTTTCTTCATGCTCTTCTAAATTTCTTCTCATCTTGGATACATTTGCAGCATTGTTTGTGACCAAACTGTGTACTAGACATTTCAGTTTTTGTTCACATTTTATTATAGCTTTTGCTGCTACTTCTTGTAAGTATTCTGCTGTGTGCATTTTCTGACGTATCAATTGTTTCCTGACATGCACATACACAGGATCATTGTGGACATTACTCCACCCATCAAGACTTAGGTTAACAATTTTACCTTCTAGAACTGTTGCACATTGCTCCATTTCTCTGTCATACACTTTATCCAGCAGTTTCCCTGCAACATCTGCTCTGCTGGGTTGACTGTATCCTGGTCTCAGTGACTGAACCATATTAATGAAGTGTGGGTTTTCAATCAGATGAAGAGTGTGTTGCATAAACAAAATGGGGAATTTTTTCATCAATTAACTCTTTTTCTAATCTGGTTTTTATCACAAACTTATTTATGGTGGTTCCTGGATGGTTGGATTTTCTCGTTCTTTTAGGTGATATACGTGATGTATATGATGTCACTGAAACACTATCCTGGTCAGATAACTCTGAAACTGTAGAACAGGTAGATGGTAATCTCAAAGGTGGATAGTTTCCAGAATCCTTTAGGTTGATGATGGATTCCCCTAAACAAAAAAGTCAGTGCTGTTATTTTATTATTTATAGCGTTTCTGCTTATTTAGTATTACTCATTGTATTCACTGCCACTCAGGACTGCCAAAAAAGGAATATTTGCTTGTTTCAGCTATTTATTCCTTCATTACAACTGTATAAAAATGACGGTAACATGCAGTAATAACAAATATATATTTGCTCAAACATGACAATTCCTCAAGGCATAAGGTTGCCAACCTCCAGGTACTATAAAAATTACTCACAATACTGGTAACCAAAGGCTGAGGAAAAAGAGACCAGCACAACTCAATATATTAAACAATTCATTAACAACTAATAACAGTGAAAATAACAACCACAAAAAGTGCAAATATATACAATTATTTACAATAAGTTATCAAAAGGCCTAATAGCAAGTCCAAAAGTCTATCAGAGGCAATTTTTCTTCAAGTCCAAATGTGGTCGACACTGTCAGAAATCAGTTGGGACAAAGTCCAATCCAAAGAAGGAGACAAAGTCCAATCCAAAGAAGGAGGAAACGCTATTCCGGATATTCTTGTAGCGCTTTCACCAAAGCATAACTTCATCAGCCTCACACTGTGTAAACCGCATACAAATAGGGAGATTCACAATCTTTTAAATAAACCATTTCAATATTATTTTTATCTTTTGCAATTTTTTAGTATTTTTAAGTTAAATATTTTTGTAGCTCCCAAAAGAAGGGCTGCTAATCCTTCTGCATCAAGGCACCAAACACTAAAAAGATTGTGAATCTCCCTATTTGTATGCGGTTTACACAGTGTAAGGCTGATGAAGCTATGCTTTGGTGAAAGCGCTACAAGAATATCCGGAATAGCGTTTCCTCCTTCTTTGGATTGGACTTTGTCTCCTTCTTTGGATTGGACTTTGTCCCAACTGATTTCTGACAGTGTCGACCACATTTGGACTTGAAGAAAAATTGCCTCTGATAGATTTTTGGACTTGCTATTAGGCCTTTTGATAACTTATTGTAAATAATTGTATATATTTGCACTTTTTGTGGTTGTTATTTTCACTGTTATTAGTTGTTAATGAATTGTTTAATATATTGAGTTGTGCTGGTCTCTTTTTCCTCAACCTCCAGGTACTAGCTGGAGATCTCCTGCTATTACAACTGATCTCCAGCCAATAAAGATCAGTTCACCTGGAGAAAATGGCCGCTTTGGCAACTGGGCTCTATGGCATTGAAGTCTCTCCCCTCCCGAAACCCCACCCTCCTCAGCCTCCACCCCAAAAACCTCCCGCCGGTGACGAAGAGGGACCTGGCAACCCTATCGAGGCAGTTTTTAAGAAATATGATGAAATCAACATGTTTACCAACCCCAAAAACCTCCCGCCGGTGGCGAAGAGGGACCTGGCAACCCTATCGAGGCAGTCTTTAAGAAATATGATGAAATCAACATGTTTACCAACCTGAAGGTCCTGCCTGTTCAAATCTGTTCCTTTTGTCATCTTCATCACAGCACTTCTCATGATGTTGTTTCATTTGGGCCACCAGGCCTTGCATTTCTTTGTTGCAGAGTTCACATTTTGCACGCATGCCTGCCTTACCCATAGGAAGAGGAACTTCATTAAAATATTCCCAATCTGGGTCTCTTTTACGACCTGCTGCCATTATAGGTTTTCTTCTCCAGGGAGAGAATATTGTGATAAACCTCAGGCTATACACACAAATGTAACATAATTTCAAAGGGGCTATATCTCCCAGCAGCCCTGGCTCTGAGAGGCTGGCCTTCCTTTTTCCAGAGAGGAGGAGGGAGAAGGAGAGATACAGTTGGTAGGCCTAGGCTAGAGCAGGCTGGCAGAAAGAAGGAGGAGAAACAGGCTGGTGGAAAGCTGGAAAAGGGGAACCAAGGACTAGAGCAGAGAACTTAAGGGATTCCTGCTGCAGGTCTGAAGTTCCAGGTGGAGACTTTGTTGTTTGGACAATGTCAGGCAAGCCCTGGGAAGAATGGTCTGGAACCAGTGAAATCTTATTAGTTGACTGGCAAGCACTTCAAGGCCTCGCCAAGGACTTACAGATCCCAGTTACTATTTCCACCACCACCACCCCTTTGGATTTGCTTCTACATTAAAGTGTCGGTTCTGTACAGTTAAGTGTAGTTGTAGGAACCCACTGTGGTTGAGAAGAGGTTGCCAGCCCTGAAGTGCCTTCAGCACTTGCCTCACGTCTAAATTGCACAGGCACACAACTGACTTGTACAATTATTACACAAAGATCCAAAGACTTGTGGAGTATTCTGCTCACAAGGTTGCACTTTCATTTTTACTGCTTGCCCCTCCCTCTTCACACTTAGCTACTTGTGCAAGTCTATTCCACTCCAAACAATCTATACATTGAACCTCTTGGAATTTAGCATTTAAGAGGGAAGAGGTTGATTCTGTGTATATAGATTTGCAAAGGAACAATGGGATTAAGGTTTTTTCCTCAACTCTGTATGTTTATTTGGTAACATTTTTCCTGTGAAGAAAAGGCATGTTATCTCTGCAAACACAAATTCACACTTTTGAGAACTGCAAAAACAAGAATTTGTGATATCTTCTTGTTAGAAAAACTGCCCCAAATAATCTTACAGAAATCTCTGGAAGAGCATGACATTGTGAATGGATTAATGGAATTCGTTTATCAAAAAATTTAAACATTGCATAAATAAATCATGCTACATGATTAAAAACTAATCCTTATTTCCTGATGAATAGCCTTTGGACTATAATGTATCTCAAATAGAAAACTATCTAGCATTTTATTTTTAAAAAAATCCAATTTAAGTAAAAAAATCCAATTTAAATTTTAAAAATCTGATTTTTAATTTTTAAAAACCCATTGATTTTTATCCACCCCAGAATTCTTCATCCCCTCTATTTTATCCTCACAATAATCCTGTGAAGTAGGTTAGATGGCGAATTATAACTAGCCCAAAGTCAGCCGGTAAGCTTCTTTGGCAGAGTAGGGATTTGAACCTCGGTCTCCCAGAGCCTAGTCTAAAACTGTAGCCACTAACCACACTGGATTTGTGGCTGCTGGGGTGAGTGGTATCAAGTCACTCAGTGGCTGCTGCCAGGCTTGGCCTCTATGAGTCCTTCCTCAGAGTCATGTGGTAGCAAGTTGCCTGGTGGTTGCCGGTGGACCTGGCTTGATTAATCTTCCTTCAAAGGTCAAAACAGCCCTGGAAAAGGGCCTGATCCCTTGTCCTGTCTTTTACTGTCAGAAACCAAGCCTGAAAGTCGGGCATATTGTTGTGGTTGTGTAGTAATGGCCACTGAGGGTATTTGTGTGTTAAAGATACAGGCACTACTTCTGTTATTTTGGACTTTTTCACTGTATGTGTTTGTTTGTTTTTACAGTTTAGATTTTTTTTGTAAACTTGGGGCATTTTCAGGTTTGTAGAAAGATTAGTCTTTTGTGGGCATGACTGCAGTCTCTGGGTTTAAGTATCCATAGATTTGGCCATGGTGAGAACTAGATACATTGATTGGACAGGCTAGCTTTACTTGAAGTTGCAGTAGCTTAAAGTACAGCCTTACCTTAGATTGCCTAGTTGGGACTTCTCTCCATAGTCCCTTGCCATGTGGACAAGATAGAGGCCCTGGGGGAAGAGGATAAACCCCCCTCCCCCATGTTTTATTTTACATTTTGAAAAGGTGACAATGCTTTGCCCCAGTTGAGATGGACCACCACATTTTGTATCTATAACTTCCCAAACACATCTCATTGATGACACTTTATTACTATATTTTATTAATGGAAGAAACAGAAACAGGGACAATGGTCTGGGTACATAATACTGATGGGCTTTGTACCTGCACAAAGCATCAAGTTCAGAAATTTCTAGAGCTAGCTCTTTATGTGCAAAAAATAAAATAATCCCCCCCTTGTAGGTGCAGCTTCAACTCCACATATGCCCCTTCCTACTCAGTTTTATTTTGTGTGTCAAAACAGTGTCTAGGAGTTTTTATGTTATCTTTGTTTCTTAAAAATACAAAACAAAAACAAACCCAGGGTTTTTTGAAGTTTCATATACTTCAGTTTTGTGTAAATTCTATATACACTCCACTTAACTCTGTTGCTGGTGCTTCAGCACTTATGAAAGTAGAAAACAGCATACTAATGCCATTATCAGTGTAATGGAAAGCTCCTCTCTACCAGTGGTTGCAGTTGCTAGCTTTTGTGAGTATTGTATGGAAGACTCTTGAATCTACTGATGGAAATTTAGTAGGTGAAATTGCTTTGGGCTCTTTGGGAGCAGGGTCTGACTGCCTCTGTGGAGATAACTTTGACATGTCGCCGCATCTGCTTCCTTGATACAGACTTTGGCCCTGATTTGTCTATGTCTACCTCCCATTTCTAATGGCACAACTTCTCAGTCCCTAAAAACCTGCAAGAGCAGGAATCATTCTTCAGTGCTGGTAAATAAGAAAAGGCACAAGCATCCAAAGGAGTCCCCCTCAAGACAGGCATCTTTCCTCTGCTCTGCTGCCAACCATCTTGTTGTATAGTTTGCTCCAGCAGTTCTGAAACACTTTAGCCAGATGTGTCTACCATTGCTCTCTGCTGCCATTCATGGCTTCACTCTAACTCTTGAGGCCTGTATCAGAATAGAAGACCTGTCTTTTGAGGAAGAGGGCTTAAGGTGGAAAGACAGAGGATACTCTAGAGAGAGTACAGACCACCTGGTGGTTATCTCTACCCAAAATTACAAGCAACAAAAACATCATCTGTGGTCTCAGTCTCAAATGCTGAAATAATCTATACCACCTTGCTCTTCCACATACTGTCCCTTTTTCAGAAGCTTTTATCTTTTTCTCAAGTACTCATATTTATTTTTTAAAACTTAAGCTTTGTCTTGGACCAAATTTTCTTCTAGTTCCAATAATCTATTTTGCCTTTCCTTGTGACTTGACTCTGCTCCCCATTCCTTGCCTCCAGAAATGTTTGCCAGCCTGGGAGGCAATAACATCAGAACATGAGTGCTTATCATTGTCAACCTTGGATATGCATTGGATTTTGCTTTCACCATTCAGAGTATTCAAAGCCACTTCACCTGGTGTGACCCTCCTGCAAGAAATTCATTCCCACCAGCTGAAAGATGCAATATAAGCCCTCAAAGGGGCCTGGGGTTCTACTGCAGGTACTTCACTCTCTCAAAAGAAGATCTAGCACCTGTCCTTTCTTTCAGACACTGGGAGCTTGGTACACCTTCTACTCTATATCTGGCCACGAGTTTCCCCAGTTTGCTCTGACGGATACCCGCTACCAGGTGTTGCCCTTTGGTTTCTTCACTTCTAAGAGGGTTTTCACCAAGTGCGTGGTAGTGGTTGTCGCATGTCTTCATTATCAAGGGATTACTATCTTCTCTTATATAGACAGGTGGCTTCTGACTGGGCCTTTTCATCTTTCCCTCCTTTATCAGGTGAGGACTCTTCTGTTTATCCTGTCATCACTGACCCTTCGGATGAATAAAGAGAAGTTTACCCCTCAAGGACTATGCAATTGTTAGAGGCACTATTCAATTATACCTCTGGGATGACATACTCCCCCCCTTCCAAACACAATCAACACCATTGTCAGCCTTGCGTCTCACTTTCACCACTAACATTTGCAGAAGGTGAGACATAACCAACTGCTGCTTGCTCGTATGGCAGCATTCATTACTTCGGCAGAGTTTGGCAACTTCAGAATGTTCAGGGACGGTTCAACTAGAACTTCAGCCCCTGTTAGACTCTCAATATAGTCATGTAAATACCTAAGTTAGTGCTGTAGTCTTTAATTTAGTGGCGCCACCAGCACAATTTCAATTTCTTAAAGGGTGGATGATCAATAATGTCAAACTTTTGAAAAATCTCTCGGTGATCTAATGTGTACCTTAAGCAGAAAAAAGTAGAGCCTTACAACAATCCAAAGTGTAAAATCCATTGGTTCTGTGAGTCCCTTTCTCTGACTCACTGTCTGTTGCACCTTCCAGCTCGACCCTTTTCCGAGGTTTGGCTCCCGCCGTCTGTCCCAGCCCTCTTAGGTGAACCTCTCTGAGCCTCAGTTTAGGGACTGCTTGTCCCACTCCACTCGTGGTCTCTCAGGTTCCGTCAGTCAACCGTCTGATGGACCCTTGACCTATCTCCTCCTCGGCTCACGTTCTTGGTTCCCGCTTTATGCCCGTCCTCCCATCAGCTGTCCCACCCACCAATTACCAATAATTGCTTGTCTCCCTTTCTGTCAGCGTTTTCCTACGCCACCCTTTTTCTTCTTTCCTTGTCTCCCTCCGTCTTCCTCTTCAGAGGAGGGGTCTCCCTATATCCCCGTCGTAATCCCTCTTCCCAGGTCCTCCCCGCTTCTCCTGTCTTCCCGTTCTTGCTGTGGTGTAGTGGTTAAGAGCGGTGGTTTGGAGTGGTGGAGTCTGATCTGGAGAACCAGGTTTGATTCCCCACTCCTCCACATGAGCGGCGGAGGCTAATCTGGTGAACTGGATGTGTTTCCCCACTCCTACACGCGAAGCCAGCTGGGTGACCTTGGGCAAGTCAAGACAAGACAATTCTTTATTACTGTCAATGACCAGCACAGGTAAAACAGGTAAGGTACCAATTTACATAAGTCTAAAATACACATCTGAGTAAAAAATGCTGGTTCATTTGTTGGTATGGATAAACCATTTGGCGAGAAAGGGGAGCACATATAATTAAAACTGTATCCCTTCATTTTCAGGACTGCTGAGTAGCACAGACCCTCCTCCGTCGTAAGTCAATTGCAGCGGCACAGAATCTAGCCACTGAATACTTACCTTGGGCAAGTCATTCTCTCTCGGCCCCGCCTACCTCACAGGGTGTCTGTTGTGGGGAGGGGAAGGGAAGGTGATTGTAAGCCTGTTTGATTCTCCCTTAAGTGGCAGAGAAAGTCGGCATATAAAAACCAACTCTACTTCTCCTCCCCCCTCCCCCCCAGCATCCGGCTCCCCTGTACTTTCTGTGTCTGTGCTTGCCCTGGTATCCTGTCTTCATCTTCATGGCTTTTGTGCAGTCCCGCATGGGACTGTGCTTGTGCAGGCCAGCCGCAGAGAACTGACTAGAAAGCTTTTAGGAGCTTCAGAGCGCCTGGAGCGCTCTCCTTCCCCTCCGTCCCAGGCCAAGAGTGAGCCGGCTTCCCGCCCAATGGTCATGTGACGGAGGGGGGAGGAGCACTCCTCCCTCAGTTCTCTCTTCGCCACCATGGAGAGAGCACTAGCTTTGTTTCAGAGCGTCTTTTCTGTTACCTCAGAGAAAATTTATCTTCAGGATTTTATTTCTTTTTTGCCAATATGATCTTATTTAACGACTGTGCCAAATGTAGAAATAGTGTGGCACAAAATAATGACTGTTCTTACATTTCAGAGATTTGTGCTTTTTCTTTTATTTCAGAAAAGTTTTTCTCTTCAGGATTTGATTTCCTTTTTGCCAATATGGTTTAATGTAACAAATGTGCCAAATATGAAAGGATTATAGCACAAAATAACGATTATTGTTGTGCTGTTTAAGAGATTTACATCTTTTCTTTCACTTTAGAACAGTCTTCTCTTCAGGATTTGATTTCTTTTCTTTTGTCAGTGTGGCTTTATTTAACAAATGTGCCAAATGTACAATAGTACAGTACAAATTAATAATGCTTGTTGTGTTTGAGAGACTTGTATCTTTTCTTATACCTCAGAAAAAAATTTCTCTCAGCATTTGATGTCTGTTTTGCCAATATGGCTTTCTTTAACAATTCTGCCAAATGCTGAATGAGTATGCCACAAATTAATGGTCTGTTCTGTTTCAGATGCTTGTTTTAATCTTGTTTCTTTCTTGCTCTAGGTAAGAAGGGCGTCTTCAATCTGGGTTATTTTCCTTCATTTGCTAGGGAAGGCAGGATTCAACAAAAATGTAGGCCTTCCGGTTCCCCGGGGGAAATGACCCCCTCCCTTCGGAAAGCCTCAGTTTTGTTTCCTGCCTTTGTCAGGGAAGCAGGTTTGTGGCGGTGCTCCGCCATTTTTTCAATTATATTTCTTGCAAGACTTAGTGTAGTTAGTTATAGTTCCCATTTTTCCCCACCCGGTTGCCTTTCCCGGTTACCCCCTTTACCTCCTGTATCGTCTGTTCCCTTGTTGGTCCCTTGTTGTGTCTGTGTTGGGGCCCAGAGGGTTGGGGTTCCTTTCCCGCCTAAAAAAGATGGCGGAGTCCAACCAGGACGATTTTATCTCACCCGTGGATTTAGACCCGGGTCTCCTGGTAGCGGCTGCGCCAAGCCGCAGGGACTCCTCTAACCCCTCCAAAGGGGACAATCCCAAAAGAAAGAGGAAACTGGACCCTAAAGAAGGGGTAAAAAGGAAAATTCGTCCCTCCGGGATGAAGAAGGACGGCACAGGCGCGGCTGCTAGCCGGACGCCGTCTACACCCGCTGCTACGTCCGTGGCGGAGCGGGTGAAGCTTGGAGCTTCTGGACGAACGCTGGGCGCGGCTCCTAGCCGGACGCCAAAGGACTCAGAGGCTGTCGCGGCTGCGGGCCGGGTGGCGGGCGCAGCTGCTAGCCGGACGCCAGAAGATTTGGAGGCTGCAGAATGCTCCGCGGGTACCTTGGAGGCGGCTGGACCCCTTGCGGCTGCTGAGGCTCCTAGCCACGTTCCAGCACCTGGTACTGTACCATCGCTCGCGGGGGCTTCGGATAGCGGGGGGCTGGCCACTTTAAGAGCGGAGCTTACTGAGCTCATTAGGAGCGTTTTCGTGGATGGCCTGCAGGCGGCTCAAGCGTCCCCTACTCCCTCCATTAGAGGCTCAGAGGATTATCAGGATCCTTTAGAGGGCCCCAGTACACTCCATAGACCCAAGAGACCTGGAAGTGAAAAGACTACTGTTGGCCAGTCCTCTGGTCAATCCAGACGGCCAGTTGTTATGCAGCCCCAATCCTCCCCAGGTTCCTCTGAAGACGAAGGGGAGGAGGAAGAGGAGGTCTCCTCCACAGAGGAGGACCCTTCAAAACCAGAGGATAAGCAGCTTAGACTGTTTCCTCAGAAGGATTTCCCTTCCCTCCTTGCTAAGACCCTAGAGGCTTTGGACTTGTCTGAGCCACAGGACCCCCAAGCCTCTGTCAATCTTAAGGGTTCAAAGGAATTTTTCCACAGACATACTAACCCTTCTCGAGCCATCCCAGTCCCAGACTATTTCACTTCTCTGATTACGGCAGAGTGGGACAAACCATTGGCAGGTAGGCAGGTACCGGCTATAGCTAAAAAATTCTATGACCTAGCTCCTGCTTCGGCTCAGTTGCTTCAGCCCCCAGTGGTGGAAGCTCCTGTCTGTGCATTACATTCCAATGATGTGGTAGCCAGGGATGGCATGGGGTCTATTAGAGATCCTCTTGACAGGAAAGCGGAAGTCTCCCTCAAATGGGCCCATGAAGCTTCTGCCTTAGCTATTAGCGCCTCAGTTACATCGGCTTTGGTGTCCAGGGCAGCTATAGTCTGGGCACCCAAGTTGCGTCAACTTATTCCTGAACGAAATAAGAAAGCCCAGGAGGGGGTGTCGAGGATTTTAAGGGCGGTCACCTTTTTGGCCGACTCTTCCTTGGATACCCTTTCCTTTTCAGCCAGAGCCATTGCCACTCAACTAGTTTCGAGGAGAGCTCTGTGGATTAGACCTTGGCAAGTGGACCACCATTCTAAGGCAGATCTAATGGGATTTCCATACCAGGGAAGGAGACTCTTTGGAGATCAGCTGGACCCTATCTTAGTTGAGACTAGGGACAAGAAAAAGGCACTTCCAAAGAGCTACAAGCGGGATCAAAAAACCTACTCCCGCTCCTTTCGCTCTTCCCACACTCTCCAAAGATTTCATGGTGACCAGCGAAGAGGCTCTTGGAACTCATTTAAGGGTCCCTTTCGAAGAGGAGGCCGCTATGCAAGACCCCCACGTTCCACCCAGCCCTCAGACAGAGCTGGCTACGGATCTCAGCAGTCTAAACAATGACTCCTCCATCGGCCCGGTGGGGGGCTGTCTCACCCGCTTTGCGGAAGCATGGCAGTTATCCCACACGGATCACTGGGTGTCCTCCGTCATCAATCACGGATACTTGATAGAGTTTCGAAAAACCCCACCGTCGAGATTCATCTCCAAAATTCAGCCTCTAGGCCAAGAAAAGTTGCTCCGCACTCAAGAGGCTATACGTCATCTGTTAGACATACAAGCCATAGAGCCCGTCGAGTTCTCAGAGCGATGCTTGGGAGTGTATTCCGTGTTTTTCACGGTTCCAAAGAAAAACGGGGACTGGAGAGCCATCCTGAAATACAAGTGGGTGAACAAGTTCGTCATCTACAAAAGGTTCAGGATGGAAACCCTGAAGTCCATCTCAGAGTCCTTAACACCTCAAGCCTACCTGACCTCGGTGGACCTCACCGAGGCATATCTCCATGTCCCCATCCACCAGAGTCACAGGAGATTCCTGCGATTTACCTGTCAGAACGAGCATTATCAGTTCCGGGCCCTGCCATTCGGCTTAACATCTGCGCCGAGGGTCTTCACCAAGATTCTGGTGACCCTCATGGTAGAGGCCCGCAAGCAAGGGGTCCAGGTACACCCGTACCTGGACGACATACTCATATGCTCTCCCTCGCAGGAGCTCAGTCGGGTTCACACCAACATTGTACTCAAGATCTTACAGGATCATGGCTTCATGATCAATTGGAGCAAAAGTCAACTGACACCTTCACAGAGACTGACTCATCTGGGTATAGTCATCGACACCACGACGAACTCCTTCATTCTCACGGACGAGAAAGTGAAGTCCATTTCCTCTCTGGCCAATCAGGCAGCATCCGCCCCAACTTTTCAACTTATGGCACTGGCCAAGCTACAGGGCCACATGATCTCGTGCATCCCGTCGGTACCATGGGCTCGTTTTCGGGCAAGACCATTGCAATGGTTCCTTCGCCCGTTCCAGAAGGACATTGCCAAGAAACGACACAAACTACTCAGCCTCTCGGTCTCTGCCAGATCGAGTCTATCCTGGTGGACGGTTCACGAGAATCTAGCTCGGGGACTGCAGTACATTCACGAGGCACCTGTCCAATTATTCACGGACGCCAGCCTGGAGGGATGGGGTGCGACCCTACTCGATCAACCAGCCCAGGGTCTCTGGAAACCCGAACATCTCAAGAAAAGCATCAACTTCCTAGAGATTACTGCTATATGGAAGGCCCTCCTGCATTTTGCCCCTCAGTTAGAGGGGATGCACCTTCTCATCAGGACGGACAACATCTCCGCGAAGGCGCATATAAACAAGCAGGGGGGCTCCAAGTCGTCCTCACTACACAAGCAGGCCTCCAAGATATTGGAGTGGGCGGAAGTACATCTAGCGTCAATATCTGCCGAACACATCCAGGGAGTTCAGAACACTCAGGCCGACTGGCTCAGCAGACAACACCTCGACGAGGCCGAGTGGTCCCTACACCCGGAGGTCTTCCATCAGATCACCATCAGATTCGGGAACCCGCAGGTGGATCTGTTTGCCACTCCAGCCAACTCCCAGCTCAAGAGGTTCTACTCCAGGTATCACCAAATAGGGGCGGAAAGAACAGATGCTCTCTTATCCCCATGGCCGACCGGCCTATTATACGCATTTCTTCCTCTTCCTCTTATTCCCAGGGTGATCAGACGAATACGGGCTCTCCAGGCCACGGTACTATTAGTAACTCCAGACTGGCCAAGACGGCCATGGTATCCGGCCTTACAACAGATGTCCATCCAACCTCCCTGGCGTCTTCCTCCCAGACAAGACCTCTTAATCCAAGGACCAATTTGCCACCCGGACCCCGGGTGGTATCGACTAACCGTATGGCTCTTGAGAGGAGAAACCTATTAGATCAGGGTTACAATTCTGACATTGTCAATACTATCTTAGCCTCTAGAAAACCGGCCACTCAACGTATATACGGAGCCACTTGGAAGGTTTTTGCCACGTGGTGCCACCGTAACTCCAAAAATCCCCTGAAACCCAGAGTGAGGGACATTTTAGCCTTTCTCCAAGAGGGAAGAAAGCTTGGCCTTAAAGTTTCCACCATGAGACGTCAATTGGCTGCTATAGCCACCTTGGTACCTCGAGTAGCCAAGTACCCTTTGTCCAAACACCCTCACATCAGGGCTTTTCTGAGAGGGGTTAAACTGTCCTCGCCGGCAGTGGTTCATAGATTCCCCTCCTGGAATTTGCGCACTGTATTGCTAGCCTTAACCAAGTCACCGTTTGAGCCCCTCAGAACGGTTGACCTCAAGTGGGTCCGCATGAAGGCTCTTTTCCTTACCGCAGTGACCTCAGCCAGGAGGGTGTCAGAGCTAGGGGCTCTTTCAGTTAGACCGGAGCTTTGCGTTTTTCATAAAAACAGAGTGGTTCTTCGGACAGATCCTTCTTTCATCCCAAAGATCCACACACGTTTTCACCTCGAACAAGAGATTGTTCTCCCCACCTTTTCCCCACACCCTTCTAACCAAAGGGAAAGGGATTGGCACTCGCTGGATGTTAAACGAGCACTACGCATTTACATCAGAAGAACTCAACAGTTTAGGAAGTCAGAGCGCCTTTTTATTTCCTTGACAGCACCTAACAAGAGTGGGGCTATGTCACGGGCTGCTATTAGCAGTACCATAAAGGCCTGCATTTCCCTAGCCTATAAAAATTCCGGTATAGGGATCCCGTCAAGTATTACGGCGCATTCTGTATTACGGCGCATTACTCATTCTGCCAAATGCTGAATGAGTATTCCACAAATTAATGGTCTGTTCTGTTTCAGATGCTTGTTTTAATCTTGTTTCTTTCTCATTTTTACAAGTCATTCAGGCTGTGTTGCTCCAGTTCGAATGTCTGTGATGAAATCCAGCTTTACAGGTCTCAAACCCAAAGACTGTGATAATGACTGGATATGCTGCAGCACTAGCGGTTCTGTCCCCCATGACATGCATGTATGAGACCTCGAAGTCGACAGGCTCTGAGAAAAGCCATTGTATGGTTGCACTAGGGGCTCGGTGTTCCGTCCCCCATGACGTGCATGGATGAGACTTCGAAGTCGACAGGCTCTGAGAAAAGCCATTGTATGGTTGCACTAGGGGCTCGGTGTTCTGTCCCCCATGACATGCATGGATGAGACCTCAAAGTCGAAAGGCTGCATAGGAAGCCGTTTTACTGTGGCGCTAGGGGCTCTGGCCCCCATGACGTGCATGGATGATGCCTCGACGTTGACAGGCTCCGTGGAAAGCCTGCTAGTCTACAGCACTAGGGGATCCCCCATGACGTGCAGAGAGGAGGTCTCGAGGTCAAACAATTCCAAGGAGGTGGGAATGCCTACTCCTCTGGGTGTTAAAGCCTCGACGTTGGCACGCCTCTGACGCACCAATACAACAGCCACCGGGCTCTTGTCGACGTCATACACCAATTCCTACTCGGTGCTGAGACGAGCGGGTTCGAGTTGCCTCCATGTCGACTGTCTATTGCTGCCGAGGCGGCATCTGTTCAGAGAAGGGGAGGTGTCTCGGCGCTGCAGCCCCCCCCCCCTGCTTCCCTCGACGTCAGGAATCTCCGTTGCTGGTGGGGTAAGCAAGCTTGCTGAAATATTGTCCAGCATGTGGGGAAGGCTTCTCAGCCATGTTCCGTTACCCCCCTTTATGTTCCCAGAGCCTCTTCTTGGGGCTCCTACTGGAATGCATACACCACCAGGGGTGTATAGACACTCATCCTCTCTGTGACAAGTGTCTTCCCACCGACCTCGAAGTCGATTTACATGGCCACCTCAGCATCAAGGAGGGAGGGCTCATGGGACATTCCATCTCATATGCAACCCATGAGAGTTCCTGCCTGTCTCACCCACGGGGTTGTTCAGCTGTATTTAAAACAGTTAATCTGGATGGCATAGGCTTGGAAGATTTGATATTCTCCCACAGATTCGAACTTGGATCTGACAAGGAGTTGTGTTATGTGAAGCCTATGTGGTATACATTTGGCTTACTACTTTTTATAGCCAAGCTTTCACCTAGAAGGTGGAAAATCTATATAAAGCTGAAAGGAGGATGCTGGATTCCTCTTACAGTATCCCTCACCTAGTTAATGGTTGCTGAGACACTTCTATCTCAATATGGGTCAGGTTCCCATTTTTTTCCGGGGGTTGCTGGCGCTACCCCTTTGACTCTGGGCAGGAGCACTGAATCTCCCATTAAGGGAAGAATACTTTTCAGTGTTAGAGCTGTAATTAGTCTAAGCAACTTATGTACATTTTCTGATAAGTCCTGTGCATTCTGCGTTTACCCTGTGCACACTGTGTTTACCCAACATCAAGGGAAAATTTCCTCAACTCACAGGTTGTTTGACTTCCCAAGGACTTTTCAGGTGGCATGACTACAGATTAATAAATGCTAACTCCGGGGTATGTTAGTGCTATGTGCTGAATGGGGGTCTTAACCATTCCATTCCATTCCATAAACCTTTAATGGCATAGACATTATGACAAATATCACAAACAGAAAACATACATCTTAAAATCGGTATGATAAGATCAAAGCTGAGAACCATAAGTGTCAAAGATTTTAAGGTTTTGGATTTTCAACACTTCCCCAAAAACTTGGCTACATCCACAGTGATCTCTGGAGTTAAATCATTCATTAAGAATTGGTATTTTATTTTATTAGGCAAGTGAGACTTGGCATGTAGCCTATTTCCTAACCCACGGGTCGCAAAAGCGCGGCTCCTGAGCCACATGTGGCTCTTTGAGCCCTTGAGTGTGGCTCTTTCCAGTCCCACCCAGCTGGCCGGCGGGGGTTTGAAGCGCTTCCCGCCCCTTCCACCTTCCCCAAACTTCCAAGGGCCCTCCCGGTTTCCAGCCCCGCCTCTTTCCTCTCCAGCGGATGGTCTGGTCGGAGGGCCGTCTGGTGTCTGGCCGGGCCCGTCTTCCGGCCGGTCGGCCTGAGAGCTACCTCCCCCCGGGGCCTCCTCTAGGCCGCCCCGCTTTGGTTCCCTTCTCCCTTGTTGTAAGGGCCGCCTGGTGCTGGAGCCGTCGGCATCTGCGCGCCGGCCCACTGGGGCGTTGCCCTGCCCCGGGTTGCTCCTGGCCTCGCCTCTCAGCCCCGGCATGCTGGCCAGGAGAATGCCTTTCCGGCCCACCCTCCTGTCAGGGATGGCTGTCGGGGGCCCCGTCGCTCGCCCCTCCCTGCTCGGCCCGGCATCGCAGCTTCGCTCCGTCCACGCTGCGCTCGCGCGGCGCTGCCTGTTCCTCGGGCTCGGAGGTAAGTGGGACGCGGGGCCCGTCAGTGTCCGCCCGGGGCAGTCCTGGGTCGGGTCTTGAGGGAAGGTAGGAAGGAGCCCAGGGGGCGAGGAGGAGGTGGTCTTGGATTTGCCACTCAGATGCACATTTTCCCCATCCAGATTCTCAAAACTCTGCATGGGGGTTATTGGCCATTTATGAATGGGAGGTTTTGCATTGGATTTGCCACTCAGATGCACATTTTCCCCATCCAGATTCTCAAAACTCTGCATGGGGGTTATTGGCCATTTGTGAATGGGAGGTTTTGCATTGGATTTGCCACTCAGATGCACATTTTGCCCATCCAGATTCTCAAAACTGCATGGGGGTTATTGGCCATTTATGAATGGGAGGTTTTGCATTGGATTTGCCACTCAGATGCACAACTCAACAATAAGCCCCCCTGCAGTTTTGAGAATGCAGATGGGGAAAATGTACAGTGTTTGTCAGTCATTGTCATGATTTAATTTTATGGATGCCTTACTTACTTTTTTCCCTCCTCAGAGGCCATGTCTACCCACTGGCTTTCTTGTCGGTAGACCTGTACTCTGAGGAGGGGAAAAAGTCCCCCTTCAGAGGCCAGGTCTACCAATTGGCTTCTATGGGCCTCCGGAGGCTAGGTCTACTGCCAAGAAAGCCAATGGGTAGACCAATGGGACTCAGCCGGCCAGGTCTACCAATAGGCTTTTATGGCTGTAGACCAGGCCTCCAGACAAGGACTCCAGACGGGGAGGGGGAAATGGCAGGGACTTACAATTTAATTTTTATCAATAAATAAGATCATTATTAAGTATGATATCAAGTTTTATTCAGTGTACCTATAGTTTAATTAAGACTTAAAACTTTAATTAAAGTTTATTAAGTTAATAAACAGTGTACCTACCTATATAGTTTAAGTTTAAGAAATTTGGCTCTCAAAAGAAATCTCAATCGTTGTACTGTTGATATTTGGCTCTTATGACTAATGAGTTTGCCGACCCCTGTCCTAACCATTTCTCACGTGGTGATACATGTAAAGAGCAGTCAGGTAATATGTGATCAAGCGTATCCAGGGAGTTAGAGTCACATGGGCAAATTCAATCCTGAATTGGAATTTGGTGAAACCTTTTGTACAAAATTTGTGATGGGAAGGCATTAACCCTGGCAAGAGAAAATGCTCTCCGAAGGGAAGGAGTATCCAAATTATAAAAATATTGGGGTTTTAACCATCCAAGGCACCAGGTTCCCTCCATATTGAGTTAATTGCTGCTGAGGTCTCTATATTGCACTGCAGATGAACCCCTTTATTTAAGAATACCAAGTTTTTACTCTAAGTATTTTTCTCTTTGATAAGGGAAAATGCTTATAAGGGACCCTGACAGGGCCTCGGGCTCCTTAATATGGATCCACAGGTGCCCTATTTTCAGGAAACTTCCCTTTTCAAAAGTCCTTCCTCTATTGCCTGGGAGGCCTTTTTGGTTGCAGTCCTGTACCTAAGGACAATTATGTTAACTGGCCCTAGTATGTTACAGGCTTGTTGCACTTGTTCTCCTGCCATCAGCAGGTGGCGCTGTAGATCTGTAATTGGATTATTGACTACTGGACAATTAATTTTACCAGTCCTGCAGTTTTGCCTGTCTGTCGCATCCTAATCCCTGTGGGTCATTGGGTTTGCTAGTTGTTCTTTTGTAATCCCAATTGCTACCTACTCAAAGAATAGCATTCTTGGCAGCTACTTTGAATGATTTTTCTCCAATCCCTTAGTGACTCAATGGCTGGTGGCCTTTTGGTCTCTGGTAGCTGCACGATTTATCTACAAGTGTAGATCAGTTCTTAAAAAGAATCTTTTTGATCACCATAGTTACTGGACTGGATCCTAGGGTATCTACCTTGTGGCTTCAAAATAAAATGAAATAATATTAAAATTAAACAAACAAATAAACACACTAATGGGTTTCAGCTTGGTTCTGAGACTGGCGAATATACCCCGTGTGTATTGTGGATCATCAGGCTAAGACCATTAGACCTTACAAAACAAGGGTTTTCAAGAAGACATTAAAAACCATACCCCCCCCCAAAATGTTTCCAGTTGCTGTCCCCTATTACAATTGGGATTATTGCATACTCCTTTGGTTCCTGCTCCCTCCCAGACTAGTGGTACAGATCCTGTCTGACAGGGCAACTGTTATGCTGATACCACCTGAAGACATAGTCTTCCTATATCCAGAACTGTGCTGTATTCACTCCAGTACTAAGGTTCTCGCAAGCACTTGTTCAAAGTGTTTACCTAAATATTTCCCTTCATGAGATCACATTCTTCTTCTGGAAGTCAGGACGAACCAGTACCATTTTGTACCTTTTTTCAGCCGCTGCTATGAAGGCATACAGCACGGCAATGTAAATATCTATAGCATGAAGGAGGGTTCCCTGTCCTGCTGTCCCAGGTTCTTCCAGTTGTGGCAAAGGACCAAACAACACATTTCCTTCCCGGCAGTCCAGGTGGTGGGAGAAGTCTGCTCTTACAGATTTCCTGAGCAGACAGGTTTCATCAACCCACAAGTAGTCCCTCACTCTATGTTCCCTGCTTTCCCTTTTTAGGGAATACAGGTTTTCCCTGGTTGGTAGAGTCCTATTATCTCAAGTGCTGATGCAAAATGTCCCTACTTTCTCCAGGACACTGGTTGCCATGAGGCCTCCAGGGAGATTTTCCAGTTCCACTGGCCATGTTTCTTTTGATGCTGCACTTTTGTTCCCTGGTTCCACAGACCCATGGTAGGTGAGCTTGCTATTCTCCCATGCGGGACTGCACAGAAGCCACGAAGATGAAAAACAGTGTTGCACTTACCTGTAACTGTTGTTCATCGAGTGGTCTTCTGTGCAGGCACGCATCCCTCCCTCCTTTCCCCGCTGTGGGCTACTGTTTAGTGGCTATTGTGTTCTTCCACGGCGGCGAAGGGAGAACTGAGGGAGGAGTGCTCCTTTCCCCTCCGTCACATGACCATTGGGCGGGAAGCCGGCTCACTCTTGGCCTGGGACAGAGGGGAGGGGGAGCGCTCTGAAGCTCCTAAAAGCTTTTAAGTCAGTTCTCCACGGCTGGCCTGCGCAAGCGCAGTCCTATGCGTGCCTGCACAGAAGACCACTCGATGAACAACAGTTACAAGTAAGTGTAACACTGTTTTTCCCACTCCCCGCCTGCCCCTTCGTTTTGCATCCCCTGCTGAGCTGCCCCTTCGTCCCTTGCCCGGGGCATTTTCCCCTGCCACCACCAAGCAGGCGGTCTGGGTCCAGACCCCTGGGGGGAGTCTGGGTTCCCTGGGAGAGTGCTCGGACTGGCACAGGTTCAAAGAACAGTTATGCCGTACAGCATATTGGAGCCAGCAAGGTATGGATTCAGCAAAAAGCTGTACCCTGAACTTCCAATGTAATATCTTGAAACATGAGTAGGGGGTTCCAGTTATTCCATGGAGCTATTCCCTTGTCAGTGCTGGGTATTATTTTATTTATTTATTTAAAACATTTTTATGCTGCCTTTCCACCCAAATAGCATCTCCAAGGCTGCTTAAATTGCTTAAGTATTGCTTAAATTGGTTAGTAGTAGTTCTCACTTTACCTGTATATTTGATTTGTATTTGTCTCCTCTCTCAACTAATTTGAAGATACTTATTTGTTTTTTTGATGTGTGGATATATAAAAATGTTTTTACATATTACCCCCTCCGTATATTAAGATATTGAATTATTAGTGTATAGAATACAAAGAAAGCAGAGTGGTTCCAGACAGCTTCTGTGGTGATGGAAAAAGAGAGGAAGGGCTTTTTTGACCTCCTAAAAAGTTTATGCTGGAGATAATGGGAGCAACATGGACAAAAGCAATGCAAGACTGGGGCTGTAATAAGGAGAGTAGTTGAGAGGATTGAGTTGAAAAGCTGGTTGGATCCACCCCACTATTAGTCAAGCAATACAACATTGACCTGGAAATCTGCTAGAGATGGCAGCAAAAGATTCAAGTCATTGCACCTTAATGTACAATTTAAAGGTCTAGAATAATGGGATAATGTTAATAGAAGTATGTATCTCTTATAAAGAAGGTAAGATATGCAGAAGCTTGACAAAATGGGGATTAATATGAGTCATTACAGGAAAGGAAGGTTACCTCTAATTAGGAGTGTGGGTCCTAAATTTGAAAATTCCACATAGAGACTACAACCAGGCTAATGAGGCCATAAAATATAAAGATAAGAGATGACACTTGTTGATGATTATGACTTCTAAATAAGAAAGTTGAATCTTTTTTTCAGAAAAATCAGTGTGAGTTTCTTTGGCTTTTTGTACTTTGAGTCATACATTCAAAGAAGTTGATATTTGTCTTATTTGAAGACCCAATTTCTCCCTACACGATGAACATTCATAATTGTCTAAATTCTGTTCATTTGATCCAGACTGGTGGCAGTTCTTGGCAAGGAGTTGGACAAGGTAGCCTTGTTCAAGGATCACAAATATTCCAAATCATGTCTGAACATACAGGAAGCCACTGCTGTAGTTGTGTCTTTATGGCCTAGCTCTTTTCAGACAGCAGATGAGGTGGCAAAGCTGTGATTGTACTATAGGATCAGGGCTCACATGTCAATGCTGCTCTGTTGTCAAAATCCTCCATTATTGTGCATATTTCTCCCTCCACAAAAAAGTCTTGAATTTGTGACCAGTTGCTCTCTGTATGTCCCATTGAACTAATAAGTTTCAGGCCGCTTCTAAGACAAAAGACATGACCACCCTGTGCATTCAGTTAATGCACATAGAGAGGGAATAGGTACAAGCGTGCAGGCCCTGCCACTGCATGCATGGTCATTGGCTCATTAGTATGGCACTTACATATATAAGACATAAATGCACTTATTCTCCCTCCCCATTCTCAAAGACTCTTCTTTTCACAAGTTGACTGAATGCATATGTTGGGGTCTTATGTAGAGGGCTAGAGTGAGTAGACCATACCTTACTCAGTCATACTAGCTGGAGTTCAGGAGATGTCTCCTGGGCCCAGTCTATGGCCATTAAATCATTAATCAAGACCTCTCAGTGATTGATTAGTGTGCCTTTAGCCACATTGCATAGATCAGAATGTATATCACTTTCAATTGATGTTAACTTTGCTCTTGAAGGCTCCTTTATACATGGGTATTCTGTATCTTATATTATTAGGTATGTTAGGGGTATTAGGGGTATCTTCTGCAGTAGGAATATGTTTTAGGGCTACTCAGAATTAAGGAAACATTGGTAACAGTTGATTTAGTTAGTTAATTGCAAGGACCAGTCAATCAATAAATACTTTCATTTCTAGACATCGCAAGATTCCCTTATTGGACATGTCCTGTCCAGACAGCCCATTCCTGAGCCTTTGGCAGTCGAGGTGCCATCGCAGTGCCTCCAAAGTTGTTCCCTGGCCACTGAAAGGCTTTAAAAAGCCTTTTACATTTCTTTTTGTTGAAAATGAGGCATTTTGCCCCTTTGAAAATAGCGAGGCTGCGCCAGCAAAAACCTGACACAGCAACACTGTTCTTATACACAGTGTACCCAGGGTGAAAGGGGTCAGGAAGCGGCCTACTGGCAGCTCCGCCGCCCCATCACACCTCGGGATCGCCCCATGGATGCCGGCACTGGGCTTTGTCCAGTGGAATGCCAGCGGGATGCCAAGCCAGCGTCCCTGAGCCTTGCTGCCACGGCAGCGCAGGGAGAACAGCATGAGCGGCCCAGTGCCGGCATCCCTGCCTCTCATGGCGATGCAAGCGGCCCAGACGCCATCGCAAGCAGCTCAAATGCCAGCATGGGCACTTGCGCTCCTCCTTGAGCTCTTTCCAGGTAAGAGCTCAGGAATGGGCTGTTAATCCTTATGTGATTTTGCTTCATATAGGCAACATTGTCAGTAAACTGAAAGCTCACTTCTTCGTGGTACAGCAGTATATGTGTTATAGTAACATTGTTGCTGTTAATATAAATTCATAGTTTGATTTCTTATGAATAGATAATGTTTCTATTTTCAGGTCATCCAAGTCTCATCCAGGACCTGTTGTCCATATTAGTGACAATCCAATGGATGAAGGCAAGGTATGTTAATGCAAAAAAGGGTTAAATAGAAAAATCAACTAAACAACTGTGCATAGTGTCATTACTTCTTGGGGTTAAAATATTGCAATTAAAACTTTTGAGATACTAGCTTATGAAAAGGGAATGAAACTTTTGGTAATGCTTGCGAAAAAGACTTATATTTAGAAATAAAAAACTATATTTAGAAATAAAAAACTATAGCAAGAAATTATCTGTCTGTCTATCCCTTTTTCAAAGGGATGCACACAAATATTAATCTAAGAGAACGTGGACTGCATGCATAAAACTGGGGGGAAAGCAGCTTGGGTGACCGTGAACAGAAAAAATATCTGGCAGAGAAAAGGTTAGGTATTCTTTCACCCTGTTTCTGCTTCATTGTAAGTTCATCATCTCTGAGTTGCTTTGCTCTTAAAAAATAGTCGCAGCCAGCTTATGGCAACCCCATAGGGTTTTCAAAGAAAGAGACTAACAGAAGTGGTTTGCTTTGCCTTCTCCTCTGAGGCAAGGGCATCTTGATATGTGGGTTGTTTTCCTTGCTCCATCCGGGGGAGGCAGGATCAATTTTTCAATTTCCTGTCTCCACTTGCGGGAAAACAGCCATCCTGCCTCTGAAGGGAGAGCAGGTTCTTCACACAGCTCCGTGCATTAGCTAGATTAAAGGAAACTTTCTTCTGTCTACCTCTCTGAATGAGTCCTTTGTTCTTACCTACCCTCTCTATTCCTCCCCTCACCCTTCTTACCAGCCCTTCCCTTCCCTGTGTGTTTTTTTCCTGGAGCCCTCGTTTTTCGGAGCCTCCAAAATGGCGGATGCCATTATTGAAAGGGAAGATGATCTCCTCTCCGTAGAAGACTATCGGTCTGGGCTGGTCCAATCCGCCCTAATGGACTCTGGCTCTCCCAACGGCCGTGAAGGGGGACCTTTAGGGACCCAGAATCAGGCCAGCAACCAGCAAATGGCCGAAGAAGCAGCCCCGGTGCAACCAAAGATGAAAAAGGCGTAAAAAACCGCGCCTCTGCAATCGGGGCACAGAAAGACAAAACGCGGCAGCAGATCCATCGCAGGCATGAAAGCCAGGAAAAGAGCCCCCGCCTCTTCTCAGCAAGCCCCAATAGCAGCACCGAGCATTCCTGCAGCCCCCCCTGATGGTGGCGCCCTCTTTTCTCCCGGCGGGACCCAGTAACGTTCCCTCGGCAGCCTCCTTTCTCCCTGCGGGAGTTGGTAACCTTCCCCCCCTCTTCCAAAGTAGTGGGCGGTCGATATTTATCCCGGAAGATGCAGACAATCTCGTTAATCTTGCCCTGCAAAGACAGTGGCAAGCATTTCAAGCCTTCCAGATGCATCTGCCCCCCTTTACTGGTCTGGTCCTGCTGGGTCCCCTTCCACCTCTACCTCCCACTCCCTCTCCACCAGGGAGGAGGATCTAAACCCCAACACTACAGGGTCCTCGGCTTCCAAGCAGCGGCCTACAAAGGCAGCCTTAAAACTGTGCTAGTGCTGCAGAGCATACCCAGGCTGCCCACCCTGAGTCCTCTGCCTCCACCCTAGATTCTGAGGAGGAAGAGAGAGAAGAAGGGGAATTCGACTCGGAGGAAGAAGCCTCTCAGTCTGAGGAACAACAGCCTAGGTTATTTTCTGGGGAAGATTACCAGGGGCTCCTAGCCAAGGCTATCCTGGCCCTGGACTTAAATGAGGAACCAGATGCCTCTGAGGACCCTAAGCCCAAGCTTAAACAAGGGGTTAAGGAATGCTTTCCCAGAAAACAGGTGCAGAATAATTTGGTTCCCTTCCCTGAATTCTTCATCAGGGCGGTTAGCGAGAAATGGGAAAACCCCTTTTCCAGCAAACTAGTTTCCCCTAACATGAAGAAACTTTACAACCTTGCACCTCATGCAATGAATATGCTCAAGGTGTCCCTAGTGGACGTGCCGGTGGTTGACCTCCAAGCTCCGGGCCTTGTTCCTGAGGATGGGATGGGGTCACTGCGCTACCAATTGGACAGAAAGTCGGATTATCTAGCCAGGAAAGCCCATGAGACTTTGTCCTTAGCAATCCAATCTAGTGCAACCACTTCTATTTTTGCCATGGCCTCTTTTTTATGGAGTTCATAAGAAGCTCATTCAGCTTGTTCCTGCTAATAATTGCAGGCCTCAAGAGGGTCCTGAACGCTATAACCCTGATGGCCGATGCCTCCTTAGACACTATGCCTTTATAGCACGATCCATGGCATCGGTTACCTCCCTAAGGAGGGCCCTGTGGCTGAGAGCCTGGCCGGCAGATTTCAGATCCAAGAACATTCTCATGTCATACCCCATAAAGGAGGGTAGACTGGAGAAAACTGGACAAGATTCTGGTGAAGACCAAAGATAAAAAGCAGGCACTCCCAAGACAGGTCAGAAAGGAACACAGATCCTCGACCTACCCGTCCTTTCGTTCTTCAAAGGTCCCTCCCAGATACAGGTCCGAGTTCAGGAAAAGCTCCTGGAACAACAGATCCTTTCGCAAGGGAGGAAGGTTTCAAAGGCAGGGCCAGCAGCCCAGGTCAGACAAAGGGGACAAGTTCCCCAAATCCAATCCCCAGTGATGCCAGCCCTCCAAGGGTGGGAGGGAGGCTTCAAGAGTTCACCGCAATGTGGGCCTTCTCCAATCCAGACAACTGGGTTACCCATATCATTGCAAAGGGATACCTTCTGGAATTTTCTTCCCTTCCTCGCGACCACTTTCTCCGGTTGCCAGTTTCCCTCAAGATGGACATGCACACCAGGACCCTCAGGGCTATTCAACACTTACTCCAGATCGAGGCCATATCTCTTGGGAGATATGTCAGGGAGTCTATTCAATCTTTTTTATGGTCCCCAAGAAAAATGGGGACTGGAGGGCCATCCTCAATTTAAAATACGTAAACAAAAGGATGCAATACAAACCCTTCCGTATGGAAACCCTTCAATCTATTGTAGAATCCCTTCTCCCTGGCACATTCATGACGGCGGTGGACCTAACCGAACTGTACCTCCATGTGCTCATTCATCCTATGCACAGGAGGTACCTCCTCTTTGCCTATGGTCAGAACCATTTCCAATTCAGGGCCCTCCCCTTTGGTTTGGCCTCCGTCTCTCGGGTGTTCACAGAGATTCTTGTCACGGTTATAGCCTCCCTCAGACAGGAATGTATCCAGGTGCATCCATACCTGGACGACATCCGGATCTGCGCAAAATCCAGAACACAATCCCTGCTTCACACGTCCAGGGTGATGCAAATCCTTCAGGAGCAAGGATACCTAATCAATTTTCACAAAGCTCTCTGATTCCGTCCCAAACCATGGTGCATCTGGGGGTCTGGATAAACTCAAAGGGGAATTCACTATCTCTCCCACCAGAGCGGGTTGAGAAAATCGTCTCCCTCGCATCCACCACAGCCAAGGCAAAGTCGGCCCGACTTATGTCCTTGGCAAGGCTCATGGGCCTCATGGTCGCATGCATAGCAGTAGTCCCGTGGGCCCGATTTCATTCCAGACAGCTCCAATGGCTGCTGTGCCCATTTCCTTATCCCTCGAGGTCAGGAAGAGCCTTCATTGTTGGTCTCTCCCATCAAACCTTCGAAAGGCAAGCCAATACATACATGAAGAGCCACTACAGATTTACACGGATGCCAGCCTAGTGGGTTGGGGAGTCACCCTCAACGGTCAAATGGCTCAGGGTCGCTGGGCCCCAGAAGAAACCAAATTGCATATCAACCTCCTGGAGTTGAGAGCTGTGAAGCTGGCACTATACAGGCTCACTCTGTCACTCAAAGGTCAACACATCCTCGTGAGGACGGACAACACGACAACCAAAGCTCCCCTCAACAAACAGGGAGGCTCTAAGTCCTCCTCCCTACATCAAGAGGCAACGCTGATCCTCAGGTAGGCCCAATCCAACATCAAATCCATTTGGTCAGAGCACATCAAGGGAGCCCTCAATGTGCAAGCGGATTGGTTAAGCCATCAGCTCGTCGATGAAGGCGAATGGTCCTTGGACCAAGACGTTTTTCAGCTCATCACTTCCAGTATCGGTGGAGCCGATGTAGACATGTTCGCCTCAGTCGTCAATCACAAAGTACCTCGGTTTTTCTCAAGGTACTACCACCCAAAAGTGGAGGGAACCGACGCCCTGCTCGGTTTTCTCAAGGTACTACCACCCAAAAATGGAGGGAACCGACGCCCTGCTCAGCCCATGGCCTCAGGGCCTACTATACACCTTTCCACCCCTGCCCATCCTTCCCAAGGTCCTACGCAAAATCCAGCAGGAGAAGGCCAACGTTCTCTTGGTGGCCCCGTTTTGGCCCCGCCAACCTTGGTTTGCAACCCTTCGTTTGCAACCGTTCGTTCGATAGGCACAAAAGAAGAAGGTGGATCCTTTACAGCCAGGAGTCCACAAGATTATGGAGTTTCTACAAGAAGGGGTGCGTCTCAAGCTGTCAGCCTCCACCCTGAGACGTCAGATTGTGGCCTTATCAACCGTCATCCCAGTGTCAGAAGGCGTCCCTACCTCCAGACACAATCATATCCTCGCCTTCTTAAAGGGAGTTTCTCAGACTCAGCCTCCGGTTGTCCATCGTTTTCCCTCTTGGAACCTCAACCTCCTGCTCAAAGCACTCACAGTCCACCCATTTGAGCCCCTAAAGTCAGTTCCCATAAAATACCTCCGCATGAAGGTTTTGTTTCTGACCGCCATCACTTCAGCATGACGCGTTTCAGAACTCAGAGCCCTGTCCATCCGTAAGGGCCTCTGCGTCTTTCATAGGGATAAGGTGGTATTGAGGCCGGATCCAACTTTTCACCCTAAGGTGAACTCCCATTTCCATAGGGATCAAGAGATCAGCCTCCCGTCCTTTTGTCCTAAGCCTTCTTGTTCCAAGGAAAAATTGTGGCACACTCTGGATCTCCGTAGAGCCATTCGCACCTACTTAAACAGAACGGAGGAATTCCAACAATCGGACTACATGTTCATAGGGATCTCCAATTCCAACAAAGGGGAAAGAATGTCAACAGCAGCCATTAGCTACACACTCTAACTATGCATAGCTGAGGCCTACAAGGCCAGCAACATTACTGTTCCAGAAGGCATCACAACTTATTCCCTACGTAGTGCGGCCACCACGACAGCCTTTGACAGACAAGCCCCAGTCGATGAGATCTGCCGGGCTGCCACATGGTCATCGATGTCCACCTTCATCAAGCACTACAGAATTAACACATGGTCCTCGGCTCAAGCAGCCTTTGGACACAGAGTTTTGCAGCTCGTTGTCAAGGAAGGCTCATAACCCACCCGCATGGGAGCTCTTGAAGGTCCCACAGATCAAGATGCCCTGGCCTCAGAGAACGGAGTCTTGACTACTTACTGTGAGGACTACTTCTCTTTTGAGGCGAAGGGCATCTTGCTCACCCGGGCGAAGATTCAGTGCAATTTACCAAGAATCTCGCGACCACGAGCCCTCCATCTTATCCTATGAGTACGACATGACTTAGAGATCAGTTATGTGATGCAAAGAGCCGACATATCAGATTAACCTTGGTTGCTCTGTCCCTCCGTTTATTGTCATTATTGTTGTTCTAAGTTATAGTTTATTCATTCCTGTCAAATTAGCTAGGCAAGCCTGTAACTGGGTTCCTGCAGGTTTTTTCCCGCTAGCGGAGACAGGAAATTGAAAAATTGGTCCTGCCTCCCCCGGATGGAGCAAGGAAAACAACCCACAGATCAAGATGCCCTTCGCCTCAGAAGAGAAGGCGCCCTCATGGTAAGTAGTCAAGGCTCCAATCCTCTGCATAGCAGCCCTAGAATTCCTTTTAAAAAAATTAATAAAAGCAAAAGATATAAAATATAAAATAAAAACATTGGTCCTTTCCATAAAAGAAGGATAAGAGTATTTTACATAAAGTACACTATACAGTACTTGATAAATACAGCAATAATGTTAATATTATAGAGTAAATTATGATAATATAAAATAAAAAACAGTGGTGATTACTATTATAAATCTAAACATAAATTTCTAAGAATATTTTCCAGATAATAACAAATTAAGTTCATATATTATTATCATCTGTCCATAATATATTTAGATGTTTTTCCCTTTAACACCTTTTCAACTCAGTATAACAAAAATATTGTTAATAATTCATATATATCTCTTCAACAATCTCCTCCTCTCCTTTTTAAACGAATAATATGAATAGTATGCTTTCCATCTGGCTTGAAATTCTTTGGTTGGTCTATTATTCACATAGTTAATTTGCCATTACTGCATATTCAGCTACTTTGCTTTCCCAGTCCTGCCGGCATTCTTCTACTTTCCATTTTGCTGCAAATGTAACTCTGGCCATCGTTATCATTTATCTAAACAATTCTTTCAAGAGTTTTGGAATATTTGGGAGTAAAATGCCCAATAGCATGCCCTTGGCTTCCATAGCAAATTTAATTAAGATTTTCTGGATTTCAGCATGAATTTCTTTCCATTTTTTTTTGTCTTTTTGCACATCTACCACCTCTTTGCATTTCCAACATTTCCCATTACAGTTCTTGTCCATCTTCTCGGTATTCTTTGGAATAATATCACCAATAAAACATCTTCTACCAATTTTCTCTTAATGTTTGACTTGCTGTGAATTTTATATCTTTCATCCATAAGGTTTCCCATTGTTGGAGTGATATCTCTTCCTCAAATGTTTGCATCCATCTAACCATACATGTTTTAACTTGTTCTGTTTCTGTGTCAAATTGAAGTCATAGCTTATACATTCATTCTAATGTGTTCTTCTTGCTGCATTATCACTTTTCAAACTCTGTCAACTTACTTACTATGCTACTTGCTGTGTGAATGTCCTTTTTTAATCTTGAAACTAATTGAAAAAATAATAGCCATTGTACATTTTTGCCTTTGCCCTTCAACTTTTGCCAAGATTTGATTTCTCCTTGAGCCTTGGAATTCCTTAGTGGTCTCCCATCCAAATACTAAATAGGGCCAATCCTGCTTATCTTACGAGGTCTGATGAGATTGGGCTAGCCTGGGCCATCAGGTCAGGTTCCAAATAACTACATGACTATTTCTTCACTACAGCCATTTTTTTTGTTTCTTAAATAGTAACTTGCCATGCCACGTGATAAATTCTTTGAAACTGTAGAGACCTTCCAAAACACTTTGTGAAATAGCATAGTCATCTGTCTGTTGTTCAAAGGAATAAAAAGAAAGCCTGAAATAGCTTTTTGCATCCTTGCTACTGTACAATAAATAAGAATTTACAGTTAATAAACGTGGCTTCTGTGCAGTCCCACATTGGGACTTCATGTGCGCAGGCCAGCCATGGAAAATATTTCCAAAGCTTTCTAGTAGACTAGGAGCACCCCTCCTCCCTCTGTTGCTTTCCTGCCAAAACAATCACATGAGCAGTTGCTACTCCTTCAGTTCTCTTTTTGCCACTGTGAAGAGAGGCTCTCCATTGCTGTTCAGTCCTCAGCTCATTCTTGAGGCTAAGGAGGCTTGTTTCTAACAAAAGGGTTTTTTTTGTCCTCAGTAGTAATTCTTTTTCTTCCCCCCTCCTTTTTTTGCAGTCAAGTCACAGCTAACTTATGGTTCCCCCCTAGGGTTTTCAAGGCAAGAGACCTTTAGAGGTGGTTTGCCATTGTCTGCCTCTGGTATCCCTTGGAGGTCTCCCATCCAAATAGTAGCCAGGGTCGGGGCTGAAAATGTGACTGTCCCAAGGTCACTCAGTAAGCTTCCATGGGGCGAGTGGGAATTTGTACCTAGCATTCCCCAGGTCCTAGTCTGACTCCTTAACCACTACACCATGCTGGCTGTCATCAATAGTCATTCTAGTGAAGAATAAACTACATTTAAAGAAGAAACGTTTTTGGCATTTCACATTGTCATTGTGACTCAAAAGGGGGCTTCTCTGGATTCTGCTGACTGTGGCTTTGCCTTATTTGCCTGGGGGTTCACACAACAGAGGGTCTGCTCTTTCTGTCACCAATTTACCCTAAAGGCATGATTGGGTAGAGCTGGACTTTTTCAAAGGCTTTGACTGTGCGCCAGCTTGAATAAAGGCACCTTCTCCCTCCCTGGCGAGATGTGGTCTGAAAGAGCCTTGCATTCACTGGCTCTTTTCAAAGGCTTTGGTTGTGTGCCAGTGTGAATAAAGGCACATTCCCCCTCCTTGGCTGTGTCGGCTCTGAGGGGAGAAACCTGGAGGTGTTGCCTTCAGAGCCTCTGATTCTGAATGGCTCTTTTCTAAGGCTTTGGCAACAGCCTTCCCGACTGAAGGAATCCCTCCCTGGCTTCTGTCTGCAGAGGAGAAGCTTGGAGGTGTGGTCTGATGAGAGCCTTTTTTAATGGCCTTCCCTGCCTGCCCTCAGTTTCAAGGTGAAATCCATGGAGGCATGGGTTAATAGAGCCTTGCTATTCTTAATGGTTCTTTGTGAAAGGTGTTATGTATCAGGAGGGTATTGGGCCTTTTAGTTGGGGTTGTTTGGACCTCTTCAGCCCCTGTAGGTTTGGAGAGTTGCTAAAGTGGGTAGTGTTTCCTGTTTTGTTGTTAGCTGTGTTCTGAGGCAACCAGCTAGTTATTCTTAAGACCTGCTGAGCTTCATTTTACTGCTCACGATGCTATTTTGAATTATTCTTATGTGTTAAGGAGGATACCTTAAAAAGCCTACCTTTAGGTCCAGGTCATCTTATTATGTGTATTGTAGTCTTTAAACTTTTGCTTGGCCGTCTTAATCATAGACCTCTCTACCCTTCCTGCAAAGAGTCCCTCTGCCATTGGTGGTGGAAGCTGTCAGTGGCAGAATTCCAACATTCCCCTTCATTTGGGGTTATGCCTTGGCTGATTTACAAAATGCATGGCGATTAGGGTGGCCCATCCAAGGTTGTCATATTGTTTTCCCTTCTCTGTTAATGGTTGGTTGTTGATCCTTTCCAGGCCAACCCTTTTGATTGAGTTTCCTGATTGAGTTTCCCCTTGCCTTTCTCAGTCTTTAGTTAGTCCTTATTTTTCTGAGCTTGTTAGCTTTTTTTGACTTCCACAGCTGCAATTTCTGGCCTTTTTACATATCTTTAGGTGACACTATAACAAAATTTGGTTTTTGGACTATATTTCACCCTTCAGGAGAAGCCCAGAATTGATTTTCTTTCTTTCTGAGACAGAGCTAATGTGCACCATTCTGGTGGTCTCAGCACTGCAATTTTCTCAGGGCACTCCTTTTGACACTGAGCCTTGGGAAGTTAGTGCTATCTGAGATACCTCCTTCCCTATAGTATATGCTGTGGGCATATGTCTCCCAGTGGTTCCTGCAAAATTAGTTTGTCATTCTACTACTTTCACCAAGTTCATTAGATGTACTTTACTTTTGCCGAAGGCTTTCACGGTCAGAGTTCATTGGTTCTTGTAGGTTATCCGGGCTGTGTAACCGTGGTCTTGGAATTTTCTTTCCTGACGTTTCGCCAGCAACTGTGCCAGGCATCTTCAGAGTAGTAACACTGAAGGACAGTGTCTCTCAGTGTCAAGGGTGTAGGAAGAGTAATATATAGTCAGAAAGGGGTTGGGTTTGAGCTGAGTATTGTCCTGCAAAAGTAATGTGCTAATCATTGTCCTGTAAGTATCAAGATAATGTGCTAATGAGGGTATGGTATGTTAATATGGAACCATTGTATCCTGAAGTGATCTGTTAATGTGTGTAATCCAAAGCTAATCTGCATGGCTATTGTTGAATGTTGTCTTTGTTAGTCTGGAGGTTTTTTAGAACAGGAAGCCAAGCCTTATTCATTCTTAAACTCTCCTCTTTTCTGTTAAAGTTGTGCTGATGTTTATGAATTTCAATGGCTTCTCTGTGCAATCTGACAAAATAGTTGGTAGAATTGTCCAGTCTTTCAGTGTCTTGGAATAAGACCCTGTGTCCTGTTTGTGTCAGTCCATGTTCAGCCACTGCTGATTTCTCAGGTTGGCCAAGTCTGCAGTATCTTTCATGTTCTTTTATCCTTGTTTGTATGCTGCGTTTTGTGGTCCCGAACTGTGGAGAAGTTTACATCGGGACCACAAAACGCAGCATACAAACAAGGATAAAAGAACATGAAAGATACTGCAGACTTGGCCAACCTGAGAAATCAGCAGTGGCTGAACATGGACTGACACAAACAGGACACAGGGTCTTATTCCAAGACACTGAAAGACTGGACAATTCTACCAACTATTTTGTCAGATTGCACAGAGAAGCCATTGAAATTCATAAACATCAGCACAACTTTAACAGAAAAGAGGAGAGTTTAAGAATGAATAAGGCTTGGCTTCCTGTTCTAAAAAACCTCCAGACTAACAAAGACAACATTCAACAATAGCCATGCAGATTAGCTTTGGATTACACACATTAACAGATCACTTCAGGATACAATGGTTCCATATTAACATACCATATCCTCATTAGCACATTATCTTGATACTTACAGGACAATGATTAGCACATTACTTTTGCAGGACAATACTCAGCTCAAACCCAACCCCTTTCTGACTATATATTACTCTTCCTACACCCTTGACACTGAGAGACACTGTCCTTCAGTGTTACTACTCTGAAGATGCCTGCCACAGTTGCTGGCGAAACGTCAGGAAAGAAAATTCCAAGACCACGGTTACACAGCCCGGATAACCTACTTTACTTTTCTTCATCTTTTATTTTAGTGCAAATGCTCCGCATTGTCACTGAATGCATTGCAGTTATGTTTTCCTCAACTAATAGTGGGCCAACTCCCAGATACTCTGGAGACCTGGGCTATTTGGCCTTGCGTCACAGGACATTCCATGCCCTGTCCTTTTTTGCTCCTTTTTTGACAGGGCCCCCCTGACATTGGGAAATACCCTTACCATCCCTTGCCAAGGTAATCTGTTTTTATGTTTTTTCCCTGGCAGTTTTGCTGTGCAGATTGTTCGGCAAGCTGCACAAGGTTCATGAATGATGTGCCTCCTTTCCTTTGGCCACATCAGGCCTGTTTCACTGCTTTCATTGTAATGGTGCGGATCTGCTTATTCTCATTCCCACTGATGACTTCAGTAGTTTTGATCAGCTCCTTTTGATCAGGTTTTTCTGAGTGGCAAGTACCACTCCTTCACTACCAGATCTTTCACCTCTAAGTGGAAAATATTCTCTACTGAGGCTGTAACAGGGTTTGGAACCTTCTTCTTGTGCTGTTGATTATGGTTTGGCTGCTGGTTGGGACTCAAACTCTCTAAATTTCTCTCTTCCTTATTGGATTTCTAGAGATATTACAAACACAGCTATAATCCATCATTAATTATTTTTTTTTGCACTCCCCTGGTGCTTCATTTATAATAGAGTTTTTAAAAATATGCAGCACTTCCAAGTATGGTATGAAGACATGGTGAGTTCTAACCTATGCCCCCGACATTCATGAAGTTTCAGTGTGTAAAACTATGACACTCTGTTGCACTAAAATAAAATTATGACACTCTGTCTGTGTGGCTGTTCAATGATATTTTACTTATCACAGCTCTCTCCAACCGAGTGCTGCTTTTCTTTGCCACATTCCTGCATGTATTTTGGTTGGGGTACTTGTAGAGAGCTTCCTGCTCCTTTATAAGACAGTTCTGGGTGAATGTTAATATGAGATGCTAAACTGTGGGGAAGGTGATCCTCCACTGTCTCTTCCTTTGAGAGCTTCACACCTACCTCCTTAACTGAGTGAGCTTGCTAATCTCTAAATGTGGGACTGCATAGAAGTCATGTCGATGAAAATAGGGTTGCACTTACCTCTAACTGTTTTTCATCCAGTGGTCTTCTGTGCAAGCACACATCCCTCCCTCCTGCCCCACTGCGAACTCTCTGGAACCTTAGTTTCTTGGGGTCTCCAGCAACAGCATGGAGAGAACTGAGGGAGTAGCACCCCTCCTCCTGGTCATGTGATCATTTTGGCAGGAAAGCACCAGAGTCTACTAGAAAGCTTTGGAAATCTTTTCTGTGGCTGGGCTACGCACACACAGTCCTACTGTGGGCCTGCACAGAAGACCACTTGAATAACAGTTACAAGTAAGTGCAACTCTGTTTTATAACTTGTAAGTAGTGTGTTTCTAAACATTTTGTGCAATTTGGTATAACTCTATTTAGCATATTTAGGAGTTGCTTTTATAATGTTCCTAGTACAGTTTCTTCTAGTATATACTCTCTTTAGTTGCAAGAGGGTTTAAAAAAAATAGATTAAAACTGTAACCGTCCATGAGGGTACCTCTGTAATGGAATGGGATTGTAGTCTGTGGTATTGATTATTATAGGTATCACCTTGTTTTTATGGCTTTATTTTAAATCTCTATATTGTTTATGGTGTACCTTGCCTTAGATAGTTTGTTTGCTTTGTTCTCTTTCTATAAACCCTAGTCCTATTGTCCTATTGCAGTGTTTATTGTTTGCCATGCTGTCTGATTGCACTGCTTTATCCAGTGATCTGCCTTGAATCTCAGCAAGAAGGGCATACTATAAAAAGTGAATACAATAAAAATAAAACCCCTTGCATGTGTAAAACCAGTGTAGACTCCTCCCCCCACATGATGTTTTCTGCACACAGGGTGTGTATTATGTGAGGTAGAATTTATATGTGCAATAGTGTACCAGCAGACTGTGTACAGCTCCTGGGATGCATTGTAACAAGTGCTTTTTATGAACATCTGATTTGGCTTTTTAATCTTCTTTGCCCTTGTTAGCAGCAAGTGAGTAATTTAGCACTGCAAACTAAATCTTAATCCAATTGTGAGATGAAGCACTGCAGATGATGTTTAATGCTCTAAGAAGAAAAGTAAACAAACCAGAATGGGGGAAGAGGATAGTGGAGCACCAGATGTGCTCAGATCAAACTATGCATATAAACTCCTGCCATATTTTGAACTCTTCAGGGTGATAAATTATGCATGCAAAATAATATGGAAAATCCAGTTTCACACATGGAATCTACTTTATGTATGGCTTATAAAATGTTAAGGAAGAGCAGCACGCTTTGTATTGGCTTTTAGCTCCGATATTTCACATGAATATATTCACTAGGGTTGCCAGGTCCCTCTTCAACACCAGCAAGAGGTTTTTGGGGTGGAGGCTGAGAAGGGTGGGGTTTGGGGAGGGGAAGGACTTCAATGCCATCGAGTCCAATTGCCAAAGTGGTCATTTTCTTCAGGTGAACTGATTTCTATCAGCTGGAGATCAGTTGTAATAGCAGGAGATCTCCAGCTAGTGCCTGGAGGTTGGCAATCCTAATATTCACACAATTTGCTTTGACAGTCTATCCTGTGGGAGGCCAGGGTTTAGTGAGGGGAGGGAGCTCAGCAGAGTGTAATGCCTTGGAGTCCACCCTCCAATGCAGCCATTTCTCCAGGGGAACTGATCTTGGTCACCTGGAGATCAATAGCTAGGGTTTCCAACCTCCAGGTACTAGCTGGAGACCTCCAGCTATTACAACTGTTCTCCAGCCTCCCCAAACCCCGCCCTTCTCAGGCTCCACCCGAAAAATCGCCCGTTGCCGGCGAAGGGGGACTTGGCAACCCTATCAATAGCAGATCTCCAGGTGCCACCTGGAGGTTGGCAATCCTATCTATCATGATTTATAAGAATATTAAAGTATAAAATGAACTCATTTTGATGAGTTTAATTTTCATCCCTTAAAAAGAGAAATTTGGTGTTAGCTTGTATAATTACTAATGTGGAGTCCATGAGAATTAGGAGAAAAAATAAATTTATTTCTGTTTCACTTTGACATGTTTCCAGGCTCTGTTAGTTCTATAGCTTCAGCATATCAAATTGGAATCTCATCTTTTGGTCTGCAGTACTAGAGTAATGTTATGTATAGTATTGTGCTTAGCTAGTTATCCTCAGCACTAGTATACTGAGACAGCAAGCCTAGAATTAGGCGACAAATATTTTAATTTTGGAAGTGACTTTATTTTAATCTCTCGAAGATTTAATATTTTCTGTTGTGATCTTTTTTACAGCTCTTGATTGGTTTTGAATCTGGAACAGTAGCATTATGGGACCTCAAGTCAAAGAAGGCAGATTACAGATACACGCATGATGAGGTAATAGAAAGGCAGATTTTTTTTATTGTTTGTGGTGTCATAATTTCATTGACAGTATTAGAATGGATGCTTTTTTTTAGAAATACAATCTCACCAAGTTTTTTTAAAATTATGAAAATGTTGTTAGCCTGACTTTTTGGCCCTACATGTTAATAATAAAAAAATTAATTTCTGTGCATCATTAACTTGCTCGTGCTTGTATAAAATATGAGACTGAGTTCTCATGTGAGAACACACAGCTTGCTCTAGAGCTAGTGGGAGAGGAAGGTGGGCACAATTTTGTCCAGTTTTTTCTCCTTTGCAGCCATCCATATCACATAGAATTTTGTCCTTGAGGCTCTTTCCAACCGTCCACAGTTTTTTTGTGGCTGCTGGAGTGGGAGAGGCAAGAATGATCTCCTTTTGGTTCATAGGAGCCAAGACTTCGTTTGGTGCTTGCTGCAATAAATTGTGAAGATGGATTTTGTGCTGGACATGTGCCATGGACCCATAGCCAGATTTTTATGATTGGAAATATACATATTTTTCTTATCTTACTGAATACCATTCTCCTCTTCTTTCTGTCTGCACCCCTTGAGGTTCCAAACTCCTGGCTGAAAAATTCCTGGGGATTTGGGGGTGGTGCTTGGGGAGGGGAGTGACCTCAGCAGAGTGTAATGCCATAGAGTCCAGCCTGCAAAACAGCCATTTTCTGTAAGGGAACTGATCAGTCTGCAGATCAGTTGTAATTCTGGGAGGTCTCCAGGCCCCACTTGGAAGGTGGCAACCCTAATACCCCTTCAGTAACTCCATTGTCTGTCTTTATATCCCATAGGTTTCTTTATACCTGTGTTTCCTTTCCTTTCCTCCTTCTGCCTCATATTGTGGGTGCTTCCAGTACACTCCATCCATAGAACCTTATGTTCTCATTTTCTTTCTCTTTGATTACAGCCGGCAAGGTGTAGTAGTTAGTGTTAGACTAGAATCTGGATCACTCAGGTTTAGATCCCCACTCTGCCATGAAGCTTGCTGGATGACCTTGGGCAAGTCACATGCACTCAGTCTAACTTACCTCACAAGGTTGTTGTCAGAATAAAATGAAAGAAGATAAAACGTTGTAAGCTGCTGTGGGAAAACAATCAGGATTAAATGAGGTATAAATATTTAAATAAATAAAACACACTTTCCCAACAATTCATGCCAGTGAAAAAATCACAGATGTAAGTATGCAATGCTGTAAGTCTTACAATTTTCAATTGCTAGGAAAACTGGAATCTTTACTATATGCCTCTGAATCCTGAGAGAACATTGCAGATACAGTGATTCAGGCTGGGTGTGTGCATATTGATAAACCCGAACTGAAAATAAACTCTAAATTAGCCATTTCGGTAAATTTCCAGTTCAGGTTTACCGAATGCACAAACCTGGGGAGAAAGCTGAAGCCAAACAGGCAATTCTGGGAAAAGCCAAATAATTATTCAGGTTTTTTTTCAGATCCTTGGGTGTGTGTGTGTCATTTTTCGAGATAGAGCCCCCAAATTCACAGCGTAGCTTGAAGGGACTATTCTTGCACAAACCCCAAAGTTTGGTGAAGATTGGGTCAGGGCCCCCGATTTTATGGGGTTCAGAAGGGGTCGCCCACTCCTCCAGTTGTCAATGGAGGAGGGGGGCAGCCCTTTCCAGACCCCATAAAATCGGACCCCCTGACTCAATCTTCACCAAACTTCAGGGGTCGGACAAGGAGAGTCCCTTCAAGTTACGCTGTGAATGTGGGGGCTCTACCTCCAAAAATGCCCCCCAGGAGAATTTTAAATGTACTGACCTTTTTTGACTTGTCAGTAATCGCTGCCGGTCTGCTTCTTCCCTCCCTCATGGTCAAGATTGAATTATGGGAAATTGAGTTTTCCCACACTTGTAATGGCTGCTTCCTTCCTTACTCAAGAACTCAATTTCCCATAATGAACAGCAACCTTGCAATCCACTTTGCAATTATTGTCAATGGAAAAGGGGGCGACCCCTTCCAAACCCCATAAAATTGGACCCCCTGACCCAATCTTCACCAAACTTTGGGGTTTGTGCAAGAACAGTCCCTTCAAGCTACACTGTGAATTTGGGGGCTCTACCTCTAAAAATGACCCCCCCCCAGGCCAAATATTTTCAGGAAACCCAGAAATAAGCCAAATGCCTATATTTACCAGTATGGGTATTCGGCTTATTTCAAGATTCCCGAAACAAAATCGGGCCCAATAAACCTGAACCTGAAATTTAACAATGTTTTTGTTTTGCGCAGCCCTAATTCAGTCATTTTCCCCATCCCAACTCGTACTGAAGTATTTGTGACACTTTAGATTTTCCCACAAAGATTTGGAAAAGGGTCACACATAATGACCTTTTGGACTTTCCTCACAGTGCTACAAATAGAAAGGGTGGAAGTCACAATTGATTCATGAGCTTTATGTTGTGTCTGTTCAGTGCAAAAACTCCTTCTGCAGTTATGATTATTAAGAGCATTTTCTTAAAGGGTTCTCATGTTCAAAATTATTGAGGGGGGGAACTGATGCAAAACTGATGTAGTTGTATATTAGTATATCTACATACTCCTGGCTCCATCAATTCTTTAATGTTACACTTCATTTCATGGCAAGATGCAATACACTATGCATTTTAGAGTTAAAGTGTTGTGATGGAGAACATTGCCAAGGCTGCTGTTAAATTATCCTTCCTGTGTAAAAATAAGAATGCTTGCATTTTTGTGAAATCTGTTTTAATGACTTTGCCACTTGTAACATGGTCTAATCCAAATGTGTATCTCTTGTTCATTTATGTCCCTCTTAGTCTTTCTCAGTTGAGATAGTAAACAAGTAGGGGAGGATTGTTCTTGGAGGGTGTGAAGTTGACTGAATTCCAGGGAACTGTAGAATACATAGGCACCACTTTGAATGTCACTCTACCAGTGAGCTGATAGAAGGGTATCCTTGGTAATTGAGAGGATGGTCAGTGATCCTCCATGCTGTGGTGGTCAACATCTGAAGTAGAGGAAGTACTTAAATTATGCTCAAACTGATTAGGCTTCTTTAAGGCTGTGCCACAGAGATGAAATATTCTCTATAATTCTGTATACAAAGTGCTGTGTAGCTACTGTTTTTGGTGGTAAATTTGGGCTCATTGCCTAATGTATGAAGTATGTTTTATCCACAGAGCTGTTTGCTGTTATAGCTCTGTTTGTTCAATGTGGTCTATTGTAGTCAAATTGCATAGTTTTAACTCTATATGCGACTTTCTGTTTTGGAAGTCTGTTTGTGATTAGCTTGTTAAACGAATCCATATTCATTTAGAATAATGAAGCTGAGATTTCACTGTGATTGCTGTATCTATCACATTTTTATCCTGCCCTCCGTTCAAGGACTTCCTCTCCATTTAATCCCCACAACTAGAGATGCTGAAAATCCTACTAGTTCAGCTCAGTCCCATTTGCCTTTTTTTTTTTTAACGATGATGTTTAGTTCAGCCGGTTCATGGCTGTTTGGTAGGTTACTTCTCTGTATTCCTTTCTAAATAGTGCAATGCAATACAGTGTATTTGGCAGCTGTAGACATCACCCCCTTTTTTTCCTACCAGAAAACCTTTAAATAGAATTGGTAATTGTAATTTTGGAACCACCCTCTTGTGGGGGGCTTTCAAAATGTGGTGAGGGGGTTTGTGTGTGTCAGCGAAGCTGAGAGCAATTCTTTAAAGAGTTTAGACTCTATCAAGCAGCTAAACTAGCGGAGTCCCTCAAAGTGGAATGGCCACAGCTGAGACACCAGACATGGATGCATCCACCCCCTTCAGGGATCAACAGCCACATCAGCAGAAGAGAACAGACAGTTCCAGCAGTGCTGGGGGTGGGGGAATCCTTGATGGCTAGCTTCTGGGCATCAGCAGCAGTGGAAGGTGACACTGGTGGAGGATCTTTCGTAGACAACGGCAGTGATACTTCAGCTAACCCTGGTTATTATTTCGCAGAAGAAGGCAATGGAAAAGCACTTCTGATCATCTCATAACTTGAAAACCTTGTAATGAGACAATTCAAAAGAGGGAGAAAAGATATAGTGCTGGAAGACAGGACACCCACATTGGATGGAACTCAGTTAGCTACTGGGGAACAGCAGAGGACAAGTACGAATAGTGCTATTCTTAATGAAGCCACTGTATTAAAGCTGAAAGGATGTTCAGTTGTTGATGTGAATGGCTGTGAAAAGAAAGTCCAAAGCTTTTCGACGCATATAATAGGAACATGAGATGTGAGAAGTATGAATCAAGGTAAACTTGAAATTGTTAATAAGAAGAACTAAAGTAGACTATATTAGGACATTTTCAGTTAGAAAATTATAAAGTGTTTTACTTGGGAAATGACAAACACGGAAGAAACGGAGTCTCTCTGAAAATGAGGCTAGATGTAACAAACCATCAGGGGCTATAATCGAAAGTCTGACCAAATAATATCACTCAAATGTCATGGAAAGCCTATCAATATAACCATCATTCAAGTTTATGCCCCAACTATAGATGCTGAAGATTAAAGAAATTGAAAGCTTTTATGCAAGTGTCAAGGAAGGAATTGACCACACACGTAAACAAGAAGTTCTGATAATCATAGGTGACTGGAACACAAAAGTGGGAAACAGAGTAGAATCAAGTATTGTTGGCAAATTTGGGCAAGAGCACAAAATGAAGCAGAAAGCGACTCATAGAATTCTGTGAAGACAGCAATTTGTTCATTGCAAACACATTTCAGGCAACAGAACAGATGATTGTATATATGGACATCACCAGATGGCCAGTATGGAAATCAAATAGATTACATGATTGGAAGTAGAAGATGGAGAAACTCTATTCTGTCTACTAATACAAGACTAGGAGCTGACTGTAGTACAGACCTTGAATTGTTAATATCTGTCCAGGTTCAGGCAGGCATCTGGGGCAACAGGCAGTAAGCATAGTCCAAGGCACAGTCCAGGGTCAGCACACAAGTAGTTAAGAGTTCAAGCACCAAAACTGGAGAGCAGAAGCCAGAAGGCACAAGTCAGGTCACAGTAAAGGTCAGTAGTAAATCCAAGCAACAAAGTCCAAATCCAGTCCAAAGGTCAAGCACATAGAGTTCTAGGGAACTGAGCATAAGCTTTGTGGACAAGATGCTTCCACACTGGTTCAGCCTTCTCAGGCTGCTTTTATCAGGGAAACCCTGATCAGGAGCAGGTGCAGCTCCTCAACCTGCTGAGTCACCCTCAGACAGATGCTACTCATCAATGACTGGGTAGCCAATGTGTCTGTCAGCCCTGATCCTGTGGTGACTCATACAGGCTGAGGTTGATCGGTGCTGAGCTGCCAATCACGTGCTAGGGTACCACTGCTGTGCCTCCCTCCGGGCCTGCCTTCTTCAGTGTACCAAGTGTACCAAGTGCTCTGGTGACACCAGTGTACCAGTGTACCAAGTGCTCTGGTGACCCCAGGGGTGAGCTGCAGCTCTTCTACTTCAGCTTTGGATCCCATGCTGCCAGACTGAGGGTGTGGCATGCTGACTTTGGCCTGAGACGTCCCTTCTGCACCTGGTGGAGGCTCTGCCTTGTCCAGTGGATCTTTCTGTGGCATCCAAGGGCTGGGGCCAGCTTCCTCCATCTCTTCCTCGTCCGAGTAGGCGTTGGCAGGTGTCAGCCCTTGGCCCACAGAACCAGAAATCACCACAAAGTCATATAGAGTCCAAACAGATGGCTTTTACTGGTCAAATAGGCATACAGTGCAAACGAATAAAATGACAGCTATGAGAGACTCACTAGCTGGGAGATAATATAAGGCAGAAAAGGCGGGAGATTACAAGCATAGGCTGAATACAGTTTCCCAGGAGCTGAGTTCCCAGGCCTAGGTATGCGACCTTGAGGGCCAGACAGTACAGCGCAGAGACAGAGGCAATAACGAAACCGAGATAGCAGCCTGACATTCTGCTCCCCTCAAGGCCCCCTCCCAGTTCGCAAGGGGGCTGGCTTATCCGGGTAAGCAATGTGAAAGGCGTTGACGAGGTCGGGGGCGGAGACATCCCGTGCGCGCACCCATTCGTCATAGGCAGGGGGGAAATGTTTCCAACGGACTAAATACTGCAGGTTGCCATGGTGAACACGGGAGTCAAGGATCTTGGAGACTTCGAAGTGTTCCTCCCCCCCCCACCATGATGGGTTGCGCAGGAGGTGGATCCGGATGCCACTGTGGAGAAGCAACATGGGGTTTGAGGAGGCTAATGTGGAGAACAGGGTGCACACGCCTCAAGGATTTGGGGAGAGCCAGTTCCACCGTGACAGGGTTTATGACCCGGGTGATGGGGAAAGGGCCAATGAATTTAGCACTGAGCTTATGGCACGGACGGGTGGAACGGAGATTTTTGGTGGAAAGGTAAACCAAAGCACCCACTTGCAGATCACCCCCGGGGGAGCGATGTTTGTCAGCTTGCGCTTTGTATTTACGCTTGGCCCGGTCGAGGTTGCTAACGAGCCAGGGCCAAGTGGTACGGAGGGCGTGTGCCCAGGAGGCAATGTCGGGGTTCCCCTCCCCCTCTACATCATCTGCAGGAGCAATAGGACTGAAATCTTGTCCATACACAGCAAAAAATGGGCTAAAACCTGTGGATTGATGCATGGCATTATTGTAGGCATATTCTGCCAAAGGTAACAGTTCCACCCAGTCATCCTGGTGGTAGTTAACATAACATTCAATAACATAACGTAACATAACATTCAAGTACAGCATTGACACGTTCGGTTTGACCATCAGTTTGAGGATGGTATGCACTAGACAACCCTTGTTCCACTCCCACCAACTTGAGGAAAGCTTTCCAAAACTTAGAAACGAAACCACTTCCGTGGTCACAAATTATCTTACGCGGAAACGAATGTAAACGAAAGATATGCGTCACGAAGAGGCGGGCCAGTTTCTGAGCAGAGGGGATCCCTGCGCATGGAATCAAATGTATTTGTTTAGAAAACAAATCAGTAACAACCCACAACACAGTTTTACCCCCACTGAGAGGGAGATCAGTCATAAAGTCCATAGCAATCACTTCCCAAGGTTTGCTGGGCGTTTCAAGAGGTTGTAGCAGTCCCGGGGGTTTGCCCTGCGATCGTTTCGCAGCGGCACAAACGGGACAGCTGCGGATGAAGGAGTCAATGTCGGAACGCATTCCCCCCCACCAGAACTGTCTGCGCAATAAGTGAAGGGTTTTCAGAAACCCAAAGTGCCCAGCTGTTTTGGCTCCATGAGCTAAATGTAAAACGTCCTTCCGGAGAGCTTTGGGTACATACAATTTCGAGTCCTTGTACCAGGACCCTCCCTGTTCCAAAACACCAGGAGGTAGGGTATGAGCGGAGCGTTCTAAAAGGCACTGGTCCCGAAGGACATTTAAAAAGGACTCGGAGATGGGGATTTTGGAGGGGGCCCCCCCGTCGGCCATGGAGATCTTAGAAACAGTTATGGGGCTAGTGCTTACGTGCGGCGGCGCGCAGACTGCAGGCGGCTGGGCGGCCGGAGGGGTAGGAAGGGCGGGAACGCCGGTCTGTTGCGGTGGCGGCTGGGCAGCCGGTTGGGCTGGCGGAGCTTGTAAGTTGGGTAAGGCGTGCTGATGCTGGGATCGAGTTTGCACAGCCAGCATAGGTAGGGCCCCACGTTGCATAGGGGTGAACAGAGAGTTGGTGGGTCTCTCGAGTTTTACCGGATATTGTGGTAAACGGGAGAGGGCATCCGCGAGAACGTTTTGCTTCCCAGGGACGTGCTTCAGGGTGAAATGGAACTGAGCAAAGAACTCCGCCCACCGTTGTTGTTTCGCCGATAGCTTATGGGACCCCGTGAGGGCAGCTAGATTTTTGTGATCGGTCCAAACCTCAAAGGGGACTTTAGACCCTTCCAAGAATTGCCGCCATAGAGTCAGTGCATGATGAACTGCTGAGGCCTCTTTCTCCCAGATGGGCCAGTTTAATTGAGCGTGCGCAAATTTTTTTGAAAAGTAAGCGCAAGGGTGAAGAAGACCATCCGGTCCTTGCTGGAGGAGAGCCCCTCCCATGGCTACATCGGAGGCATCGACTTGCACAATGAACATTTGATTTGGGTCTGGGTGCCGTAGCACCGGCTCCGAAGTGAAGAGGCGTTTGAGGGCCAGAAAAGCGGCTTGGCATTGCTCAGTCCATAGGATTTTTGCGGAGGGCAAGGCAGCCGAGCTTACTTTTCCCTTAGTTTTCAGTAGGTCCGTAATGGGTAGAGCCACCTGGGCGAAGTTAGGGATGAATCCCCGATAGAAGTTTGCAAATCCTAGAAATTGTACTTGCTTACGGTTGGTGGGGGGAGTCCAATCGAGGACGGCTTGGACTTTGGCGGGGTCCATGCGAAGACCTTGGTGGGAGATGATGTATCCCAAAAACGTGAGTTTGCTTTGATGAAATTCGCACTTAGCTAGTTTTGCGAAAAGTTGATGGTCACGCAGGCGTTGCAGAACTTCCCGGACCAGAGCTACATGCTCGTTCATAGTTTTCGAATAAATGAGAATGTCATCTAAATAGACCACCACCCCACGATATAGAAGGTCATGTAGGATTTCATTGATGAGTTGCATGAAGACCCCCGGGGCCCCTTTTAATCCGAACGGCATCACAAGGAATTCATACATTCCGAAACAGCTAGAGAAGGCAGTGAGGTGCTCATCCCCTTCGCGGATACGGACTCGGTAGTAAGCTTCCACCAAGTCTAATTTAGAGAACACACGGCCTTCCTGTAATTGTCCCAAAATATCGGATATTAATGGGATAGGATAGGCGTTGGTCTGGGTAACCGCATTGAGCTTTCTGAAGTCAATGCACCGGCGAAGGTCGCCCTCTTTTTTCCGGACGAAAAACGCGGGGGCCGAGTTTGGGGCATTCGAAGGGCGAATGAACCCTCTGGCGAGGTTTTTGTCCAAAAAGTCCCGGAGGACAGTGCGCTCGGAAGCGCTCATAGGGTAAATCTTACTCTTGGTTAATGTGCAGTCCTTTACCACTTCAATCGCACAGTCTGAGGCCCGGTGGGGGGGTAAGGCATCACATTCCCTAAGGTCGAAGACATCTTCAAAGTCCCGGTATACAGCAGGTAGAACCGGTGGTGCTGGGGCAGTAGAGGTTAATGCTGGAACGGGCGGATATAGCAGAGCAAAGTTCTGCCGATGCTGGTCGCAGGTGGGACTAGCGAAGGAGATAGTGTTTGTTTCCCAATCAATACTGGGACTATGTCTTTTAATCCAGTTAATTCCCAAGACCACTTCAAATCGGATAGGGGCTATAGTGAAGTCTATTTGTTCCCAGTGGGAACCAATTCCCATTGCCACCCCTATGGTGCGGTGATCAACTGGACCCCCCTGGAAATGGCTTCCGTCCATTTGGGCAAATTGGACGGGGGCGGGTAAAGCCTCAGAGTCGGCTCTGAGTGCAGCAAAAGTGGCTTCGCTTATGAGAGTGCGACAGCAACCGGAGTCAATTAGTGCTTTGACGGGGAGTTGTGGGCCACCGTTAAGGTGTTGTAAAACTGCATCCACGTAGACGGTGGAGTCCACTTCTTTGATTTTGGTAGGAGCATTCGGTTTGATAGGAAGATCCTGAGAGGTCTGTGGAGACGCTCCATTCACCACAGACCGGAGCCGTTTTTTGACAAGTCGAGGGGAGATTCCAAGTTTAAGGCTGGAGAAATCCAAGGATTTTCCTCATCCGAAGAGGGAAAGTTGTCCCCCAATGGGGCACTTGTAATCCGAGACCCGGCGGGGTCGTTGGTAGTAGGTAGGGAGGCTGGGTCCCCGGCATGGAGTGCAGAGGGTGTGGGTCTTCCCGGAGCTGCGCTGCGGGTGGCCGCAGTGCCTCTGCGTGGTGGACGACCTCGGGCGCGGGTTGTCGTGCTGGGACGAAATAATTCCTGGCGGCGCGGGCAAACGGCTGCAAAGTGGCCCATTTCTCCGCAAGTAAGACAGGCACCCCTCTGAAATCGGGCTTCACGTTCCTGGGGCGGACGTGGGGGATTTCGTGGGACGAGCAGTGGTGCCTTGGGTTGAGGCTTTTGGGTGCCTTTTTCCTTGTGCTTTTGACGGACGAGAGAAATAAAGCGTCGGCGGCTTTCCACTTCCTCGGCTAATAGGATCCAGTCTTCGAGGGTATCGGGATTGCCCCGCATGTAAGACCAGTTCAGAATGTCAGGATGCAAGGCTTCCCTGAAATGATGGATCAGGGTGGTCTCGGGCCAACCTACAATTTTACTTGCCAGTCGTTGAAATTCATCGGCAAATTCTCGAACTGTAGCAGAGCCTTGTTTTAATTGTAAGAGTTCCGTTTTGGCTCTTTCCCCCAGGAAGGGGTCCTCAAACCTCCTTCTCAGGGCAGTCATGAAGTTGTTGAGGGAACGAATAGCACGAGAGCGGGTGTCAAACTGGAGGACCATCCAGTCAGCCGCTTTACCTGTCAGAAGGGAAGCTACGTAACGCACCCGGCTATCTTCCGTGGGGAAAAGTTGTCCTTGTTCTCGCATATAACTGTCCACTTGATGCAAGAAACAAGGCAAAGTCTCGAGAGATCCGTCGTACGTAGTCCTCAATTTGAGTTGCTTCCAAGGGCCGGGCGCAGGTTGGCCCGGTTGCACGGGTGGTCCGGGCGGAGGAACAACAGGAGCTCCAGGAGGCAAGGGTGGAGCAGGCACATTAGCGGGTGGTTGGGGTGGCTGTACGGGTACCCCCTGACCCGGTATCGGAACGGGCTGTCTCTGAGCTATCAGGGTTTGTTGTAATTGCCTGTTCTCCTGAAGCATACGTTCCATTAGTTCCTGGAGTTGATCAACACGGTCGGAGAGCTCCCGATTCTGGGCTCGTAAGAGATGAACCTCCTCACTTGGGCCACCAGTAAGATGAGGTTTACTGGTCCGGAAGCTTGTGGCCCATTGAGAGCTATCCCCATATAGATCCTCGTCTTCAGACTCTCCTGAGTCTCGACGTCGGTCAGCCAAACGGCGTGCGCGTTGGGTCGCGCGCGACGGGATAAACGCCGGGGGAAAAGACAGACCTGATAGCCCTTGTACATTGTCCTTGGGGCGCGTGTCCACGTTCGCCCGATCCCTAATCCTTGCTGCAGCCGCCCTGGCTGCTTCCGCAGCTTCTCTCTCTCTTGCGACCTTAGCCGCTTCGGCGGCTTGCTGATCCGCAAGAACTTTGGCGTTCTCAAGTCTTAGGGCAGCCTCTGCCGTAATGCGCGGCAAAAGTTCTGTTTCCAGGAGTGAGAGTATGGGGTCGGGTTCCCCCCCCAGCAGAGGTTGTACTCGAACCGCCAGTGCGGGTGCCTCGGCTCCAAAAGTCGAGGTCAAAACTTGAGCCAAGGTGGCTACCGGGGTGTCCTTTGTACATTCCACAAGGAGAAGAGCGGTGCTAATAGCGACTCGCTTGGCTTCAGCCTGACAGCTGGCTGCATCCAGGATCAGGGAAAAACCCTCCGGCGGGGCTCCCGCCATGGTAGAAAGAGTTTCTCGAGAAATAAGATTATCCAAAAGTCCAGTTAATATTTGTAAATCCTCAGTTGCCAACCGGGCATCGTCCAGTAATTGATCCAAGTCTTGAAGATCTAAACGAGTATCAGTATCCTCCGACGTCAACATCCAGAGAGTTCCTTTAAGAGATTGCCACTGTTCCTGTACCAGTCCCCTCAAGCGGCAAACCTCTCGGGTAGTCCGGAAAAGTTCAGCGATTAAGTCTTGTAACAGAGTAGGATCCTCAGAGAAGGGCTCCAGGGTAGTAGATCACCTGGAGAGCTGCACAGCTCCCATCCAAGTGGCAGGCGAACCCCCCTGGGCTCCAGCCTGGCTAGTAGAATGGTGAAGAGATAGCTGTCATAATGTCAGCCCTTGGCCCACAGAACCAGAAATCACCACAAAGTCATATAGAGTCCAAACAGATGGCTTTTACTGGTCAAATAGGCATACAGTGCAAACGAATAAAATGACAGCTATGAGAGACTCACTAGCTGGGAGATAATATAAGGCAGAAAAGGCGGGAGATTACAAGCATAGGCTGAATACAGTTTCCCAGGAGCTGAGTTCCCAGGCCTAGGTATGCGACCTTGAGGGCCAGACAGTACAGCGCAGAGACAGAGGCAATAACGAAACCGAGATAGCAGCCTGACAGCAGGCAGACCCATGACTGTATCAAAAATTAGAATAAAGCTGAAGACAAACACCAAAACATTCATAGTGCCAAAATACAATCAAAATAACGAACCATGTTAAAAAACAATTTTGTATTACTAAGTTCAAGTGATTGTGATCTGGAAGAACAATGAGTTGAAAAACCAGAGATATCATCAAGGAAGAATGCGCAAAGATCATTCCTGTAGCCAAAAGAAATGAAAAGTCTCGATGGATGACTGATGAAACTCTTAAAATTACTAAAGATAGATGAGAGGCAAAAGTTAAAGGTGACAGAAACAGAATCGAAAGATAAATACAGTGTTCTAGAGATTCGCACATAGAGACAAAGAGAACTGTAATAATAACCAGTGTAAAGAAATAGAAGAGAACAACAAAAAAGGAAGAACAAGAGACTTGTTCCACAAGATTCAAGAAATCAAGGGGGAATTTAAAGCATAGTTAGGCATGGTTAAAGATCAGCACAGAAATACATTAACTGAACAGGATAAAATAAAGAAAAGATGGGAACAATACACTGAAGAACTATACAGAAGAGATGAGAGAAAGACAGACTCCTTTCAAAAAGAATCTTTTGAAGACGAACCTACAGTTTTAGAAAGTAATGTGAAGGCTGCATTGAGAGCAGTTGGGAGAAACAAATCACCAGGAGCAGACGAGATATCAATAAAGCTATTCCAAGCCACAGAAACGGAGTCCATCAAAATCTTAACAAGAATATGCCAACAAATATGGAAACAAGACAATGGCTCACAGATAGGAAGCAATCAACATTCCAATTCTAAAAAAGGAGACTTCCAAGACTGCAGCAACTATCAGACCAATGCATTAATTTCTCATATGAGTAAAGTGATGCTCAAAATCATACAACAAAGAAAGTTACCACAAATGGACTGATAAATGCCAGATGTTTAAGATGGATTCAAAAAAGGAAGGGTCACTAGCAATCATATTGCAAATTTACATTAGTTATTGGAGCATACAAAAGAATTTCAAAAGAAAATCAGGTTGTGTTTCATAGATTACAGCAAAGCTTTTGACTGCGTAGGCCATGAAAAGCTGTGGTGGTTTTTTGTTTTTTTAAAGGGTGTGCCACAACATCTGATCGTTTTGATGTACAACTTGTACTCAGGACAAGAGGCTACTGTTAGGACAGTATATGGAGAAACAAAATGGTTTTCAATTGGCAAAGGTGTCAGACTAGGATGTGTTTTATTTCCCTATCTGTTCAATCTATGTGCAGAACATTTCATAAGGAAAGCTGGATTAGATTTAGATGAAGGTGGAGTGAAAATTGGTGGAAAGAAGATTAATATTTTGAAATATGCAGATGACACCACATTACTGACGGAAAATAGTGAAGACTTGAAACAGCTACTGCTGAAGGTTAAAGCAGATAGTGCCAAAGCAGGATTATAGCTGAACATCAAGAAGACAAAAGTCAGAAGGAATTATACAACTTTGAAGATGATGATAAAGAAATTGAAATTGTTCAAGATTTTTTATATCTTGGCTCAGTCAGCTACCGAAAGGGAGACTGCAATCAAGAAATCAGATGGAGATTGAGACTGGGAAGGGCAGCCATGAAGAAGCTAGAAAAGATTCTTAAGTGTAAGTATATGTCGCTGGTGACCAATATCAAGATAATTCATACCATACCCCATTACTAGGTGTAGGTATGAAAGTTGAACAGTGAAGACAGCTGAAAGGAAACAAGTGACTCATTTGAAATGTGGTGTTGGAGAGTTTTATGGATACCATGGACTGCCAAAAAGACAAATCAGCGGGTTCTAGATCAAATCAAGCCCAAACTCTCCCTTTAAACTAAAATGACCAAACTGAGGCTATGGCACTTTGGTCACATTATGAGAAGACTAGAGTCACTGGAAAAGACAATAACGCTAGGGAAAGTTGAAGGCAGCAGGAAAAGAAGGCCCAACATGAGATGGATGGATTCAATAAAGAAAGCCATGGCCCTCAGTTTGCAAGACCTGAGCAAGGCTGTCAACAATAGGACATTTCGGAAGTCCTTCACTCATAGGGTCGCTTGCAGTCAGAAGCAATGACAGTTCTTAGCATGCTGAATTGTGAATGCATGCACTAATTCTATTGCCATGATGTCTGGATTCCATCTTTCTTTTAAAAAAAGAGTCTCTAACCATTTTCCTTGGAGAGCTGTAAGGGGGAAATTGATTTATAACTCTGAAAGGAAAAGGGCTAGAGTTTCTTTTTAAAACGAAAGCTGGGAATTCAGGGATCATGACAGTAGATTGTTAGAACCTTAGTACATGCTTTCAACAACTGCTAGAACCTTAGTACATGCTTTCAACAACTGCAATTACCAATTCTTTTTAAAAGCCCTCCTGTGCCATGCCATGAAAAAAATGCAGACTTGCTGAGTTGGATACAGCCATGGACAGTTAAATCATCAACAATCATATAAATCAGTCATAAATAAATGTTATGTGTTAAAAATGTTGGTGTTTGTCTAAGTAGTCCATAGCAACGTTAATAGCTGGATTGGCAGTTTTTGGGTAGGTGCTCGTCTGAAAAAAATACAACAAAACCCTGATGCAAACCTGTTCGGAAGGGGAATTGTTCAGTGTGATTAACTTGTGTCTGATCTTTGCATTTGAATATAGCAAGTTTGACTATAGAACATGTTTGCCCAAAATTTGTAGCATCCATATTTGTAACAGTCCTGTGAAGTGATTAGGCTGAGAAAAAGTTACTGACCTAAGGTCATCCAGTTTGCTTCATGAGAAGTGTGAATTTGAACCTGGAACTCCCAGGTCTTGACTGACACTAACTGTGCACCAGAAATATGCCCCTGTGTTAACACTCTAAATGCTGCATCAGATTTATGTCCCTTTGTTAACTGTAGCCCCACTATCTCAAAGTAATTTTAGGAATTATAACTGAACAGCTAGTTGTGGATTAATGGAACAAAGTGTAGGGCAATTTGAACAAAATAGTGAGTACAATTACAGTTAAGGACACATGGATCTTATCTTGGTTAATAGTAAGAAAAAATGGTTTATTATATAAAGTTAGTACACAGTGCAAAATTTTAGGGGATAATTTATATGAATTTATTAATGTTATTTACTAGGATGCAGAAGACTATGTCCGATTTTAGGAAAGAGAGATAACATAGTATATAAAAATTAGTCTTTGGAACTGTAAAATATATTCTGAAACTGACTCTATATCAGTGTAAGTACGTTTTTGTAACACTCATTTGGTGCATAATACCAGACAATCTCATTGTATACTAGGACAGTAAAATAAAAATCCTAATAGCTGATATTTGTTAGGGTGTATGTGACTTTTTCCGTTGAATTTTATGTCCCTATTCTTTGCCAAAAGAACAGCCTTTGAAGTTAAAATTGTCATCAAAACAATTACAGTCCCACATGTATTGAAAGCATCATGGCTACCAAGAAAGTAAACAGTTCTCATCTTGATTAATCAGAACAGCATCTAAAGACGGAACCCAGTTGGTAGTTCTTATAGATATACTTTGCTGGTAACCATGATAACTCCAAAACAAGGAGCAATTAGAGACTCAAGGCAGCATACAGTAAAAGAGAGAAAATATTTTCCTTTTTTAGGGCATCTCATGACAAGAGTCTTCAATCCATTCAGGAGGCAGACGCCTATTTTTGGTGTGTGATGTCACTAATATGGCCCTCTACAGTACCCCAAGACTGGAATTTGTCCTACACCCAAAGGTTAGTGAGTAATACTAGGTTAGGAGTTCATAGTAATGAAGATAATTTTTAGTATCCTGGTCGAAACATATATGCAGTCCTCAGGATTAGACTGGACAGGGATTTTTTTCTGAAAGGTTTTCCAATTTCTATATTTGAAAGGGACACTCTGAAAAAAATGAATTTAATAATGGTTCCATGCAGTACAAGCTGGAACTTTGCTCTAGTGTTGTACAGAATTTTAAAAGGTAGCAAAAAAGCAACATCATATAGAATATCTCTCCTGAAGCTCTCATAACTTAAGTTTACAGATGCTTTAAATAAGTAAAATTAAGTTGGCAGATGCTAAAATATTCAGTCTCAATCCTGTGATGTTGTATAATTTGCAAACTGTGGGTTAGGAAATACTAACACAATTTAGAAGGTGATTATTCTCTACTTTAAAATGCTAGTCTTCAGTAAGAAACGATGGGGGACCTGTGAAGACTTGTGGGAAAGGCAAAACACATTTCCCCACCAGCTCTCTTTAGGTTCCAGCTCATTGCCTCCTTCTAGTGCTGCCAACAACTCCTCTACGTGTTAGCTGCCTGACCAATGCCAATTTTTACATGCCATTTTGGGGTTGCTATGGCAACTCCAAATACTAACTGAATTCTGGCAGTTTGTTTTCTATATGTTTGTGTGCATGGAGGTGTCACTGGTAAAGGTTTGGGGGATTCATCCCAAAATTGGTCTTTCTTCTGAAAGTCAGAATTTTCTGCAGATCTGGGCATTTTCTTGGTTTTATAGAACCTTACAGCGGCATTAAGACTGGCCTCATTGTGCGGTTGTGGTTATCCACATGGGAAAGAGCCCATTGCTATTACATATACTAGTCACCCTTCAGCAGGTGTCTGGAGAGGCGGTGTATAGCTTGTATAAATAGAGAGCAGAATGTATAAAACAAGCACAGAAATCAATATTTTGAAGAGAAAAAAAGGTAGTGTTTAGGGAATACTGACATATGCTTTTCCTATATATGTATGTGTGTGTGTTGGGGAAGGTGCTAGTTGGTGGTGAAGAAAGATATTCTTGTCGAAGGCTTTCACGGTCAGAGTTCATCAGTTCTTGTAGGTTATCCAGGCTGTGTGACCGTGGTCTTGGTATTTTCTTTCCTGACGTTTCGCCAGCAGCTGTGGCAGGCAGCTTCAGAGGAGTAACACTGAAGGACAGTATCTCTCACTGTCAAAGTGTGTCGGAAGAGTAATATGTATAGTCAGAAGGGGGTTGGGTTTGAGCTGAGTCATTGATTTGCAGGGATTGTAAACATCAGTTGGAAGTTGAATTCTTCTGATTTCTCAGCTTGCTATGTTTGCTGCATCTCCGCAAGGCAAATTTGTGGGGAGGGTATCAGAAGCCCAACAAATTGACCTTCTCTTTTCCCCAAACCAAATTGTCAGCCTGGGCTGCAGTTGAAGCTGTAGGATTTGGGTGGGGACAGCAGAAGGATTTTTTTCTTCACTTGAAACTAACAGCTCGGGCTGAGGAAAACAGGAGTAATCTGCTTCTATTCTTCAGCCCTAGCTGATAGCTTGGTGAGGTGGGGAAAGAAGCAATCCATTCTTTCCCCCCACCCAAGAGTGTGGGATGAGAATAGGACCAGGTACCCCCCTCCCTCACAACTAATAGTTTGAGCTTGGAGTGATTTGCTTCTGTTCTGCAGCCCAAACTCTCAGGCCAATTATTCACGCACGAGTTTGCTGCTGACTTGCAGCAGAGCAATATAAGCCAAACTTTAAAATGGTTATTCATGGTTATTCTGACGTTTTAGTTTATTCATTGCAATTTTAGCCCGCAGTAGCCGCAGCAGCCCACAACAACTGAGCCCTCCCCGCCGCCATCATCATCGTCTTTTGTTGTGTTGGCTGCTCCACACCCCAATCCCGCCCACTGGACATCCGCACGTTGCTCCTTTGATGGGGAAGGGGGAACAAAGGGTTACTCCTGTGAAAATGGCAGCCATTGTGAAAATGCAAATAGGTGGCCGTCTAAGTAAATTGATCTCTCGGTGCAAACATTCCGGCAGACGGGAACCACTTTTTAATTTTTTTTTCTTTAAAGCTGCCAATATAGTGATTTTCTGGAGCTGGAGGGGATGAAGCGAGGGGGGAAAGTGGGGGGGGGGTTCCAAGGGGGAAAGGGACAGAGGCAAACTGGGAAAGGGAAGAACGGCCAGAGAAGAAAAATGTTTTAAAAGGGAGAAAAGAGAAAGTGAGTAAACAACAGGGATTTGTAAAAGTTTCAAAAAAGAAACAGCAAAGAAGAGAGTGAGAAGGCGAAGAAGAAGAGCCGTCGGAAGGGGGGAGGAGAAGGAGCTTGCTTGGATTTTGCTGGGCGCCCTCTGTGCCCTCAGATCTCTCCCCCTGGGCCGCAAGCCGGGCCGGCCACTGCTGGAAGGAAGCTGCGAGCCGGGCCTGTGCTTTCCGCGGCCCTTGTAGCGGTTTGCCTTCCTCGAAGAAGCCCACAGGCAGCTGGCTGGCTTCCCTGCCGAGCCCCCTGCAGCCTTTCTCATCCTGCTCCCTGCTCTGGCTGAGCGCAATCCCCCAAGCAAGCCGAATGGGTCTCCCCAGTCTACATGCCGTAATAATAAAACACACACACACACACCTTGAAACTAAAACTGGAAAGCTGTAGGTTTCCAAACTCTTTCAGCCAAGATGCTTGGAGGGTTTTTGCTTGGAGGGTGGGAAAGGGGGACGGGATTATCAGCGTTATGCGACCTTCTTCTCCAATTGGTGTTTGCAAAGGATTGCCAGAGAGGGAGGAGAGTGGGAGGAGAGACGGGAAGGGGGGGCAGGCTGGGCGGGGAGAATTAATCGGAATCCAGGGAGTTTTTCATGGAAAAAGGGCGCGTTGAAGGCGGGGCAGAATCCAGGATCACGGCAAGACAGGTTTCCGATAATGCAGGGATAATTTTCATGGCAAAGTTTTAAAATTAATGATGCCAGAAAGAATTATGTTGATCATTTATGTTTATGGTAGTAGAATTGTAAAATTTATTGTACAGGCTAGGAAAATCTTAGAATGAAGTACATTGCAGGAACAGAAAAACATCCCGAACAATTACCACAGTTATAAGAATCTTTAACAATACTGTAGGCAAATAAGCTACATGTAGCCACAACAAAAGTTGATTCAGGAGTAAGATATTTTATCTAAGACATTAGTGTTCTGTATTTAAAAAAGAAAAGGAACTGCAAATAAAGAATTCTATTTGTCCCTGATTTGTACAGCTGTACTCTATGCTTGCAATTGTTATACAAAAATGGTTTCAAACCGTTACACTTAAGTTATATTTAACAGCTTTAAATATGCTCAGGGTGAACTAGCTACCCAGGTTTTACATTTCGGGTGGCAGAATGCCTAGAGAAATGGCTGTACAACTTTGTCCACTTAAGGCATTTTCATGTGTAGAAAACAACAAATAGGGAACCTGTAAGAACTTGAGGGGGTCACTTCATTTTCCCTGTATCCCGTTTTCCACACTATTTCCCTTTTCTTCCTGGCAGTCCCAATATCGTTTTGTGTTTCCCTGTTTTCTTCTCTTTCCCACTCACCAATCAGCTTTTCTTTTATCTGCCTCCCCCAGTCTTCAGCTTCTATGTTTTACCTCATTTATACCCACCTTTCTCCCCAATGGGGACCCCAATCAGCTTACATCATTCTCGACTCCATTTTATCCTCACAACTACCCTGGATTGTAGGTTAGGCTGAGAGTGAATGACTGGCCCATGGTGACCCAGCAAGCTTCTGTGGTACAATGGGGATTTAAACCAGGACCTCCCAGATCCTAATATGACACTCTAACCACTACACTATACTGGTTTTCAGCTTTCCTCCTGCTCTTTCCCATGCTCTTCCTCTCCCTGGGAAAAATCTGAGTTGCAAAGGTCATGCAGTAGTAGGGCTGTCGATTCGGTTTGTCCCGAACTGAAAAATCGCAGAATTTCCCCTGATTCGGTGGTTTCCGGTTCGAGACGAACCAAATTTTTAAAAAGGCAGTAAACGGGGGAGCCGAATTCCCCGACTTCGGGGTGTTCGGCAAATAAATTCATCAAATTCGGGGTTCGGCGCAGCAGCATAACCATCAGTTACTTACCACCCCCACCCCTTCTCCAGGCTACCCCTGCGCCTTCACAGGGCTTCCCTGAAGGCGCGCGGGGGGCCCTTTAAACAGATCTGCGTTTCCCAGCTGTTAGGCGCAGATCTGTTTAAAGGGCCCCCCGCGCTCCTACAATGCAACTTGCTACTATGTAATCTGTACAACTCATCCAGGTACAGTGGTGGCTATGACTTGATGCCACACAATTTGCCTGGACCCAGTGGCAGCCTCTACTCAAATTGTGTGACTCGGCTGGCCCTGGACAACACACAAATCACCTTGCTACTGCATAGGGCTGTTGAAGAAAAAAATTCAGTAAAGTTCAGCTTTGGCAAAATTCGGCCCTTTTAAATTCGGGACGTACCGAAGTCCGAACTCCCCCGCTTTGGATCCGTGAAATTTGGCGTGAGATCCGGAGTTCGGGGGAAATTTGGGGGGGGGGAAGAGCCCCCCGCGCTCGCCTTCACTGGGCTTCCCTGAAGGCGTGGGGGGCCCTTTAAACAGATCTGCGCCTAACAGCTAGGTGCAGATCTGTCCCCCCCCCCCGCGTGCCTTCACGGTTCTTCCCTGAAGGTGCGTGGGGGGCTCTTTCCCCCCCCCAATTTCCCCCAAACTCCGGATCTCGCGCTGAATTTCACGGATCCGAAGCGGGGGAGTTCGGACTTCGGCACGTCCCAAATTTAAAAGGGCCAAATTTTGCCGAAGCCGAACTTTACCGAATTTTTTTTCTTCAGCAGCCCAATGCAGTAGCAAGGTGATTTGTGTGTTGCCCAGGGCCAGCCGAGTCACACAATTTGAGTAGAGGCTGCCACTGGGTCCAGGCAAATTGTGTGGTATCAAGTCATAGCCACCACTGTACCTGGATGAGTTGTACAGATTACATAGTAGCAAGTTGCATGGTAGTTGCTGCTGGTTAAGGCCCTGAGGTGTCTTCCAATCGAAGTAGGAGAAAGGAGAGCAGAGTAGGATTGGGAGACCTAAGTAGCCTTGGAATGGGTCCTGCCTCCTCCCTTTCCCCTTTTACTGCAGAAATCAAGGCTTGAAGGCTAGTAATACTGTTGTGGTTGCCTAGCAACCCCCATAATGGCCACTGAGATGTCAGTGGGCATCTGTTTCTTAAAGGTAGAGGTGCTGCTGCTGTTATTTTGGCAAGTTTTAACCCTTGATGTATTTCTCTTTAGATTTCGGATTTTTCTGCAAACCTGTGGCTTTTCTCAGGTTTATAGAAAGATGTCTTCTCTATTCATGGCTCCAAACTCTGGATTTTAGTATCCTTAAATGGGGCTATGTTGAGGATTAGATCTACTGATGTCCCCAAAATACATAGAAAACAACTGAGAAATCTATGCATTCTGCCATTTGTCTGATTTTTTTTTTAAACCATTTTGGGGGTAAAGGAGGCAAAAAATTCTGCAAAATACAAAAACATTCAAAATATTAATTTTATATGCTTTTTAATTCATGAAAGCTTGTTAATAATCTAATGTCTTCAGTTCCAAATATCTTTTTTTTTAATTTAAAAAAAATATATATACCGTAGTTTTGTTTGTGCCATATGCAAAAGGGGAAAGGTGAATTTATGGAGAAGAAATATTCTGCCTCATGTTGGAATGTTTTCAAGCTCTGGGTGTTTTAGTACTACGAAACACCTGAAATCTACCACCACAAACATTTTTGTTTTGGTAGAATGTTTCTACCACAAGATACATTAGAATTTGACTTGGGGTAGAAATACACCCAAATGCAATATAGACTTAACTGTGGTGTGTAAATAAAGCTATTTCTCTTTAGCCTCCATGTTCATAATTTATGTTAAATTTAATTAGTAACATATGGTGATTTCCTGGGGGAGAGACACCACCCCAAAGGATTTCCACCTACCCCATTGCACCGAGAATCCTCCAGTGGGAATTTCAAAGGTTCAGGTATTGAATCAGGGTCTGGTATAACTTTCAGAAGCCAGGATTGATAACTGAGGGGTAGGTTCACAGGTGTAAGATGATTTTACTTTTCAAATGAACAAGAAGGTTTATTTAGAAAAAAACACATTGATTTAAATATTAATAGTCAACAATGAGATGTTGGATTTCTGATTTTAAACTGCACAGAAAGGGGAAAAAACTTTCGACAGCTTTTTTGTGTATAAAGACAACATACACTTGCAATTTAATAGCACACTAGATAGACCCAACAAAAAGTGCTGAAATATTGTAACCTGATTTTACTCTCAGTTACCCAGACAGGAGAACTTAAGGAAAGATAAGATACCTTATACTGATTTTTAATCTACACTGCTTTTAAGGTATTTGGGGCTAACTTTACAACTAACTCAATAGGGGTCTCAGTCAAGGCACATTTCATAACTAAGCAAGGTTCTGTTTAGTATGATGTAAATATATTAAGTAAAATTAGTAGATACAACAAGAACAGCAGGTTGGGTATAACCAACTGCTAAGGGAAACATTATGGCATATTCAAACATATGACGCTTGTGTTAAATAACCCTTCAACAACTCTTCCATCTAATTTTTAACTGACCAAATATTAACTCCAGCTCCTCGGACCACAGTTCCTATTGACTGGTTCAGAGCACCACTCACACCAGTTTCTGTGTTGCAGGAATAGTTTTCACTGTTCATCTGTGACAGTAAGTTTGTTTTTAATTGTCATTTCTGTTAATACTATGAATACATTGTGATTTTCCCCCCATGTGCAGGCAATCCATTCTGTAGCTTGGCATCATGAAGGAAAGCAATTTATTTGTAGCCATTCTGATGGCACCTTGACTATATGGAATATAAAGAACCCCACCAAGCCATTGCAGACAATCACTCCGCATGGTAAGTGCAGACCGATACTTAAGCATAACATATACAAGATATAAAATATGATGCACATCCAGTTTGAAACCACCCAATCTACTTCCAAGTAATATTAATTGTTCCTTTCCCCCTGACTTCTTTGCTCCAAATCACCAGCCTTCATGCACGTGCTTAAAAACATAAACTCCTATAAAACATTTAAAGGGTCTGTCATAAGTATGGTTTCAGTGCCATGCATATTAAAATAGGGTTTCCCTCCTAATTGTTAAGTAATATGATAAAAGTTATCAATAGCAATAGAAAAAGATGACAATGGTGATGATGCTTTGCCTTTTCATAAGACTCAACCGCTTATAACTTTGAATAAATTGGATTGTAGATGGTCAGAATTCCAGGTCCATAGGCTTTGAAAAATGCAGGAACAGCCACATACTTCTCCATGAGTAGAGGATGAAAGAGAGAGAAAATGTAAGACTTCTTTCTTAGTGTGCTGGAACAAATGCCGAGCTCTATGTCCTGAAGGCAAAGAACAGTGATCATGGGCTCACTTGGCACTTCAGAGAATTCTGGAAGTAGCGACACTTTCACTTGGTGCTCTTTTTAGCATAGAACAGCTTTGATGTGGGCTAGAAGCATATTCCATGCTATAGCCTACAGTGTTTTTCACATTATTTTATTTTGTATATTACAAATCAATAAGATAAGAGGATAAAATAAAAAGGTATTCGATTATCAATCAGAAGTGTTTGATTTCAATGATCTTTTAATACAGTAAGTTCGTCCCAGAAAAACCGAATGACCAAAATGCCCCAAACATATATTTAAGGATGTGTCTGGTGAGTCGCCCTGACCTGGATGGCCCAGGCTAGCCTGATCTCGTCAGATCTCAGAAGCTAAGCAGGGTCAGCCTGGATGGGAGACCACCAAGGAATACCAGGGTTGCTGTGCAGAGGAAGGCACTGGCAAACCACCTCTGTTAGTCTCTTGCCATGAAAACCCCATAAGGGGTCACCATAAGTCGGCTGCGACTTGATGGCACTTCACACACACACACTGGTGAGTTACAACACCCAACAATTAGACACTTTACTCATTCCATTGCTAAAGAGTCACTGTGGGGTCCAGTATCTCTTGAACATATTTTATTTTCTGAATAAGCCTCAGTTTAAGATTTGTGGAGAGAGCATGTCCCATTGTTTTTAAGGCCATATCCCATTGTTTTGGCAACCTAGGGCGCTCTAACAAACTACACTACATTGTGGAGAGGAGGGGAAGAAACCAGATAAAGAAATAGCCCTCATTGAATCAGCACAACCCCACTGTAACTTTTGATGCTGCCAAAGTTAATGTTCAGGCTTTGCATATGAACTTCAGCTGCTTGTAATGATCATCTTAATGACGAAGTTCTTCTCTGGCTTGGTTTTAGTTCCAGGGTTTCTGTTTCCCTTCCTTCTCCTGAGTTGCAGCAGTAGCCAAAGCAGAGGAAGGATGACAGTGGGAAGGAAACCTGTCATTTTTGCCTTCTCAGCATCTTCCCCCCTCTCCTTCCCAGGATCCCAAACACAAATACAGCAGTAATAACAGTACTAATGGTCTCAGGCAGCCTGGATAATGTAGTGCTTCCCCTCCCCATGATCTTCAGGGGGGAAATTGTATTAGCTTTTTGTACTTTGAATATTGTCATAATAACTCCATCCAGGGTGGCAGGAAATGTGTACTGCTTTTCTACCTTCCAGCTGCTGCCCATGGAGAGGGAGAAGGAGAGAGTTTCAGACCCCCTTGTCTCCATGTTGCCACTGTTGCCTGAAATAATGGGATATACTCCTGAACTGCAATTTCTATTCATTACCCCGTTCGAAGTTTATTGAGCCCCTCTTATCGAGATTGAGACCTGACAGGGCAGGTGAAAGGTTTGAGATGCTCCTAACAAGGGGATAATCCTTCAACTACTCTTAAGGTCGCGAAATTTTGTTTAGCAGCAGTGAAAATTCGTCGCCTTAGAACAGTGCAATTGACAGATGTGTCCCAGCTGTAATTCTTTTTTTAATGTTTTAAAAATGTTTTAAGACTCGGACTGTAATTCTTTGATTGTAAGAATCTATTAGTCCATGCTTTCCGTTTTATCATGTTTTGACTGGCTAAGTGCCGCAAATAAATTCTCTCTCATCTATCTATCTATCTGTCTGTCTGTCTGTCTGTCTGTCTGTCTGTCTGTCTGTCTGTCTATCTATCTATCTATCTCTGGATATAGGGCTTCACAGGGAGGGCTATGGTGGTTTTCACAGTCCCCACAGCATTTACAAATAATTTTATTATCTCAAGATTTTTTTTCTTTATCAATTATACTTCACCTTTCTCCCCAGTGAGGGCCCAAAAGAGCTTACATAGTTCTGCTGTCCTCCATTTTATCCTCACAACAACCCTGTGAGGTAGGTTAGGCTGAGTGTGTGTGACCGGCTCAAGGTCATCCAACAGAGTTCTCCAACAGCTGTTGTAATTGTCCCGGCTCTTTCAGTTCAAGCTTACTTGTGTCCAGTGAAAGGACTCTGCAAGAATCCCTGATCTTTATGGCTTTCTTCTCCCTCTAGCAGCCATTTCCAACCCCAGGAAAGGTTATTTCCAGGGTTGTTGGAACATGTGGAGTAATAGCCTCAATGGTTGAGAGGCTGAAGGGAAGAGGGGACGAAATCATGTCCTCCTGCACCTTCTGTCATAGAGGCTCCACTCACACAAGAGGCCGGGGGGAGTGATTTTGCCTCCTGTCCCTTCCTTGCGGTTTCTCTATGGTCATTTATGCATGGGCACTTGGACTCACTTTTGGCCCTGGTCTGACTCAGTTGTTCCTTGGAACTCTGCACGAGTTCTCCATCCATTCAAAATCACTTCACTGCCAGCCCTGGCAATGTCCGGATCTTCCCATTCCTCTGTTAATCTACTTTTTCCCTCTAACCTGAGATCAGCCTGGCTGAAATCTTCGTGCAGATGGCAAAACCGGGCCACAAAAAGATTGGCGTCCCTCACAGCCAATCACAAAGCAGTGTGTAAAGAGGTGGAGTTTCAAATACTTCCTGCTTCCTCAGAGCTCTTTCTGAGCAAAAAAAAGGAGTTTTAAAATGGAGGTTTGGATTTCTCCCCCCTCTTTCTTTCAGATAGCTCCATTTTTTGTTCATTGTTCTTAAAATGCTTTTTTATGCAGCAATTGGGTTTGGGGGGGACACCTTCTCTCACAGTGAGCATTGCAATTGCAAAGCAGCATTTAAAGGGGCGGGACTTGATGTGAGCTTGGAGAGAGCTTGGTGCAGAGATTCCCAACAGGAAAGTTGTGGGTCCAGCCAGCAACGAACCTCAGGCAAAAATTCCCATGCATGAATGACCTATGTGGGTACCACAACCCCAGGCTTTCTGGGGTTAGAAATGGCTGCTGGGGGGAGGAGAAAGCTGGGAAATATGAACAGAAGCTTACAGCAGTGTTGCCCGACATCTACAAAAAGGCTTCTCTAGAGACATGTTAATAGACTTGTGCATTGATATAAAAATAGAGCAGTTAGATTTTGCTTGACTTGCCTTGCATTTTGTATTGCCAAACTTGTCTCTAGCTTTGGGGAAATTCAAAGCAAACTCCATTCCATAATTAGATTGTGGATCGTGAAAGGATTTTTACTACTGATGCAAATGAAATAATTGTAAATGGTAATTACACTGTTGAGTTAATTTTACTGTAGAGGCGAGTTTTGTACTGTAGAGTTTTGTAAAAATGGAAACTTCCGTTGTATCTACTTTCTGTGCCAAATAGAAACCTAATCAAATGTTGTGAATTGGGTTGAATCCTACAGATATTTTGTGACAGAAGCAAATATTATCTTACCTTTGCCCAGCTGCTCCCTCTGACCCCTGAAAAGGCATTACAGGGGGTTGGAAGACTCTTATGGTCAAAATATGGGTTTAGGGGGCTACAGTGAGGAAGAATTTTTAACCCTAATGAATAGGGGTTCTCTGGATAGGGAACCTAATTAACATGCTCCTCCTCCTCCTAATTGTATTAGTGGGATGTTTATTGAGTATTCTTTATCGTTTCCCACTCTGTTCCTATTTATATTTACTTGGAAGTAACTTCCATTTAGTTACCTACAAGTAAGAGTGTATAGGATTGATTCTGTTACAGAAAAGAGTTAACCACTTGTAAGCAATGTAGGTGAATTATTTGCGTTTATTTCTGTTTAAATCAGCAATTCTCTTCAAAGCAGTTTGTAGTACATATAGGTTTTATGACTAATTCTATGCCACAATAAGTGCACCAAATGTTTGCTGCTGATTTTTGATATCTTATGGGGCTGTTTTTTATTTACGAATGCTTTTGATATGATGTTGTGTTTTTAAACATGTTGTGAGCCGCCCTGAGCCCAGCTTTTTGCTGGGGAGGGCGGGATATAAATTTTATAAAATAATTTAATAAAACAAATATTCCTAAGATTTTGTTGTAGTGTTCAAGATCAAAAATTATGTTTAAATGTAAATAAGAAAATGTTTTGTTTTAGGGAAGCAGGTGAAAGATGGAAAGAAGCCAGAGCCTTGTAAACCTATTCTTAAAGTGGAATATAAAACTACAAGAGCTGGGTAAGAGCCATAATGTCATTCTTGAATTCTATTGTGGTTGCTTGCATTGAATAAAAATGTATCCACACACCTCATTTTTCATACAGCCTTTATTCAAAAAGATTATGTGCACTTTAGAGATTTCACTTACTAGAATGAGAAGGCAACTAAAATCACAGTAATGTTTGTAATAGATTAAACCTAGATTAAATTTATTCTTTCTAAAAATTAAAGTGGGTGGTGCTGTACCAGTTAGTGGGGTTGCAAAATGTTGGACCCAAAGATAGATGGTGGAAGTTCTGCGTAGCAGGTTAACCCCTGTTATACAGGAAAAGATTGGTCATTGTTTTTGTTATTATACCCTTCTTTTGAGCCAAATTGGATGCCATGGCAGGTTACGATTCAAATCTGTAACTCTATGGACTCTCCTGGGGAGATTCATCAGGAGGGCTTTAAATAATAATAAATTTATTATTATTATTTTTAAAAAGGAGGGCTTTAAACTGACACCTCAAAGGGAAGGTGATGACCAACATAGGGATATCAGTGAAGGAGAGCAAACAGCAGAGGCCCACCTGAGAGGGCCAGGTCAAATGGAGACAAAGGTGCAGGGCTTTAGGTGTCTATGTACCAATGCCCAAAGCTTGGGCAATAAGAAGGAAGAGCTTGAGTTTCTTATGCAGACAGAGGGATATGATTTAGTAGGCATTACAGAGACTTGGTGGAATGATTCCCATGACTGGAATGTAGTAGTGGATGGATATGAGTTGTCAAAGAGGAGGCAGAGTGGCACTGCTTGTCAGGAAATTCTGAAGGAGGTGGGTGACAGCCCAGTGGAAAGTATCTGGGTGAGGATAAGGGAAGGAAGGACAAACAGTATTGTGGTTGGAGTCTGCTGCAGACTTCCTGACCAGGATGTGGAGGTGGATGCTGCCCTTCTGAGCAGCTTGACAATGTATCCAAGCAGCATGACCTTGTTGCTACGGGTAACCTCCATTTCCCCGATGTGTGTTGGGAGACAAACTCTGTTAAACTTCCACAGTCACGCAACTTCCTGACCTGCCTGGCCAACAACTTCCCTTTTCAAATGGTGGAGGAAGCTACGAGGGGCTCAGCCATACTCAACTTAATACTAACCAACAGGCAAGAATTGGTAGGTGGGGACCTTAGGGGTAAGTGATCATGCCCTCTTAGAATTCCTTTTGGTGTGGGAGGCCAAGGAAATACATAGCCAGACGTATTTGTTAGACTTTTGTAGGGCAGACTTTAATGAACTCAGAGGTATGATGAGAGTCATTCCATGGGCAAGAATGCTGGAAGGGAAAGGAGCAAGTGAAGGGTGGGCTCTCTTAAAACAAGAGCTCTTGCAAGCTCAAGCCATCGCTATTCGAACAAGACAGAAACATGGTAGGGGATCCAAGAAGCCAGTGTGGATGAACAGAGGATTCCATGATAAGATAAGGAAGAAAAAGGAAATGTTCAAGAACTGAAGGGAAGGACATACCTCTAGAGAAGTGTATCTGAGGGTTGCTGAGCACTGAAGGTCAGCTGTCAGAGAGACCAAAGATCAGAGTGGGCTGAGGCTGGCCAGGGAGGCTCGCTACAACAAGAAAAGCTTTTTTTCATGGTACATGTGTGCACCTCCCAGGATTTCTCTGGCTCTTTTCTGATTTCTCCCAATTCTGGTTTGTGTGTTGGGAAAGATCACAATGAAGCCCAAATGGCTACTGTGTGTCAGGGAAAATTCAGATTTTCCCCACGTACATGGCAGCTATTTTCACTGAGATTGCCCCCTCAACAGCCATTTCCTCCCACAGCCATGGGAGGCTTTAATTTTTTTCAGTTGGCACTAGAATATCATTACATAAATATAATGTTATAACAAATATGTGTGTCAGGTTTTCTGAATCCTCAGGTTTCATTTAAAAATAAAATTTAGTTCCTTCTGTTGCAGAGATAGGGGAAAGGCTAGAGACTTACTATATTTTAGTGAAAGATGGAAATTAAGAGAACCCATTGCACATGGGCCTTGGAATTTTGTTTCCCCCTGCCATCAGCCCTGACTATCTCTACTGTGCTATAAATTGGTCTCATTTTTAAAATATTTGTCAGAATGTTAAAAAAACAATTCAAAAGTGTTTACACATTTACACATTTAATGTCTTATAGGTGAGATGGGACCACAGAGTTTTAGAATTACCATTAAATCAGGCCCAGGCAGCACCAATGTGGGCTAGAACTAAGGAGACCCAGGTTCAGATCTCCGCTTTCCATATGCAACTCACTTGGTGACTTTGGGAGCAGTCACTTTTTCTCAACCTAGCATACCTCTTTGGGCTGTTGTAACAATAACATAGAAGAATGGGGGGGATGTGATGTGATAACATGCAACCTTATGATTCCATGGCTAAGTGGTTCATGAGAAAAAAAATCAATTTTACTTTTGAGATGTCATATCACTAGGCTGTATTATGATAATACAACCCACTAACATAATTTCTCAGGAGGGCTTCACATCTGCATATTTAGATAGACTGTCTGAATTAGATGTGCTAAATTCATACTAGTATTAAAAGTTAAAATAGCGAAACCTTTGCTGAACTTGTAATGAGGAGGCAGGTATTAATTTTGCCTCTGTTTAATAATTCTGCAGATAAACACAATATTGATGTATTTTAATTGTGTAATCCATTGGTTAAACTTGTGCAACTCCTTAATCTGAATGAGGCCTTGAACATAACATGTTTCTGGTTGATTGTGCCAGTACATAAATTAGTGCTACTGTTCAGTCTGTTGATCTCAAGTAATTTGACAGTAAACATATTATGGCAAATTAAAAATCAATTCTATTCTTCTTACTATTTACTTAATTTTATTTTTCTTTCCAGAGAACCTTTCATCATTTTGTCAGGTGGTTTGTCATATGACACTGTAGGAAGAAGACCTTGTTTAACAGTCATGCATGGAAAGAGCACTGCTGTTTTAGAAATGGATTATTCAATAGTTGATTTTCTAACCCTCTGTGAAACTCCATACTCTAATGGTAGGTTTTGAGAGGATTCTTTATATCTTTTTGACTAGTTCATATTGGTTCCTTGCTGTTACTATTGTGGAATTCTGTGTCCTTATTTATAAATGGCAAACCTTAGCCCAGTCTGGATGTGCAGCCAAGTCGGTTTTAGGAATCTGGAGCGTGTCATGGGATTGTGTGTACTTCCTTTGTCCCTTCTGTCTCTTGCACAAATATCCTGTCCCTCAACATTGCATGTTACTGTGACCCCTCGAAGTTAAAATGAAACTATACAGAGTCCAATACACATCTTGTTGAAACAGGGTAGTGGTAAAGGTTTATTTGTGTGCAAGAAGGGAATGTCAGGACGAAGATGTTCCAGGTTCTACAGTTTACTCCGTGTTCCTAAAGCCAAAGCTGAACCCATATTTCATTGTCACACCATTGGCTACCAATCGGTTACCAGGTGCAGTTCAAGGGATTGGTTATGGTATAGAAAGGCCTTAATAGCCTTGGACCCACATACTTGCGGGACTGCCTCACCACCTGTGCTGTGCCATGACAGCTTCGCTCATCTGAACAAAGTATTTTGAAGGTGCCACTCTGCAGATGGTGACTGTCCACTCACATGCATTCTCTGTGGTGGCACCCAGTTTGTGGAACAGCCTGCCTGAGGTGGTCAGTAAGGCTCCCACACTTATCATTTCACAGATTGTGCAAAACAGAAGTGTTCCAGAGGGCATTTTTATAAAGAGATTTTGACTGGTAGAATGGAACAGTCCAGGAGAGCACCTTTATAATGGAACAAGACTGTAGTCTAGTGCATTGCATTGATTATTGTAGGTAATCATCTTGCTTTTACCACATTGACTGCAGTGTTGTTTATGTATATCTGACCTTAGGCAGATTGTTGTTCACATGGTTTTTGAATCCCAATCCTATGGCATTGTTCAATTGATGTTTTATGCTGTATGATTATGTTGTTCTTTATTCTGTAATCTGCCTTGAGTCTCAGTGAGAAAGATGTGCTTTAAAATAATAAATATTTTATATACTGACTTGTGAATATCCCTCAAAAGTCCTAATAGTATGAACTCTAATTACCTTTACATAGTTTAAGGTAGATTTACAAACCATGATTTTGGAGGCTAGTGGTAACCATAGTTGTCTGACTTAGGCAAATAGTGATTATTTCAGTCAGAAGATGGTGAAGGGAATCTACATGAGACAGGAAAGGAGGAAGAAGTGGTATGAGCTCGTTGGTTGTTTCTGATGCTCCATGGTTTTTTGAGCATCAGACAAATTTAGCTAGTATCATTTGAAAGCAGACCCAGTAAATCAGTGAATTGTTTTGGGAGTCTCACAGAAAGTGTTTTCAGACTACATATTAAAAAGAGAGAAAGACTAAGAGTGGGAGACGTTCTTGACAGAAGGCACTGTGGAAGCCCAGTCTGCAATACTGAGAGGAGACTGTTTGAAGCTGATTCACCCATTATAAAGTTCATGTGACTGTCACAAGGAGTTTGGATCAAAATGGTACAGAGGGACGAAAGCTTAAGTCCCTTGATTCTGTGTGCTGTTGTCCTGATCCAAATCAGGCCTTCAGCATGGAACTCCAGGTGCACATCTGTTGTCAGACCACATGTCAGTCACATGGATTTGGTGATGTGTGCATTGGACTTCATCAGATCAGACTGTGCTAAATGCAAAAGATCATAGGTTTCGCTGATGCATACTGGCAATAAAAATACTTTGTTACCAGTAGATCTCTGGTAGTACCACAATGAAAATGTTTGTTACTAGTCTTTCTCATAAATATTTTTGGAGCTTTCTATATAAATAATCAATTAAATAGGCCTCATTGTTTTTTCTGATCCTTCCAACATTTGGTGTGAATAACTAAATTTAAAATAATGTCTTAGCTGTCACATTTTTACTACTTAAATGCTTAGATTGGTGTGTTGTATATAGTCTCATACAATTTCAAAGTAGTGGATTTATATGTCGAAAAAGCAACTTATTAAATACCTTTTTTCCTCTTTTTTTAGATTTTCAAGAGCCATATGCTGTGGTTGTCCTTCTAGAAAAAGATTTAGTACTTATTGATCTTGCACAAAATGGGTAAGAATTCAGGGTACAATGGGATTTCATGGAGAGGTCTCTGTTCAATAAGTTCTGCAATAGATATAGTTTGATAAATGTGGTTATCAAAAATTCTATATGTTGTATTCTGTTTTGATACTGACTTACTGAACTCTTTTGAAAGACTGTCAAAAGAACCAGTGAAGAGTGTCCTCAATTTTGTTTTTGTTCCTTTTCTGAAAAGCACTGAATACATTTCTACAGCAACTTGATATGGCATACCGTGGGTTGTTAAGCACACGTGTGCTTGGTGGGAAGCAAGAATGCAGATGTGTCCTTATTGTGTTTACAATATAATAGTTGACTTTGTTAGGGGAATAGATCATTCAAATCAAGGGTACATATAACAAACATCACACATTATGCATCATGTACATACAAGAAGTGTGAACCAGCCCTGTGAAGCTTTGTAACCATAGAGCTAAATGTTATACTTTACTGTTATAAGTTTTGTAATGGTTGGTTAGCCAAATGGATATTCATTTGTGAAATTTCCCCTTTACCCTCTTGCTTTTATCTTCTGTTTGAATTCCAGTTGCAATAGTCATCCTAAACACAGATTGTAGCTGGTATACTTTTATCCTGCCCTTTCTTCAAGGAACTCTAAGGCCATTAACGCATGGGCGTATACGAATTAATTTGTCCCTCTGATATAACACAATTGCAGCAGGCTTTAAACTTAAGTCGCTGCAAGCCTGCACTTTGCAGACCTGGGGAAGTTCCGGTATTGGGTGGGTCGATCACGCAGGCCATGCATGTTGCCTCGTAAGATTCACCACAAGTCAGGGAGTTTAGCAGGATAAACGGCCATGCGTTAACGGCCTGACATACATGGCTCCTTCATTAGCAGTGAGCCATATTAATGACATCACACACAGCTGTTCTCTAACATTTTAGAGGGTAATCCTACTCAAAACTCTACTCATACCTATTCAGTGGTGTTTACTTCCAGGAAAGTGTTTGTAGGATTGCATTGTCATTGAATGAATTCTTTGTGGAATACATTAACTATATTAAACTGAAGGTTTTTTTTAAATGTGTAAAAAGTGCATTGGCCACCCTCAGCAGATTAATTGAGCTGAACATGGCTAATGAATGTTCTTCACTCTTATGTTCCAAGAAAAACTATAAACTAATATTTCATAATATAAAAACTATAAAATAATACTTCATTAGTGCATTGTAGGAGCCCCGTGGCGCAGAATGGTAAAGCTGCAGTACTGCAGTCGAAGCTCTGCTCACGACCTGAGTTTGATCCCAGCGGAAGTTGGTTTCAGGTAGCTGGCTCAAGGTTGACTCAGCCTTCCATCCTTCCGAGGTCGGTAAAATGAGTACCCAGCTCACTGGGGGCAAAGGGAAGATGACTGGGGAAGGCACTGGCAAACCACCCCGCAAAACAAAGTCTGCCTAGAAAACGTTGGGATGTGACGTCGCCCCATGGGTCAGGAATGACCCGGTGCTTGCACAGGGGACCTTTACCTTTTATAGTGCATTGTACATAGTTACAGCTTCTTCCCTTGTTGTCTGTGTAAAGTATCACTTGCATAGATAGTGCATTCCTGAGGTGGGGGCTGAAAGCTCTGGAGGCGTCATAACCCCACTACCAGCGTAAGTGGCCTCTTATCATGGAATAAGAGGCACTTACACTGGCACCACAGAGCTGCACACCTCCCTTCCGACGCCGCTGTCTCTCCGGGACCTAAATTCCGGAAGAGATATGTGGTGCTGGTGTGTGTGTGGGGGCATTCCCAGGGCATTCCTGGGGGTGGAGCCCTATCTTTCTTTTAAAAACTTGTAAAAACTTCAGTGGCCAGGGAACCTCTTTGGAGGCAGCGCAGCAGTGCCTCAGCTACGCGGTCCCCAGCCGCCCCAAGGCTCAGGAATGAACTGTTAGTTACCAAACTTTGTATTCCTTCTGTTCTAACCTAATTTTTACTCCCTTTCTTTAAAGGTATCCTATATTTGAGAATCCCTATCCCTTGAGTATACATGAATCTCCAGTTACCTGTTGTGAATACTTTGCCGATTGTCCGGTGGACCTTATTCCAGCACTTTATTCAGTTGGGGCTCGACAGAAGCGTCAAGGTTATAGTAAAAAGGTACTAAGAAGAATTAAAATTCTTACTTCTTACTGATTATGTTAAGTGTCATTGAGTTTAAACTATTGGTTTATTTACTTAGGAATGGCCTATCAATGGTGGAAATTGGGGTTTGGCCGCACAGAGTTATCCAGAGATCATTATTACTGGGTAAGTAGCAAGATGGCTTTAAATGGTAAGAGCTCAAAGGTTAACAGGTGTGCTAATTTATTAACTGTTCTATAGTTGCCTTTGAGCATTATTTTTATTGGTTTATATGGTTTTAGACTCTTTGAACAGAGAAAATTTGGAAAAAATAGCCTATGCATTTATATACAGAATAAAAATTTAAACCTTCTGTATTTTATCTCTGTTATCTGTTTTGTAAATCAAAGCTTCTTAAACGGTGGATCGCGACCCCATATGGGGTTGCATAACAATGTGGGGGTTGTGAAAAATTTGGCAACAGTAAAAGGTTTCTGAACCTTTTATCAGTAAATGTTTGATTTGTATACCTATTTTATATATCTATATACCTGGGGTCGCGTAAAAATTTCTCAGGCGAAAAGGGATTGCGAGTGGAATAAATTTAAGAAGCCCTGCTGTAAATAATGTCCCAAGCATTTACATTGGTTCTGCAAGCATTCTGAAAATGAGATGCAATGTTACTTAGTTTGCAGACGAGGTAAGCTAGAAAGTATATTTACCAAAATGGTAGCCATGTTATTTTGATGTAACAGACCAACAAAGGTTGTTATTCGGGTATCCAATTTACCCACAGAGAAATAAAAATATGCACAGACCTTTTGTTTAGGTCTGTCTTCTGTCTTCTACTTCTCCTGTTATTTCTTGCTTGGAGCATGACGAAAGAATGGTGGTTTAAGACGAACCCTGGTTAGCTGTATGAATGTGTGTATGGAGCTTAACTGTTTTCCTTCTGCTGACTGGAATCCTAAATCCGAATTGAATCTTGGCTTGCAGAGGAAACTAACTTCAGTTAAGGTATGCCTACATTCATATGTCACAGGCAACTGGGATTATTCTTAACCCATCATTCATGCAACACCTTCCACACAAGAAGGAAAGAGGGAGGAACCAGATTCGGGCATATATCAGGCAAAAGCTGAGTTCTTGCAGATTCTTAATTAACTGTAGATAAATTGGAAGTCTTAAGTGGAGCCACAGAGCTTTGTGGCATTTTAAAGACGATATTGCAGTATAAGCTTTCATGAGCTAGTACCCCTTAATTAGATGCATCTAATGAAGGAGGTTTTGGCTAATGAAAGCTCATGCCATAACAAGTTTCTTAACAGTGCAATCCACAAAGGGGGACAAAAGTGCTGAGGAGGTGGTGTGACCCCAGTGCCGGAATAAATGCTACTTGTGCCGGCTTAAGGGGCATTTACACCAGCGCTGGGGCACTTACGCCAGCACCGGGGAGTGGCATGGCAGCACCATGCACAGGTGCTGGCGCAGCCGTGGCAGCAGTGTACACCAGCATACCTCTGGTGCAGGAGCTTGTGCCTGGTGCGGGGGCAGGGCTGGCATTAATCAGCTCCCTGAGCCCTTTCAGCATGGGAATGCCCACATTTGCTGGCGTGAACTGACGCTGGCAAAAATGTAAGAACAGCCCCTGGAGCTGCATACAGTGATTCCACGTGTGTTTGGGACTGCGGCTAGCGTCCCTGTCGGGTTGCTAGCTGCAGTGCAGCTAGTTGCTTAGGAGGTGGCTCAGTTGCACCGTGGCTGTGCAGTTCCTGGCTGTGGTGCAACTACCCCCCCCCCCTCTGGATTGTACTATTAGTCTTTAATGTGCCTCAAGGCACCTTGATGTAAACTATATTTAGTGTAATGTTCATTATATGATTATCTGTCAGTAAATCTTGAATAGTGATGATAACTCTTACAGTGCTGACTACTTTAAGTTGAGTTTTGATGACTTGTAGAAATCATTTTTATCACTTTTTAATTTGGCTATATATTATAGTATCAAAAAAGCAATCAGATGCTCACATATTTAATGACAATGAACGATCAACTAAAAAGAATATATTTTGAAATCTTTATCCTGCACAATCTAACTTAATCTAATTTAAATTTGAATTAATAGTATAGTCTACACAAGCCACAATCAAATTCCATTTGTGGTAGTTAATACACATATCCTTTTATTGGGAACAATTGTGAAGCAATGGTATTGAACCTAAAGAGTTAAACATTCATTGTTTGTATTAATAGACTCCTGAAGATAATTCCAGATATGTTACTGATGTTAGTCTGCAGCAGCAAAATAAAACAGGAGTCCAGTGGCATCTTAAACAACTAAAAAATACGTATTGCAACATACTTTTTTTGTGAACCAGAGCTTTGCTTCATCAGATGCATGAAGTGTCCATCCACGAGTAGAATCTTTAGACTCAAAACTGCCTACATGGGTGGGCAGGAGATGTTATAAAAAGTTGCCAGTTAAATACTGCAGCCAATCAAAGAATTATCAGTTCACTCAGAGGGAATCCTGAATATATTGAAGTGGTGGTGATCCTTGAACCACAAGGAAAGGCAGGGTATAAATGTTTTAATACATACATACATGCATGCATTTTAACTACAGGTGCTGGGGATTGAACCTGGGGACATCTGCATGTCAAACAGATATCCTACCACTGAGTCATAGGCCCTCCTTGAAGTACATAAAGCTAGCTCAGTTATCAGTTGCTCTCAACAACATTTCTGGCAGGGTATGTATGAGCTTTCATGAGCCACAGCTTACTTCTTCAGATACAGCTAGAATGTCATTCCATCTATCCTTAAGTAGAGAGAGTGAATTAGACACGCAATGGCAATGTAAATATAAAAAACAAGTAAATGACATTAGCAAGCATGATTGGATTAGGTATGATATGCAGAGGGGTAGTAAGCATGGAGAAATCAGCATTGGTAATGAGACAGGAATCCCAGAACTCTATTAAGTCCTGGAGAATGTGTAGTGTTGAGCTTCATTATTAGTTGTAATTCAGCAGTCTCTCTAATCTCTCTTTGAAATCCCTTTGTAAAAAGAACTGCTACTCTAAAATCAGCAACTGAATATCCTGGAAGGTTAAAATGTTCCCCCACTGGTTTCTGAATATTGTAGTTTCTGATGTCAGACTTATGTCCATTCAGTCTTTGTTGCAGGGACTGGGCCTGTTTGTCCAATGTAGAGGGTGGACAGGCATCGCTGGCATGTGATGGCACAAATCACGTTAGAAGATGAGCAGGAGTATGAACCTGAGATAGTATGGCTAACACTGCTGGGCCCAGTGATGGTATTGCTAGGATCTATATGAGCAAACAAAAACAGCAACAGTCCAAACAAATTACGTGAAAATCCAGTATTATTAATTTGCATAAGCATTAAGAACTCACTGCAAATATGAATCAAACTGTCATCATATATGAGAAGGAACACAAAGAGAGCCTAAATAACAAAAGTTCTTCATTCGTGATAACTGACAACATAAAGTCCTGATCCAACTCAGTAGAATAAGTTGTGGTTCATGAGGTTGGATAAGTCCAATATCCATAGAACAGAAGCCCGGTTGTCTTTCTGTTTCGGCTAATGTATAGCCTTCCTCAGCGGCCACTGTATCAAAATATACAATCACATATATATACAACAATGTGCCATAATACATGGAATCAACAGAAATAATAATATGCATTAACAATTCATACTCACACGCGAGCTGATAGTACAAGCTTTCGCGTTGGCAAATTACGCCCTGATTCAGCGGCTTATTTCAAGCCCGCTGTCACATGATGCGAGGCAAACTCTAAGCATCGACATTTAAAGAGACAGATACAAGCATATACAAATCAACTGATTTTACAAGTAGCATGCCAAATCTAAAGATGTATTTAGCCCATATGGATGCAATGAATTAAACAAATGGATATATTTGGTCTCTTGGCGCCTAAGTATTAATTCTATATCTGGCTTCTCATGTCTGTGTGTGTGGGTGAACCGCCACAACACAAAGAATGATAATTCTTCATCTGTATGGTTTTTATCAATAAAATGAGAAGTCAGGGGGGCTTCCAAATTACGATTCCTCAATCTCGATCTGTGTTCACTGATCCTATATTTAATAGGTCTCTGTGTTTGTCCAATATACCAAAGCGGGCATGCGCACCGGATCACATAAATCAAATTGCGTGAGTCACAGTTATTAAAGCTATTGATGCTAAATATGCGGCCCGTGACGGGATTGGTAATTTCGTGAACCGTCAGCATGAATTTACAACTAAGACATGAGCCGCATTTAAAATTCCCTTTAGGTAGATTAGATGTAATAATGGGACGCGGTACGTTGTGTATTAAAATGTCTCTGAAGGACCTAGTTCGCTTGTATGCTATTCTAGGTAATTGCTGACACCTGGGCAAATGTTGCACCAGGTGCCAGTGTTTCCGAATGATCTTACTAATTAAAGAGGACATAGATGTATATTGTAACACACAGGTTATTTGTGTAGATTTTTTAGTTGTGGACTCTGTAAGTATGGCATCCCTAGATTTCATTTCAGTTTTTTCCATGGCTTCTTGAATAATATATTTCGGATAGCCACGTTGCTGAAGATCCAAATTCAGTTTACCTGCAGCTGAAACAAAATCAGTATGCATAGTAGAATTTCTTTTTAGGCGAAGCAACTGGCCATACGGAAGGTTATTTTTTAGATGGGATGGATGGAAGGATTGATAATGCAGTAAGGCATTCCTTGCCATCGGTTTCCTGTACGGGCGAACGCCTAATCTGTTGTCTGGCTTCTTATAGACAGTCACATCTAGAAAAGGGATCTCTTTTAAATCACACTTCCCATGCAGTTGGATATTCGAATCCTGTTCATTGATCCATTGATTGAACCTGTTAAAACTATGAACGTTCCTCATAGCCATACAAACGTCATCTACATATCTAATATAAAAGAATGTCATCTTGAAAAGGATTATTATATAAGATGTAAGAAGATTCAAATGCAATCATGAAAATATTTGCTGTTGAAGGCGCGCATGTGCTTCCCATTGCGACTCCATGTATCTGAAGATAAAAATTATCTTCATACATAAAATAGTTCTTTTCCATGACTATATCAAGGAGATTCAAAAGGAAGTGGGTAGGAGGTTGTAAGTTGTCTCTAGAGTCAAGGAGGTCGGCAATTATTGTCCGTACAACGTCTGTAGGGACGTTAGTGTACAGAGCTTCTACATCTAGGGTGCAAAGCACCGCGGTTAAGGGTACGGAAAATTGTTCAATCCGTTCTATAAAGTGTCTGGTGTCCTTAACATAAGATGGAGTTCTTAAAGTGAACTCATGTAGATAATGCTCTAAGTATTTTGCAAGGGGTTCAAAGATAGAGGAGATACCTGCCACTATAGGGCGTCCTGGTGGTGGATGGTATATTGGACAAACACAGAGACCTATTAAATATAGGATCAGTGAACACAGATTGAGATTGAGGAATCGTAATTTGGAAGCCCCCCTGACTTCTCATTTTATTGATAAAAACCATACAGATGAAGAATTATCATTCTTTGTGTTGTGGCGGTTCACCCACACACACAGACATGAGAAGCCAGATATAGAATTAATACTTAGGTGCCAAGAGACCAAATATATCCATTTGTTTAATTCATTGCATCCATATGGGCTAAATACATCTTTAGATTTGGCATGCTACTTGTAAAATCAGTTGATTTGTATATGCTTGTATCTGTCTCTTTAAATGTCGATGCTTAGAGTTTGCCTCGCATCATGTGACAGCGGGCTTGAAATAAGCCGCTGAGTCAGGGCGTAATTTGCCAAAGCGAAAGCTTGTACTATCAGCTCGCATGTGAGTATGAATTGTTAATGCATATTATTATTTCTGTTGATTCCATGTATTATGCTGCATTGTTGTATATATATGTGATTGTATATTTTGATACAGTGGCCGCTGAGGAAGGCTATACATTAGCCGATACAGAAAGACAACCGGGCTTCTGTTCTATGGATATTGGACTTATCCAACCTCATGAACCACAACTTATTCTACTGAGTTGGATCAGGACTTTATGTTGTCAGTTATCACGAATGAAGAACTTTTGTTATTTAGGCTCTCTTTGTGTTCCTTCTCATATATGATGACAGTTTGATTCATATTTGCAGTGAGTTCTTAATGCTTATGCAAATTAATAATACTGGATTTTCACGTAATTTGTTTGGACTGTTGCTGTTTTTGTTTGCTCAACTAACTGTACAGCACGCTAACTGTTGTGTACCACAGGATCTATATGAGAGCAATGTTGGCACCTTGGTTTGTTGCAGGCGTTGATATTTTGATCTAGTACACAGTTTGGGGAGGGTAAGAAATCATCCCACATTCACCATGGCAAAGGATGATCTTTAGAATGCACCTTAAAGAAGATCTCAAGTGTAACCATTTTAATGCTGTGTAAGTGAGTGGGTATCATTGACTCTTCCTGGTGAAAATAAAGTATTGGCCAACAACAACATGAATCTCTTGTGGATATGAAACGTCTCTGTATTCATAATGCGTATAAAGACTTTGCACTCTCACAAGGGCTTACTGCATTATGCAAGACCTCCTTGAGTTTTTGTTTTATTTAGAGAATTCATTTGCTGTCTCTCCAGAGACCTGCTCAAGGCAACTCTCAAGTAAAAACAGTACTATAAAATCATAAAAATATCATAAACTATCTATTAAAACAAACCTTTTTTAAAAAAAAAAAAAAGCTAGGGCACAAAAGCATAAGAAAAACACTGCAGCCTAAAAAACACACCCATGAAACATTCCTCAACTTAAAAGTAGACATTGAAACAACTAAAAAGATAAAAGCCCTTAGTTAAAAGACCAGGATGAAAAGAAATGTTTTGGTCTGGCACCTAGAAGACCTCAAGGTAGGCCTAAGGCAAGCCTCATGGGGGATTGCATTTCAAAGAACAAATCCACCACTGAACAAATCCTGTCTGTAGTAGCTATCTATCTCACCTCTCTAGCTAGGGGTGCAGAAGGCAGGTTTGGGAAGCAGATCTTAATTGGCAGACTGAACAGTATCAGAGGTGGTGGTCCTTCAGGTACTTAAAACACTTGAATTGTTCCCAGAAACAGATGGTCCAGTGCTTACCTTCAGCACAAGCTGATATAATCCCTTTATCCAGCCCCCTTAATACCCTGGCTGCTGCATTTTTGGACCAGTTGAAGTTTCCAGGCAGTTTTCAAAAGTAGCTTCATGTAAATTTAACCTGGATACTATCAGTAACTCTAACCTGGATATGATCAGAGCATGGATCATCATGACCAGATTATGCTTTTGAGAAATGGCCATAGCTGGCGAGAACCAGCATGGTGTAGTGTTAAGAGTGGTGGACTCTAATCTGGAGAACTGGGTTTGATTCCCCACTCTTCCACATGAAACCTGCTGGGTGACCCTGGGCCAGTCATAGTTCTCTCAGAACTCTCTCGGCCCATACTGAGGCAGGCAGTGGTAAACTACCTCTGAATGACTCTTGCCTTGAAAACCCTACGGGGTCACCACCATAGTTGGCATATCAATATAAAGGCACTATGTGACACAGAGGAGACCAGTGGCTTCAACCATAGTCCAGGATCTGGCAGCATCCCCAAGGTATGAGCCCACTCATTCCAAGGGAGTGCAATCGCCTCCAGGATAGGCTGACTCCTTAGTCCTCAAGTAACTTTGTCATTGACCAAGAGTACGTTTGCCTTGATTAGACTGAGCTTCAGTTTACTGGCTATCTTCCATCTCATTTACCTTCTCTGGTTTTTTCTAATTAAAAAAAATACAATAAGGACAGTCTTCGTAATTTAAAATACTATACACACACACACACACACATAATAAAATAAGATCAAGTCTCCCGTGCTACAGCTTATTTCTATGTCTTCATATTCATCATTACGTCCTGACTGAGCACAACACATTTCTCTTTCCTGCCTTTATTTATGAAATTCTCTATTTTACTTATTGTATGTGACCATGCCACATCCAATCTTATTGTATCTCTGTTTTTCTGATATACTGTTAGCTTAATTAAAACATATATTTCTTTAACTTTAACCAGCCATTCCTCTATCTTTGGAGTTGGTTTTTGTTTCCAGTGACTGGCAAAGGTTGTTCTAGCCACACTTATCATATGTAACACCATACAAAGTTGATCTTTAGCTAGATTAGGTACCAGATTTAACAGGAATATCTCTGGTTTACATGGAATGTCAACCTCCATTCCAACCGTTAGACATTTCACTATTTCAGACCAAAATGATATAGCTCTCTCACATTTCCACCACATGTGTATAAAATCTGCTTGTTTTCTATCACAGTTCCAACAGCTGTCGTTTTCTGATTTATGGATTTTACTTAGTCTAAGTGGGTATATACCATCTTTATTAGACTCATTTACCTTCTCTAAGTACCTGTTCAGGACCTTCACAGACTCAACCTGATTCAGCTTATTTTATTTATTTATTCATTCATCACTCTTATATCCCCCTCTCCCCAGCAAAGCTGGGCTCAGAGCAGCTGATAAAGGGAGATAAAGAGTGACGCATCATCAGCATAGTGATGGTCTTTCATTCAACGTCCCCAGTCAGTCTATCTCAGCAGTTGCATGGCGAACAGGATGGATAGACAGCCTGTAAAGTGAACATACAATTTGCTCAGATAATGATTTGGGTGTTGTTGTTGTTGTTGTTGTTTTCCTGCATTCAACTAGTACCTTTCAGCCATGGCGTTCAAAGTGTTCACAATTTTAGATGCTAAAATAAGAAATAAGACAAAAAACACAAAATAATACATTTATGGGCATTTTGCTGGTGACATAACAATACTAGGAAACAAATGAGCCAAACAGGGTGATTTTAAATATTGGTTTAATGTAAGTAACTCTCAGTCTCAAGGGCATTGCTCTCTATTTCTAAGAATAGTTTTTAAAACTTTCCTGTTTCATAGGCATGCGGATGGGTCAATCAAGTTTTGGGATGCTTCTGCAAGTGAGTATTTTTACAAGTTATGTAAGGTTCTTGTAGAAAACATTTTCTAAGCATCTGTGCTGGTATAAACCTATTGTGTTATGGGTATTACTGGGTCATCTTTCCACCTCATTCACTTGACTGTTCAAATCAATGGGATTTAGGTTAGCACTTTTCCCATTATTGTAATTAGGATTTAAGGACCACCCATTTTAATTGAATTGGAGAGAAAAAAACACCTTAGTATGCATATGTGCAAGGCAAAAGGAAAGCAACAAAGAGGAGAGCATTAAAATTGCAAAATAGGAGATTACTAGTTTGATGTAATCAGAGGTAAAAGTCATGAATAACACTTGCGAAATCTCTGGAACTTTTTGTTCATTTTCTGCATGCACACTAAAAAAAACCACACACACCTTGTAAGGGGGATTTTATAAGTTAAACTATGCATTTTATTTTAATGATATTTGAGAATGAAGGGCATGATCTTTCCTGACAAGTAGAGGTTGAAAAATCCCCCTGTGTATGTGGCTCTCAGGATCACAGCTACATGTAAGGTGATCAGGATACATGTGCACTAGAGCTTTGCTTGCTCTGTTCCTACTGCAGTCCGTCACACTTCTGTCCCTGAGGGGTAAGGGGAACCCTCTGGAGGGTTGAATATAAATATTGTAAATAAATAGATTATGTGGTGCAAAAAGCATTCAGGTGAGGGATGGGAAGAATCTCTGAAGCCTGTACTTGTTCAAAAGTGCTTTTCATGCATGAGACTCTTTGGATTCCAGTATAGATAGGAGTGTATATAGAGCATAAAATTTACTCAGTAATGTTTGGACTACTTTATTAAGGGGAGGAAATTCCAAAAAATGGTGCATATTTGTTCATTAATTATTTTTGCTTATTTATAGTAACACTGCAAGTTCTATACAAGCTAAAAACATCTAAAGTCTTTGAAAAGTCACGAAATAAGGACGACAGACCAAGTACAGACATTGTAGATGAAGACCCATATGCCATTCAGATCATTTCATGGTGTGCAGAAAGCAGGATGCTATGCATAGCAGGAGTTTCTGCACATGTGATTGTTTACAGATTCAGTAAACAAGAAATTACAACAGAAGTTATTCCGGTAAGTAGCATTTTACTTTAAATATATTTAATATGTTGGTTAAAATCTCTGTATTTAGACAGTGGCCTCTATCTAACCACACATTCCAAAGATATAGGGGCACTAAAAATTTCTTAAGGTGGGGGAAAGTAATTTCTGATGACTCCCCCCATTATATTTGCAGACACCAGCTTTGCCTCTTGAGCTTTTCCTGAGGTTTTATTGATATCCAGGAACCAAATTTCAGGAGGTTCAGTGATCATTGGGTGGCTATTGCTTCCCCTCTTAAGAAGAAGAAGAAAAGTTAGGTACCTGTAAGTCTTCTCTAGTTATGGACAGTTGGGTTTTGTAGGCTGCAATCTTTACTTGGTAAATTCTGTTGAAATCAATAAGGCTTCTTTATAACAAATTTAATTTTGAACTGAGGTCCAAATTCTTATTAAACTGCTAATTTGAAGGTGTGTTGAGCAAGTTATATTTTTCTTGACTGTTAAACAATCACATTAGAAACTGTAGCACCTCTTTGAAGTTTCTTTTGATGCATTTTTTCTAGTTGACTTTATGAAGACTTTCTGCAATTACCAAAAAGTTTTCTTGGTTTTGTTCTGTGTTTCTTGGTTAGTAAACCATAGAGAGTAGTGGGCAGCTCTAGAAAATCTTGAGGGATATGTATTTTGTGATCTCATTCCAGTCAGGATTCGGAACTGATACCGCCTTGATTGCACTGTTTGGTAATGGTCATCTAGAGTTAAACAGGGAAGTGTAAACCTGTGCATATCTTTGAGCACCACTTGATACTAGAGAATATCACATCCTTCTGAACCTCCTGAAATAGATGAGAGTTTGAGCACCATTTTGCAGTGGTTCTGCTCCTGTCATATAAAGTTCCTGCAATAGGGCAGCACTGGATGACTCCATTTGGATAGCTCTTCAGCATATATGTGTAACTGTCAGAGTGGGAAAACAGGGCTTGCAAACATTTGCTTCTGCGTGGCTTCTCCCAGTTTTTATTATAATTTTTTTTTGCCTGTCGCCACCACCATCAAGCAAATGTTTAGGGGATCATTCTACCTGAGGGTTTGAGCCCCTGCTGCTTCACTGATTAAAGGTTTAGCTCCATGTTTGCATCTACGTGTCCTTTTACACCTACTAATGAGGGGACCGACACACTTAACTGAACACTGTTTTTGCTTGTGGTGTGTATATACTGAATTAGGGGATTAATGTGGGTCACAAAGATCATTCTGCCCACATTAAAAATGAAAAGACGTTTAATAAGAAAATAAAAAGTGCACATTGCACTTGCACACACTACAGACTGATTAAGGTAAATAGAAATGTGAATAAACCGCAGGTCCTCTCATTCCTTACACTTACATTACTCAACAGATCATAACAAGAAATAAGCAACATAATTTTAGGAGTTGCAAGCAATCAGAAATCATCCCTTATCTTGGTTTTCAATATTCAGGGGTCATTCCCTGGTGAGTTCAGCTACTTCTTGGACTCAAAAAAGATTTATCCTTTCTTGGTGTATTAAATGAGACTAAAAGAGCTTCTTCAACGTAGTAGTAGAAAAGAGCAAGAGTCCAGTAGCACCTTAAAGACTAACAAAAATATTGAGCTTTCGTGAGCCACAGCTCACTTCTTCAACGTGCTACAGTAGTCCACCTCCCAGCAAAGACCCTTTCCCTTTTCCTGTCTGCATGAAATGTCCACTCTGCCTTTGGACCTCCTGAAGCTCCATAGCTTAGGTGTGACTTTGACTGCCCACTGTTCTTCTTTGGCCAAGGTCATCTGCATTTCTATGGCACTGGCTGGTTCTGAGTTGATTTTTCCCAACTTATTTTCTGCTGCTAGTCAGCAAAGAGTCCCTCATAGCCTCTGTGCCTGTTCAGAGTGCAAACCCAAAAATTATTCTCTGGGGTTGCCAACTATGACATTGATCCTGTGGTGTAAGGCATTTCACCACAGGCAAATTGGAGTACAGTGTCATGAATATTCTGCTTACAACCATGTGTGCATTTCATTTCCATGAAATCCAGGAACAGTGATTCTCTCTTTGAAAAACTGCCCAAACATGCTTATGGGCTAGGTGAGGCCTAAAGTTGAAATTTAAACAAGATAGGACAAAATTATAGCCCCTTGGTCTGAAGAAATGTTTTACCTGATATAAATGGTATTGAGCTGGCCTTAAAGAAGATACTTTATTTTAGAAGTTTGTTTTTAATTAAAACCTTGAACACAATAATAATGATTGAAATCACATTAAAAATTCCAACCCCATTTTAAAACTTATTCAAAATAAAACACCTTTTAACATAAGATTCTCATCTGGAATAGATGCATCTTCAAAACCAGACAAATACCATCCCCACTAGGGCTGTTGGAAAAAAAATTCGGTAGAATTCGGATTCGGCAAAATTCGGCCCGTTTTTATTCGGGCTGTGCCGAAGTCCGAACTCCCCTGCTTCAAATCCCCGAAATTCGGGGGGGATCCGGAGTTTGGGGGAAAATTCGGCCCCCGCGCGCCTTCAGGGGGATTCCCTGAAGGCGCGCGGGGGGCCCTTTAAACAGATCTGTGCCTCCCAGCTGTGCCTCCCAGTACATAATACTAATTAACAAATAATAATTAACATGAATATGCTAGCAATTGGCTTAAACAAGGGAAAAATAGAGAGAAGATAGAGCATCATACTCACACGCTGGCTGTTAACATTCTCTGCGTTGGCAATTTACCAAAGATACTGCCCTTAGTTTTAAATGGTGCAGTCACATGTAAGAATCAACCATTAAAGAGACAGTTACATTTTGCATTACAGAAAAACTGAATTCAATTAAAGAGACAGCTTTTACATATATTATGTTACAAATAGCATGCTAAATCCATCGAGGTATTCAGTCCTTTAGGATACAAAGTATCAAACATGTGGATGTATTTAGATTCTTGACGCCTTAATATGAGATCCACATCAGACCTATCATATTTATGTTGATTGAATCGCCATAACACAAAAAATGAAAGATCCTCATCAGTGTGATTATTGTCAAGGAACTGCTATGTTAGAGGGGCCTCCAATACACGTTGCCTAATCCTGGACCTGTGTTCACTTATGCGATATTTGAGTTGTCTATGGGTTTTTCCAATGTACCAAAAATGGCAAGCACATTTTATCGCATAAATTAAATGTTTGGAATCACAGTTGTTAAAACTCTCAATCATGAACTTTTGGCCAGTAGCTGGATTAATTATTTCTTTGACTGTTAGCATGAACCTGCAACTTTGGCAGGAACCGCATTTGAAATTACCCTTAGGTAAGTTGGCAACTGACTCCTCACATGCTTTATTGCTTATTAGAATGTCTCGGAAAGACCTGGTTCTTTTATATGCCATTCGTGGTAAAGACTGGCAGCCAAGCAAATGTTGGACTAAATGCCAATGTTTGTGAATCACCTGTCTAATTAAAGGAGATAATGAAGTGTACTGCAAAACGCAAGTAACGCGATCCGAACGTTGTGCCATTGATTGAGATAATAGTTGAGTTCTAGATCTATCTCGAGTTCTGGACATGGCTTGCTTAATAATTTTGTTCGGGTACCCACGTTGTTGTAATTCAACACTAAGCTGATTTGCAGCCTGTGAGAAATCTTCGCCATTTGTAGAATTCCTTTTAAGGCGAAGTAACTGGCTGTAAGGTAGGTTATTCCTTAAATGGGGTGGGTGAAAAGATTCATAATGCAACAGAGTGTTGCGTGCCATTGCTTTTTTATAAGGATGGACTCCCAATTTACCATCCTGTGTCTTAAAGATACGGACGTTCAAAAAGGCTATTTCCAAGCTGTTGTTTTCTCCACTGAAGGCTGGGGGGGGGGTCCTTAAACCCCTCTGCGCTCTATGCACAGAGGGCGCAGAGGGGCTTGACAGCCCCCCGCCAGCCTTCCCAGGAGTCCTGGCAAGCCTGGGGGGGGTCTTTAGACCCCTCTGTGCTCTCTCCGCAGAGGGCGCAGAGGGGCTTGACAGCCCCCTGCCAGCCTTCCCGGGAGTCCCGGCAAGGCTGGGGGGGTCTTTAGACCCCTCTGCTCTCTCTGTGGGGCCCTTTAAACAGCAGACCTGTTTAAAGGGCCCCCTCCCCGCACCGTCATGGAAGCCCCGTGAAGGCGGGGGGGGGGGAATCTGCCGAATATATTCGCCGAACCCCCTAAGTCGGCAAATTTGGCTCCCCCGTTTCCCGCCTTTTTTGATCTTCCAACTCAATTGATCTTCCAACTCAGGCTAGTTTATACAGCTGGAGGTAGTCCTTTTGGCCCAAACTATTTTGGGGCTTAGTTGTCAAAACCAACCCTTTTTTTTGGGGGGGGAGGACTTCGATGCCAGTTTGTGCCAGCGTAGCTTATATAATGCAGGTGAGTTATGCTTGTTACGGTTAATATCAGTTAACATTTTATTTGCTATTTTGAAGCGTCCTTGCCATCTTCCATGGCATCCCCACATTACATAGAGTAGTCTAGTCTTGATGTTATATCAATGCAAGTATGCCATCCTTATGTATACTTCAGCAAGGAAGGGCAAAGAGCACAGCCAGTCACCACAGTTTCTCAGTGGATGGCGCAGACATACAGACGCAACATGCTAGCATTGCTTGGAAGTACTTCTGTATCCTCTGTTCCTACTAAGGCTGTTACCGCACTAGGTATTCCCAGCGATGTATCAAGAGTTTGGAAATATTATAAAAAACATTGCTTTAAAAGGGTTTTTGGATGCCAAGGCTAAAAAATGGTTGGAAGATGTCTTCACAGCTAAAGGGGCCAAACAAAGCGCGAACAGTATTTTTTATAACAGTTTCAAACTCTTAATACATCACTGGGAATACCTAGTACGGTAACAGCCTAAGTTCTTTGGTGTCTTTTACCAGTGTTACAGCTGCTCAGATAAGGATTTGGCGTCAGTCTCATATTAATTAGATGCTCCAGCTACTAAAGAATGTTGCTACGGCTCATCCTGTGACAATGATGAGCTATATATTAATATACACATACAGTAATATACTGTAGAAGTGTCCAATTCACCATCTAGTCTGTATATGGATCACTTAAACCAGGTAATTATGATGGATGTCAACAGGATCCTGAAGGCTTTGAAGACCACTGCTAGCTCTCTTGTTCATCATAATAGATTCTGAAATCTTGTTAGGAGCTAATTGATAGGTCTGTGATGTCCATTATAAATCAATCACTGGCTGGGGATTTTTTTCTCTCAGTCTCTAAAGGAGGCAGTTATTTGTCCATTACTCAGAAAACCAATGTTTGGAGAAAAGTGTTGTGACCAACTATCACCTAAGTCTCTAATCTGCCCTTTCTGGGAAGATTATTGAGAAACTGGTGGCAAAGCAATTTCATCCTTTCCTGTTTTCATTGTGGATGACACATCTGCTCTAGACTCCTTTGAATCAGGCTGAGTGATGGTGCAGAAAGAGCAGTGGTGTCTTTAGTTAATGATTGTAGACAAGGGCTGTGCTGTGGTTGTTGTATTTATCAGCAGTCTTTGATACAGTGGACTATGCATTCTGTTGAGGCATTTGGAGGTAGAAGTAGGTATCAAGGGATGTGCTCTGGGATAGTTTTAAATCATGGATCAGACTCCAAGTGCTGTTGGAGACCACTTCTAATAATCTCTGTGGGATTTTTCCTGTAGTGTTCCATAGGGCTCCATTTATCTCCCATGCTGTTTAATTTGTATGTAAAGCCCTTGGGAGAGATACTTCATGGGTTTAGAGTTGTATGTCATCAACATGCTAATGATTCCCAGCTCTGTGTTTCTTTGTACAGGCTGCCTGATACTGTTGTATTAATGCTAAGCCAGTATCTGCTGATAAACTAGTGGTGGCTTAAACAAAAGAGAGAGAGAGAGTTATTAGTGACATAGTATAAGCCTATACTATGTCCCATAAGTCTGAAGATGCTCATCCCTGCACAGTGTCTTGAATTTCCCCCTTAGCTGTAAAACTGTCAAGAATCATTGATACCACCTATAAGTAGCTATCTTCAAATCCTCTAGCGATTCTGTTAGCCAGGATAAAAGAAAAAAATTCTCATGGATGATGAAGCTTCTAGCCAGGCAGGTCAAGCTATTCCAATCTTTGTATGCTGCTGAATGCTTGATAACTGTGATAACTGTTATCTGTAAGCCACTGTTCTGAATTTTCATGCATATAATATAATTTAATTTACTTAAATTATGATACACTTTTTGAAAAGGGCATAGTTTGATATCCGAGTGGTATGTTTTGTAGTTATCAGGTACTCTAGGATTCAGTATGATTTTTCCCCACTTCATTGTTACTTACAGATGCTTGAAGTACGGCTCTTGTATGAAATAAACTATATAGAATCTCCAGATCCTGAACAAGTGCCACCATTGCCTACTCCAGGCACAGGTTCCAATCCTCAATCCATTGTTCCCCAGTCTCACCCATCCACTAGCAGCAGCTCATCTGATGGGCTTCGGGATAATGTCCCATGTTTAAAGTAAGTATATAAATAGTGCACTTCTGAAGATGCCTTTATAGACTGTTTAAACTGGTTCTTGCAGTGCCGTTAATGCCTTTGATACCACTTTGGTGCAATGAGTTGGAGCCTGGCATTCTGCTCAGTTTCATATGGAGCCTTCCTCCAGCACAAGGAACCTTTTCTTCCTCAGGAATTTTTTCCATGCTCAGCAGAGCAGACTGGTAGGATCCAACCTACAGTTATCTATACTTTTTTCTTAGTATGTGGTATTATAAAGCTGCATTAACAGAAAATATCCATAATGTGTTTGCATTATTGTGCAGCTGTCATCTATCAACAAGCTTACAGATCTGTAAGAAACTGACCAGGGAGGCAGTTGGTCCTTTGGATGAAAAAGGAATGGAAGGAAGATAGGGAAATGTCAGAGAAACTGAATGAATTCTTTATCTCTGTTTTCACTGTGGAAAACATGGGGCACATACTTACACCGCAGCCAATGTTTTTAGGATGGGTGTCTAAAAATCTGAATCAGATTGGGGTGATAACACATGAAGTTCTGGAAATACTGGGCAACTGAAAATTAATCTGATCTGGATGACCTACACCAAAGGGTTCTTAAGGATCTCAAATGGGAAATTGTTGATCTGTGAGCCAGAAGATGTAACGTTGCTAAAAGCAGCCTCCATAGAAGGGGAGGGGCTATGGCTCAATGGTAGAGCATCTGCTTGGCATGCAGACAGTCCCAGGTTCAATCCCCAGCATCTCCAGTTAAAGGGATTAGGCAAGTAGGTGATGTGACAGACCTCTGCCTGAGACCTTGGAGAGCTGCTGCCAGTCTGAGTAGACAATACTGACTTTGATGGATCAAGGGTCATTCAGTATAAGGCAGCTTCACGTGTTCAAGACTGGAAAGGAGCAAATGTCACACACAAAGGGATTGGAGGGGATCTACAAAATTACAGGCCAGTTAGCTTAACATGTAACAAATTATGGGTACCACAGACAGATGGATCCAGCAGGGCTCTTATTTGCTTCCTGTATTTATTTCCTGATCCTTCAAATTTGAGAGGGTATAGCATACATGTGAAGAGTTATGAACTGGAAGTCACTGATTCACGTTTCAGTTTGACTGTGGGTACACTAGAAGCTTTACCTTTTTAATGCTTTTAATGTTTACAAGGGACTTGGTAAATATAACAAAGTAAATAGTATGCAAATATGGAGACAAAATAAAATAAATTACGTAAGAGTCAATCCAAGTGATTTTCTCCAATCTGTAGATATCATTACATGCTTTACAACTCTATAACATCAGTAATTTGATGATAATATATTGGCCTACCATGCAGGGTTGGTTTTAAAAAAACCAACAGAATGTGTAGTTACTGAGGAGTTTTAGCCTTTCAACTCTTGCTTGGTTTTTCTTATCAAAACTGTGCTTACCTAACTATTAGCAATTTTAAAGAAAAAAGTATTTTAACCTGACATACCTTTTTTCATTAAAACTTCTCCAATTATTGTGAACAACCTGCTTTTGATTAACAAAACTGAGTGAGAATTAAAAAGTTAAATCCCTTCTTGTGCCATGCCATCTGCATTGAAGGTTTATGTATGCATAATTTACTCTTTAACAGTTAGATGTCATGTCTGTCTGTTTGGTCCCCAAAAGTCTCATCAGTTCTCTTCTGAAGTAGATATCTAAAGCTCACGGCTTCACTAACATGTATAAAATGTTCCCTGTCAGCTTAATAAAACCTTATTAAGGTTCACCAGACTATCACCAGGATGAATACAGGGCTAAAACAGTAATACTGCATATATTGCATATATAAATAAGCATATATTGCATTTATGTTTCAGAGTTAAAAATTCTTCCCTGAAAGAGTCTCCAGGCTATCAGGTTGAACTGGTTATCCAGTTAGTGTGGGTGAGCGGAGAACCTCCTCAGCAGATAACTAGCCTGGCAATCAACTCTGCCTATGGCTTGTAAGTATATTCTGTATTGCATTGTATCTTTCCAAAAACTGTTGACCTTTTGGCAGATGTTGTATATGATCATTATTAAACTACTAAATCTATATTGTTTGGATATGACATTTGTACCCAGTATACTAAATAGCTACCGTAAGGGCCTTACATACAGTTGGTCAGAATGTGCTTAAATCATGGTTTTAGTCTTTTGTTCCACTGCATTTTAGCCTTTGCTGGGAACTCTTTTCTCAGTCACAATAATATTTGTTTATATTAGGTGGGCAGTCAATGGACTTTGTAGGGTGTAACTCTGCTTAGGCTTGTACTGTAAGACATGTATTTTCCAAAGCACAAAACATGGGACTTTAGCTCTCAGAGTGTGGGGAGCGTGTGTGAGCTGCACAGACAAGGAAGCAAACAGTCAGTTGCCAAAAGTTGAAAACGAGAGTGAGAAAGAAATGGGAGATGTAATAGATGATGACAGTGCAGTGAACACAAAGACTGATTGAAGCAGTCCTAGAACAGAAAGCTGGATGATATGCTAGGCCCCGTAAAGTCAAGGCTACAAAACATAAGGCAAAGGATTGTGGAAATAAGAATAATTGTGAAAGGTAAGATCAGGAAAGCAACAGTTGTGATTATAACAAGTCTGAGCTGGAGCAGCCAGGAGTGGGGATGGCTCTTACAGTCAGATAGTGGAGATTGCCCCAAGACCCTGTCCTATAGACATAAATGTGTGCTCATGAGCACGGTAAGTTGCTTTATACTGATTCAGACCATTGATTTACGAAGGTCAGTATTGTTTACTCTGTCTCACAGCAGTTTTCCAGGATTTCAGGCTACCAGATCATGTACCATATTTTAGCACTGCAAACGCAGGCAGACATAACTCAACAGGCCAGCTGTTGCAGCTGCACTACAACAAAGCCTTAATCTGAGTCTGGTGGAGTCAGGGGTTTGCTGCCCCCTCCTCTTCATTTATTCGTACCAACTAAAGACTGGTCCTGACTGTGTTTCAGGCCCCATTGTGGTCTCTATACTTAACAGGGAGGGCCATCTGTTGCTTGGTTGTTGATTATTTAAAATTGATGATTTTATGGGACTGCCTAATTGCTTTTACTTTTATATTATGACCTTATCGTATTTGTGGTATCTTATTGTATTGTATATCTCATTGTTAGCCGCCCTGAGCCCAGCGTTAGCCAGGGATTGAGGGTGGGATAAAAATATAAATAAATAAGCATCAAACTGAGTGTTCTCCGCAGCCATTATTAGGGCACATTGTTTTTAATGTAAACCTACATTCCAGAATGTATGTGTGAGTTCAGTTTGTGTTCTTATGCTGTAGACTTATTAGCTAACTATTTTTAAAAGTTCTGTGGAGGTTAGTTATTAATATAAGAATATATTTGGGCTAGCAACCTTCACTGGAATTATATTCTTCCCAACAAATGTTCTTTCAGAGTAGTTTTTGGCAACTGTAATGGTATTGCAATGGTTGATTACCTACAAAAGACCACGCTGTTAAACCTTGGCACCATTGAATTGTATGGTTCTAATGATCCGTATAGGAGGGAACCTCGATCGCCACGTAAAAGCAGACAACCATCAGGAGGTAAGATTCAAGCACTTGAACAGTTTACCAGTAAAATTTGTACTGCTTTACAATCAAATAAATGGCAAAGTTGTTAGGATTATAAATACCTAGCCTTCTCTTTGAAAACAAAGGCTATAAATATTCACCACTGTCATTCTGTAGTTTGCTGGGATTTGTTTTTTGCTAGAAGTCTTCTCTTGTTTGATTATGGTACGTCAGTTTTCTTGTTTATAAGCATGTGTGCTGATTGGCTATTCTGGCGCAACCCTCATTACCTCCTGTGGTCCATCACCCTTTGTTCCCGCTTAGCAATCTGCATCCAGTTTTCCCACTAAAAACATGTACTGCATTATTGGCTCTCTGTGATTAGTCTGGGTAGAAATGTCATGCTGCCCCATCTGCTCCTTTCTTAATTTGAGACTTTTCTTGTTACTTTCCTGTATGCTAAATTTATGGTACTTCACCCATGTAATCTTTTACTACCAAGACATCATTTTTTGAAACTAGCTACTTTGCATTATCATTCATTGCCCCCTCACCTTTTTGGACACACTTTTCAGCATAATGCATTTAATGTATTGGGGCATGTACTGACAAGCAAGTGCAGTCACACAAATTCAGCAGTATTTGGGGGAGGGAGGGGGAAGTGGGAACTAAAGCTTGAAATTTTGAAAGGAGGAAGTGCATATAAACAGGCAATTTTATACAACAGCTCTTGTTATGCAAGTGTTCCACAGATGTTTTCAACAGTAAACAAATGTAATATAAATGGGAAGATGTGCACCAGGAAGTCAGTTACAGTTTGCTGTGTTGCCAAGTGTTTGGGAATGCCTGACTCCCCTTCATGTATCATATTTACCGTGACAAACATTGGAGAAACACCTGTGTAACTAGGCTGATGCACAATGTGTAAAGTATCTTTGTGCTGGGATGGTAAGAGACAAAAATGAGATCAGTTATGCCAACAGTAATTTCCTGGACTAACCTAAAGCAAGATCATACATGTTATGAAGTTCATGGTAGAGTATCAAAGGTAACTTGGGAAGTAGGATTGTACACATGGAGTTGGATCCAATCAGCTTTTCTACTGGTGAAAAAGCAAGGAAGGATCTCTTTAAGTAATACAAAGGCTAATCTGGGGATCATGAGACTGGACAAAAGCCATATGGAATGGGGCTGTGAAAATGAGGATAGCTAGGTGAGTGTTAGTGAAAAGATTGGCCGGATGAGATATTGCAGAATATATTGTTGCAAAGCAAATGCATGGCACACTCCAAGATCAGTTGTGATATCCCAAATATCATCTATTTTATGGCTGAAAAACCTATTTATGACTATAGAAGATACAGATGCTTTGGCTTTATCCTTTTAGCTGTTCTGTTCTTCAATATTATAAATAGTTCCCCCCAAAATGTCAGGTTAATGGGTGGGATCCTGCAAACCATCAACAGAAGGCACTGACAGTTCTGGTTTCTTTCTGTGTTACTGGGTAAGTCTTTTTCCATCCCAGGAAAGTTTATTCCTGGGGTTGTGGTACCCACATGGCCTGAAAGCTACGTGGGTTGGGAGGCTGCAGTAGGGAAGGGGATGAAATAATTCTTCTGCCTCTTCCATCGGTGCAGGTTATTAGACTGCATGGGTCCAAGCAATGGTGGGAATTAACGTTTCCATGGTCAGAAAGGACTGATTGGGATAGGGGAACATGGGAAGAATCCACAATCCTTACCTTCACAGATCACAGGATCCAGCTCAAATAATAGTATTCCTACAAGTTTAATTACCAGTGGATCAGGTGGGTGCATAATAAATAAACATAAATTTACTTATTTATAGAATTCCTTAAACATACATAATTTAAAACATACATAATTTAAATCATACATAATAAAACCACATTTTAAAACCTTTAAAGTCAGCCTCCCCAACACCCATGAAAACAATTAACAACAGAATTAAAGCACATACAAAACATAAAAACAGAAATTAAAACATTGGTTAGGAAGGAGGGATCACTGAGGGAATGTCAAATAAAACAAACAAAAAAGGAACTGTTTATCTCTTTGGGATTGTTGTGTCACTGACTTCTTTTCATTATTACTGGAAAGCTTTGTACATATCTTAAATAATGTAAGTCAGGCATTAAGCACTGTCACAGTGTGTAAATTCTGGCATGTATGAATTTAGACCTTTTGGTGAATTATGTTCCACTTTAGGACATCGTTAACCAACTAAGAGGTGCAATTGATAAGAATGAGCCAAGAAGTTTCAGGCGTGTATACTCCCTCTCTCCCTCTTGCGTATGGCTGGGAATTGGAAGATTTCCTGGTTCAGAACTTCACAGTTGAATAAGATTGAACTACACACTGTGGCTTCAAATTAGAAGCCTAAACCAAGAGTGTAACTGTATTTTTAGAATCCTCATCTTAGTCAAAAGAACAAATCACAGTTTGCCATTTGCCAAATATGAATGTTGTAATAACTTGTAGAGAGCCAGTGCGGTATAGTGGTTAAAGGGTCAGATTAGGAAGCCCAGGGTCAAATCCCCACTCTGCCATTGAAACTTGCTGGGTGACCTTCGGCCTGTCACGTACTCTCAGTCTTGACCCTAGCAAGTATTTGGATGGGAGACCTCCAAGGAATACTAAGGGTGTGACACGGAGGCAGGCAAAGACAAACCACCTGTGAATGTCTCTTGCCTTGAAAACCCTACGGAGTCGCCATAAATAAACTGCGACTTGACAGCAAAATAATAATAATAATAATAATAACAACTTGTAGACAGTTCCAAATCAGGAAGTATTCAGTCTCTGTGCCATGTATCAGAGGGAGAGCGGGAGTCTGAGAATTTAGCTTGTTCTCATCATGAATAAAGTATGACATTTCTTTGTGATTAGAGAATGCAGCTATAGTGTTCAAATTATGCTGCAGATTTTAGTGTCCAAACTTGGTGTCTTTTTCCTTTCTCATTGCTTCATTAAGGCATGCTGGCTGTGGCTTCTTGTATATGTGGCCTTTCTAACTTATATTCAGAGTCTGTGAAAAAACTTCGCACCTCTTATATAAGTAAGTCATCTCATAACAGCTAATTGTGTTTTAACATCAATTTTGATTTGATTATGTATTCATGCATTCTGAGATTTATTTTACATTAGCCTTTTAAGTTCATCACTGATTGTCAGTGGTCAAGAATGATTATTTGTATAGTGTATTACGTTTATATAAAATGCCATTAGTTCAAACATTTTAATAGATTTTTCTCTGCACTTAGTGCCACCCTTAGGCTGTGACAAGTGGAGGGGCACAAATGGAGAAACCTTTGGTATATCTCTTAGATAGCAGAGGTTTCTTGCTTTAACCCCCACAACCTGATATATTGGATTCTTCTGCAGAAGTTTTATATGGTTACTTAACAGCTGGATGATAGCTACAATTTAAAGTGCAATCCTAAGAACACTTTTCTGGAAGTAAACCCCATTGAATAAACCTGAGTAGGATTCTAAGTAGTCCTGCTATTTTGGAAATTATTAACTATAGGAAGGCCTACGCTCTAGCCAGATGCCATGCCCTGCCTTCGGCTGTCCTAGAAGGAAAATACAGGAAGACGCCAAGATCAGAAAGGCTATGCCCTTGCAGGTCAGGAGACATCGAGACCACCGAACATGTATTGTCCAGCTGTTCATTCTATCATGAGGCCCGTATCAAATTCATTGCTTCCCTGATCAGTGAATTCCCCGATAAGCCAGTAGAATTCCTGACTAAGAGGCTCCTGATTGGTGATACTCCACACTTTTCGCTCCCAACCGCCAAATTCTGTGCCATCGCAATCAAAACTTGCAAAAATAGAATGGAAAAAATTACTTAACTTTGCTATATTTTTAGAAATATTAAGATGCTAAGTTAATTCTTGTGGTTTGTGTTAAAATCTTACATTTTAATAGCATTAGACTTTTACCTAATTTTGTAATTTATATTAATTTTGCAGTTTTATTAAGTCAGTTAATTTTATGCATAACTTTTGGCTGGTCAAACAGACCGTATCAATAAACTTACTTACTTAGACCTGCTATTTACAGTGCAAACCTATGTAGAGTTACTCCAGTCTAAGCCCATTGAAATGAATAGACTGGAGTAACTCTCCTTGGGATTGCACTGTCTGCTCTTGAGCAGACTATGTGAAGGTTCTGTGAGCAGAGAACATTCTCGTGGGGGGGGGAGGCAGGGCATTGGTTTTACACCTTTGTTGGCCATGTCTTGCTGCCAGTGGTGGAGGCAGAGCTGCTGCCCCCTGCCAATGTGAGGCAGGTAGTTGTTTGAGGCAGCACTGCAGGCAGGCAGGGGAGGGGGTGAGCTGTCACTGGGTGACCCAGTGAGGAAACAAGGTGGAGACAAAAATGACGGGATTCCTTACTTACAAGTCTTATGCATTCCCTGCTTATACAGCTCTGGTTACAAGTAGTAGCAGAATGAGGGAATGTTTAATTGTGGGCAGATATGTGAGTAGTACACATTGACGGAATATTATTTCACTCAAAGAGCAATGTTCTGTTGAAAGGGAAATTTGATTTTTCTTGCTATCATCGATGTGCTGTGTGAAAGGTATAGGTATCACAGATATCTGCTAGCTGCTGAAACCTATAGATTAAGTTTGGTTCATTCCCGTAGCTTTTTACTTTATCTGTAAGGGAGTACAGATAAACATAACTTCCATCTTAAAGGCCATCTGTTCTCCATATTAGTTGCCGCAGGTTATTTATTTATTTATTATTTCCATTTGTTACCCCACTTAGTTGCCTCAGGTTATCTGAAGAAAATATTTATTACATATTATATTATTTATACAGAAAAATGTTATGCCACTTCTTAAGACCTGCTCAAAGGTGCTCTCAGCAATGAAATAAACCACTCCGTTGAGGAAGTTGGGAGAATACTAAACTAGTCGGGTCAGGGAACAAAATTGTGGGCGTGCAGAAATGTGAAATGTAGGGCTGTTGATTTGGTTCAAGCCGAACCGAAAAACAGCCGAATTTCCCCTGATTCGGCTGTTTTTCAGTTCGAACGAACCAAACTCAAAAAAGGTGGGAAACGGGGGAGCCGAATTTGCTGACTTAGGGGGTTCAGCGAATATATTCGGCAGATTCGGGCCCCCCCCCGCCTTCACGGGGCTTCCATGAAGGCGAGGGAAGGGGGCTTTTTAAACAGGTCTGCGCCTCCCAGCTGGGATGCGATCTGTTTAAAGGGCCCCTCGCACAGAGAGCACAGAGGGGTCTAAAGACCCCCCCCCCAGCCTTGCCGGGACTCCCGGGAAGGCTGGCGGGGGGCTGTCAAGCCCCTCTGCGGAGAGAGTGCAGAGGGGTCTAAAGACCCCTCAGCCTTGCCAGGACTCCCGGGAAGGCTGGCGGGGGGCTGTCAAGCCCCTCTGCGCCCTCTGTGAACTCAAAAAAGGCGGGAAATGGGGAAGCCGAATTTGCCGACTTCAGGGGTTCGGCGAATATATTCGTCAGATTCGGGCCACCCCCCGCCTTCACGGGGCTTCCATGAAGTCGCGGGAAGGGGGCCCTTTAAACAGGTCTGCGCCTCCCAGCTGGGATTCGATCTGTTTAAAGGGCCCCTCGCGCAGATAGCACAGAGGGGTCTAAAGACACCTCCCCAGCCTTGCCAGGACTCCCGGGAAGGCTGGCGGGGGGCTGTCAAGCCCCGGGAGTCCCGGGAAGGCTGGCGGGGGGCTGTCAAGCCCTCTGCGCAGAGAGCGCAGAGGGGTTTAAGGACCCCCCCAGCCTTGCTGGGACTCTTGGGAAGGCTGGCGGGGGGGCTGTCAAGCCCCTCTGCGGAGAGAGCGCAGTCCCGGCAAGGCTGGGGGGGGGTCCTTAAACCCCTCTGCGGTCTCTGCGCAGAGGTCGCAGAGGGGCTTGACAGCCCCCCGCTAGCCTTCCCGGGAGTCCCAGCAAGGCTGGAGGGGGTCTTTAAACCCCTCTGCACTCTCACCACAGAGGGCGCAGAGGGGCTTGACAACCCTCCGCCAGCCTTCCCAGGAGTCCCGGCAAGGCTGGGGGGGTCCTTAAACCCCTCTGCGCTAGAGCGCAGAGGCGCTTGACAGCCCCCCGCCAGCCTTCCCGGGAGTCCCGGCAAGGCTGGGGGGGTCTTTAGACCTCTCTGCGCTAGAGCGCAGAGGCGCTTGACAGCCCCCCGCCAGCCTTCCCGGGAGTCCCGGCAAGGCTGTGGGGGTCTTTAAACCCCTCTGCGCTCTCTCCGCAGAGAGCGCAGAGGGGCTTGTTGGGGGGCCCTTTAAACAGATCTGCGCCTCCCACCTGGGAGGCACAGATCTGTTTAAAGGGCCCCCCGCGCGCCTTAAGGGAATCCCCCTGAAGGCGTGCGGGGGCCGAATTTTCCCCCGAACTCCGGATCCCCCCGAATTTCAGGGTTCCGAAGCGGGGGAGTTCGGACTTCGGCACGGTCCAAATAAAAACGGGCCGAATTTTGCCAAATACGAATTCTACCGAATTTCTTTTCAACAGCCCTAGTGAAATGTGATATTTCTGTTCCTATTACAGATGTTTTAGCTCCATCAATGGCTGCCCTTAAAAGTTTCCTGAGTTTTTGAGGTAGTTTACTGACTCTGCCCTGACAAGCAGTATTAGGTGGAGAGGGGGACTTGGCTCTGATAAAGAAGCTCCTGCCATAGTTGTTTATATCCCTGCCTCATAGCCCCTTCCGTTGCACCCTTTAGTGTTCTGGAGCAATTCGTATAGATCATAGGCTAGTCTCATAATTAGGGATTCTCTACATTCTGAAGTACATCTTTATTTTCCTATAAATTTTCCTACTTTTTAGTCCTGCTGTACAGTTTTGATAAAAGCGAATAGAGATCTCTTTAGGTTGCCTGTATACTGGCATGCCTAAAACGTGTTTAGTAGTTTCTACAGCAGTTGCAGATGCTGTTGTGCACAGTGGGGGAGAAAGTGTCCCAGTGCTGTGCCTCTTTTCCCTGCTCTCTTGCTGTTCCTTCTCCCCAAAGCATTGTTCAAGGGAAGGCTTTCAGGGCCTCTCCGTTCAGAAACTGTATACTTTGCAACACAATTTCTGAGACGAGGGAGACAGCTCTCTAAAGAAATGCTGCCTCAGTCACTCACTTCAGGAGGGGGGAAACAGCAGTCTCCATAGCTCTTTAAAGACTGATGAAACAAATCATATGCCACAGTAAATCTAATAGACTTTGAAACGCCACAAGACTCCTTTTTGCATTTTCTGCAGCATACTAAAATGGCTATCCCTCTGAAATCTAGGATTTGCCAAAGGAAATAAGACAGGGGTGCCAAGCTCCTTTGGTATAAGATCAGATGATGAGCAAAAATAGTATGGAGTATTCAGCTGTGCTGACTGCTACTGCAAATGAACAGAGCACAGCTCTCTGTGCCCCAGAGGAAAGAACACAGCATTAGGATTGAAGCAGGCAATTGTAGAGCCCGTTTTTCTATATACAGGCTCATGTCAGTCACTGTCGCAACTCACTAAGCCAACATCTTTGCATGCCTGTCCTTCTGCCCAAAGCTGTTGGTTTGCTTGTTCTCATTCTGCAGTTTTTGCATTGCTCCAGGATTTTGGCTGATCTTTGAGTTTCTGTGCTGCCTTTCCTGCTGCTCCTGCTTTACCTGCTCCTCCTCCTTCTTTCATGTTGGAGACAGAGGGTTTTTTTTTAGAAAGTTGAAGATGGCAATAGAGACACTGTTGCCCACCTACCCACTATTAGCTCCTTTGACAGGCTTTGCAGTTTTTTTGTGTTTTTTTGCAGTGCAAAATCAGAATTTTGCAAAATCTGTTTGACTAGGCACAAATGTAGGACAAAACATGTGGCCGGGATGCTACCACTCTGCTCAATAAAGTTTGAAGGTCTTGTTCAGCAGGGCCCATGGAATTTGTCCCCTGGATCTAGTCCACTTGAAACTTGGTTCTTTAATAGACAGCCAGCACTCCCTCCTCCACTATTTTGGTATCATTTGGTTGAAAAACAGCCACTCCAGTCACTTTAACTTTGTGAAAGGACGCAAACAGGCCACATCAAGGAAGGATGGTAAATGCAAAATGTTCAGTGGAAAAGTAACACATTTTTATTGCCAGTCCATCACTGTAAGAGTTATGAAAATACAAACACTTTTTGTTTTTTAATGCCATGGACAGCCGGAGCTTATCTGCTGGGCTGCTACTTGACTGCTTTTTAGGAATCATTGGAGAGAACCAAGTCTGTGCTGAGAGGCATCTACTTTGGGGGTCTGTAAAATTGACCTTCTTGATCCAGTTCACTTGAAAATGGGGGAGGGACTTTAGATTAGCGGGAGGAGTATGTTCTGTGCAAAACTGGTGCCGTTATCTTTATAAACTGCTGCCCCAGACCCTCATATACATTTCCCATTGAAACGAATAGTCCTGAACTCCAGAACCACATGGATTTGAATCCTGAACCAGTAATGTCCTACCCAAAAATGAGCAATTACGGTAAACCCCCCCCCCAGTCAAAGCCTGCATCCAAAGTTTTTTTTTTCTTGGCACCCCCCCCCCCCCGGCGTAAACCATGGGTCACTGCCTCAAGCATACCAACTTCAACTCTCAAAGAAACAAACAAACCCAACTATAACTGGCAGTTTATGTCTTTTCTTTGGTACCCTGTTTTGTGCTATTAGATGGTCCATTGTAGCAATAGAAAGAAAGAGTGTCTGGTTGGTCTGGTTGGCGCAGTCCTCGTTGTGCTCTAAATAGAAGCTTGGCCTGTACTTTGTATTGCTAGAAATCCAATACTTTTTCATTGTTTATCTGCTCTTAAACCAAAAACTGTGGGCCCTTTTATGATTAATAAAACACTTCGCAGAGTGGTAAGCTACAGTACTGCAGTCCAAGCTCTGCTCACGACCTGAGTTCGATCCCGACGGAAGTTGGTTTCGGGTAGCCGGCTGAAGGTCGACTCAGCCTTCCATCCTTCCGAGGTCGGTCAAAGGAGTACCCAGCTTGCTGGGGGTAAAGGGAAGATGACTGGGGAAGGCACTGGCAAACCACCCCGTAAACAAAGTCTGCCTAGTAAACGTCGGGATGTGACGTCACCCCATGGGTCGGGAATGACTCAGTGCTTGCACAGGGGACCTTTACCTTTACCTTTTACAGTACTAATAATTTATATTTTATTTTGCTAATAGTTGCTGCCAACTAGTTTATATAGGTAGTCTTTTTCTTTAAAGATAAATGTATACGTTATGAGTGCCCTGGTAGGCAGATATGTAGGCTTCAAATATAAAGAAATGTTTTAGTTCTTAATATGACAAATTGGATTCAGATTTCATGTTCCGCTAACAGATGGTATGTCTGTCAACAGAACGGAACTTTCCTGCCTCCACTCCTTTCGTTGCAGCCCACTGAGCTTCCTAAAATACTGCTCCCTGGCGAACAGCATGAAGGGAAAATTTGGGTCTGCAGAGGGAGGGTGGAGTAAACAAAAACCACTGCCCCCATCTGTTGTTGAAAAATGACCAATAAATCCAACCCCATGGTTTTGATTTGTTTTTTAAAAGTCTATATATGGGGTTTGCAGTTCAATTATTTTTCTAATTGGCCGTTTGTTCTTTAAGTTATAATATTTACTTACCCCATATATACTTCTACTCACATTAGTACCTAAATTTGTGATATGTTTAATTTTAAATGATCTGAGTCTCAGAAGTATGGTTTTAAAAATTACATGTTTAAATGTATCATTCGCTCCAAAACCTGCAGTGGAAACTTACAGTCATACATAATTGGATGGTCTCCCTCTTCACTGTCTCTAAATCCTTAAAATCCCTGCATTTTCCTAATTTTGGAATTTTAAACATCCTGCTATGGTAAAACCAAAGCAAAAGATTCATTGTTTATCAAATCTCTCATCCAAAAAAAGCCCAGTGAAAGGTGTATTTGGAATGTCCAGTAATAGACATTGATTGTCATTGAGCTTTTAAGTGAAAGCTAAAGTGATTCCATATTTTACAGCTGGTCTTTGCGACATTAATGAAGGCACTACAGTACAAGAAGATCGTTGCAAGTCACCCACCTCAGGTAATTAACTGTTTGCAAGAATGCTTTAAAAATAGTAATATATTGCTTCAAAATGTTTTGACCCAGGGTCCTCTTCTCTGTTTTCGCTGTGATTTATTTATTTAGATAGTGCCACCTCCCAAGAATCCTGCTTGAGGTGGCTTAAAAATAAAAAGAAGTTAATCTTGTGTTTAGGAGCATTTAAAATGCTACTGAAAATTACAATGTCTTTCTGAATGTAGTGGTGAATGAAGTACAGTAATGTCTTCTTTAACACTGTGTTTATGCTCCTGAGAACAGAGCTAAATGTATCAGTTCTATCATATGTATTGATACCACTGGTTCTGACTGGGATGTGTTTACATTTTCTTACATATTAGTGGCATTTAAGGTGGCAACTGGAAGAGGTGTCATTGACCCTTCCTCCCAGGAGGGTTGTGGCTGCCTCTTCTCCATCAGCCCTGAGGCTCCTACAGGGGCCCCATTCCTTAGCTGGGCTGGTCTTTTATAGATCACTGCTCATGGCAGTGTTGTGTCCATTTTGTCCTAGTCATATTTACTTCCATGGATGCTGATCACCCAGGATGAAGAGTTCTGTAATGAAATGGCAGCTGTGAATGTCTCGATTATTTGTTTCAGTCTGAAATTTCACCTGAAACACCAACTCCACCCATCCGTTCTTGCAGATTGATCATTGTTTACTGTGTTTATAAAATGACTTTCCAATAGAAATTTCAGTGCAAAACATTATATGTTTTTATTTCTTGAAATTCCCAGATTAAGAGATGATATTGTTTGTGGTAGAAACATGGGCTTCATATTTGTTAGTCTCAATTGCAAATATAAATTTATAAAGTCACATTTTTTCTCTGCTACTTTTTTAGAATCATAGTGCATTTTATTTAATGGGGGATTTGGCAGGGAGTGTTCCTTTTTATATTAATAAGTAGGGCTGTCAATTCGGTTCGGTCCGAACTGAAAATCAACCGAATTTCCCCTGATTCGGTGATTTTCAGTTTGGACGGATCCGAACTCAAATCTGGCGGGCAACCGGGGGGGCCGAATTCAGCGAGTTCGGGAGTTCGCGAATAAATTCGGCCAATTCGGCCCCCCCTTCAGGGGAGCCCGCTGAAAGGCGCGGGCTGCCCTTTAAACTGATCTGCGCCTCCCAGCTGGGAGGCTCAGATCAGTTTAAAGGGCAGCCCGCCTCCCTTCAGCGGGCTCCGCTGAAGGGAGGCGGGCTGTCGTTTAAACTCATCTGTGCCTCCCGGCCGGGAGGCACAGATGAGTTTAAAGGGCAGCCCGCCCCCCTTCAGCAGAGCCCGCTGAAGGGGGGCGGGCTACCCTTTAAACTGATCTGCGCCTCCCAGCTGGGAGGCTCAGATCAGTTTAAAGGGCCCCCGCGCCCCTTCAGGGAATCCCTGAAGGCGCGCTTCGGCCGAATTTTCCCCCGAACTCCGGATCCCCCCGAATTACCGGGGATCCGAAGCGGGGGAGTTCGGACTTCGGCACGTACCGACCCCACAAGGGTCAAATTCGGCCGAATCCGAACTGTACCGAATTTTTTTTTTGACAGCCCTATTAATAAGTAATGTTTATGGTAAAAATGCTGCAGTTCAGAAACTTCAATAAAAATAATGTTGAAAAAGAATTATAGTGACCTGAAAGTTTAATACAATGGAATTTATTGGAATATGTTTTGACAGATTACTGTCATTTCCCTCATTTTTAATGTTCTTGATTAGAGAACAATCTTGGTCTTATGCTGCTAGTCTCTGCAGCTGCTAGCTACCCTGGGCCTACGTATTAATGGGGAAGAAGTCTCACCCATGTCATATCAGAACTCTACCATTCATTTGGGCAGTGCTTAGCTGTGATGGTATTTCCATCACTGGACAAAGCCCATACACTGGTCCAGCTTGCAACTACATTCATACAATACTCTTTCCAGTCACCTTTTGGTGTCTAGAGGCTCCTGGGCCTCATGGCTGCATCCACTGTGGTTTACAATATGCCAGAGATCACGTGAAGTCACTTCAAACCTGGTAGAATTGCATCCTCTGCCCATTGCAAGACTTCACAGGCATGTGCCTTCTCCTTTCAACACCTGTTTGCAGGAGTCTAACATAGCAGACAATCCTTTGCTGTGGCAACTATGCCATCAGTCAGCTATGGCTGCAGAAGGAAAAAATGTTCCACATGAAGTATTTGGAGCTCCTGGCAGTTCTCAAATCACTGCTTTTCTCACAAAGCTGCAGGTCAAAGTAGTACAGGTGGCTGCCAAATAGTCTGTCAGCAGGCAAGATGGCACAGCCTCCATGATTCTGTTCTACCTTACCTGCAGCTTCTGAGCACAGGTGCATCATGCATGCAGTAGTACATTTTGCTAGCAAAGACAATATCCTTTCAGACTCCCTCAGACACATGCGGCCATGGCTCTCTGGAGGCCTCTTACCTCCATTTTTCCATAGATGGGGCATGCCAGACAACAACCTATTTCCCTCATTCAACAAGTCAGCCATTATTTCAGCAGCATGGGAACAGGAAATCAGCTGTGGTATATCTTTCTACCTGTTCCACTCAGCAAGAAGGTCAGCAAACTACCTTAGGAAATCATGAACTGATTGCTCTGTTCTGACCAAGGCAGCCCTGGTTTACCAAGGTTCTCCTCCTTGCTCACAAGCCTCCTTTACACAGACCCAAGGCAAATGACCTCCTGTTACAGAATCACAGCAGGATTTTTCATATAACCAAACTGAGTCTGGTGACAAGAAGACAGTTCAGGGTATTCTCCTTATGTGTTGTGACAGAGATACTCTAGAATGAAAAAAAAGCCTTTTCCTGGTCATTCTTATGACAGGAAGTGGCAATGGCTTTGTCTACTCAACTGTGCTGAGGGATGTGACTCCCTCACCTGTTCCATCACCTCGATCCCTGAATACCTGTTGCATCCTCAAAGAGATAGGATATTCTTCCCTGAGAGTGCATCAACTACTTTTTCAACTGTAAGATCACACCTGGAAGGCCAGTTTCTCTTCATCTAATCCATAGCAAAGCCTTGCTGGGCTTTTCCCAACTTATTTGTTTGTTTATTGTTTAAAACATTTTAATGCTACCTTTCCACAACTCAGGGTCCCCAAGATGGCAAACATTAAAACATTTCAAATATTAAACAATTTTAATCCTCTACCTTCATGGGGCCTGCAGGTTCTTTGTTAATTAATGAAAAAGACCTTTGCTGGGAGAGCACTGCCATTTTATCTTGACAGGATAGCCCCAGTTCAGGATACACCCTGCCCTATTTATTGTTGTCTTGACAAGCATCAAAAAGTCTCTCTACAACACATCAACCACAGTGTGTTAACCATCATGAATACCTGCTACAAATTGGCTTTTAAGCCATCCCCAGAGACTGGGTACATTCTGCCAGAGTTGGAAGAAAAAAAAGGGGAATGAAACCCAACCTAAAAACAAAAGCTGGGTACCCAGGTTGATATCTGCACACAAAATATATGAGAGACTTATACTAACCAGTACTACAAGGAGCCCCGTGGCGCAGAGTGTTAAGCTGCAGTACTGCAGTCAAAAGCTCTTCTCACGACCTGAGTTCGATCCCGACGGAAGTCGGTTTCAGGTAGCCGGCTCAAGGTCGACTCAGCCTTCCATCCTTACGAGGTCGATCAAATGAGTACCCAGCTTGCTGGGGGTAAAGGGAAGATGACTGGGGAAGGCACTGGCAAACCACCCCGTAAACAAAGTCTGCCTAGAAAACGTCGGGATGTGACGTCTCCCCATGGGTCAGGAATGACCCGGTGCTTGCACAGGGGACCTTTACCTTTACTACAACAACAACCTAATATACCAGTTATTTGAATAATTGAGAATAAACTTTACAACAACCTAAAAACAAAAGCTTCACCAGGTTGATATCTGCACACATAATATAAAAGAGACTTATACTAACCAGTACTACAACAACAACCCAATATACCAGTTGTTTGAATAATTGAGAATAAACTTTACAACATATTCACTTACCTGGTTGGGTTTTAAACTGTTTGTATTTGCATTTGCTTACATCATTGTATTTCTATATATGTGTGCAGACTTAAGAAAAGGTTTTAACTAACCACTGATGAAGGCCCTAGAGGCCGAAACGCGTTTGGGTTTGTGGTTATAGATATCAACCTAAGTTTTGCCATTGTGCTATTTTAATGCTTTTAAAGAATTTTAAATTTTGCATAGCGCTTCTAATAAATTATATTTGTAATATTTCTACGTAGACTTATATAAATCTTCCTCTCACCCAACCTCTGGTACCCAGCTACATTCTCTCAGACCCATCTTGTATCATTCCTCATACCCTGCCAGAAATTTTGTTAGTGTTGAAGGTGCTACTGGACTCTTTCTCTTTTCTAATGCTTAACTTTAGATTGCCTTGTATAGTTGCTAGAAATAAAGGGCAGCTAAAGGATTATTTTAAAACCATGTCTTATAAACATTTTCAGTCATTGTTTTGAACTGATTTTCCCAGTTTTTCCCAAGAATCCAGTTTTCCATTGGGATTTTCCAAGGTTTTTTGGGGGGAGAAAGGAAAATGTTTCCCCATTTTTTCCTTTGTCCCAGGACTTCATGTCTCCAGTTATCCATTATGGTCCCCCCTGCTGTTTTTACCATATCAATGAACATGCTAGATTTCGTTCATCTTCCTAATGGGATGTGCAGTTCCTCATGGGAACTGTGTGTGTCAGCAGTTTAGGTGAAGAACTAATTTTTCTTCTAGTCCAAGATTTTTTCTTCAGGCTTTTTTCCTGCCTTCCAGCACGTGATATGTTCTTTGCCACTGTGGAGAGAGGTTGCACAGTCATTGTTCATCAGGTAGTGGGCTGTGCAGTCACACATCCCTCCCTTCCCGTCCCTCTGTGAGCTCTTTTTTCATCTGTGCATTCTCTGGCAGCGTCTCTAAATTGAGGGATGGGCATACACACCTTCCCTTATCAAGTGCCAGTGGTGGAGGAAAAGTCTGGAGGAGGCAGGAGAGTGCTTTGTACTTGAAGAAAAATTAGCTGTTTATTTCTATGGTTGGCCTGTACCTTACACACACAGGTGTGAGTAAACAGGTAAGTGCAATAAGGTTTTATTGTGCAAGTAAATCTTTGGTAACTGCTACAATACCTTTAATACTAGCATAATGCCACTTTATTCACACAAACCAAACAATCACAAAATAATGAGCACATGTTTTTGAGTTCCTTATGACACTTCATCAGGCTAGAAGTTGAATACAAAATATAGAGGGAGCTGTTTTGATGCACATTGGAGGAAGTCAAAATCTGCAGGTTGTAAAGGTAAATTCTTAAAATGTGATTAGGAGGTGCAGCACAGGAGCCCTATGGCACAGAGTGTTAAGCTGCAGTACTGCAGTCAAAAGCTCTGCTCACGACCTGAGTTCGATCCCAATGGAAGTCGCTTTTGGGTAGCCGGCTCAAGGTTGACTCAGCCTTCCATCCTTCCGAGGTCGGTGAAATGAATACCCAGCTTGCTGGGGGTAAAGGGAAGATGACTGGGGAAGGCACTGGCAAACCACCCCGTAAACAAAGTCTGCCTTGGAAATGTCAGAATGTGACATCACCCCATGGGTCAGGAATGAGCCGGTGCTTGCACAGAGGACCTTTACCTTTTTAGGAGGTGCTGCACACTAATTAGATTACATGGTGCTGGGTGGAAGATGGACTTCAGTATGCTTGAGAGTCTCCTTGGATGGAGAAGCAAAAGGAGAGGGAGGCCCTTCCTTTGATGTACTGCTGTCTTGTTTATTTTCAAAGGGAGGCTGTAAGTTGGTATATCAGAAAAAGCTGCACGTGTTTGGGATTGATTAAGATTTGGATGACTTTAAGATCTCCTGTCAAAATAAATAAATTTTATTTCCATATTTGTGGTAAAAGAATATAAGTTCTGACTATTCAAAGGTCTATCCAGTCCAGCACATTTTCCTCGGCATCGGTCAGTCAGATTTCCCTGAGGAATCTTAAGCAAAACAAGATAGAAAAAGTCATGCCCCCTTGGTTTCTTATGAAATCTGTAATCAAATGAATACTTTTTCTAAGCATGGTATAGCATTGCAGTAGATCCATAACTTGGAAAGGACAAGATTGTACTAGGTGAAATTTATACTACTTGTCCTAATCTACTCCCATTTGCAATCCTATTTCACTCTTAGCTGGTTTGTGAGGCTGAGGATGTTAGGTATTCATTTCCCCCCTCATATTCTCCTTCTCCTGTCTATTTCTAAAGCAGATGTAAATGTAAATACAGCAAGGCAGGAATTTCTTCAGATGAAAAGTTACACTTCACAGGTGAAACAAAAAGCACACTTAATGAGTGTATTTTAATCTGAAATTAACTCAGTATGTGAAAATTAACATTAAAATATGAGTTATTATGTCTCTTTAAGCTGGCTTGGCTCTTGAGCTTTTCAATTAATCTGGACAAGTGCAGTCTTACCACAGCGTATTATGTTTCCAAAAGTCAGAAGTAAACACCTACTCTCCTGGTTGCATGATACCTTTCACTAGAAATTGGTGGGATTAAGATTAATAGAGTGCAAAAGTAAACCATGCACTGCAGTTTATGGTGATGCATTATAGATATGGAAGAGTCAGATATCTATCTGTGTATAAGTAGATGTGGCCATGGACACTCTGGGCATGTCAAACTGGAAAGTAGAGGAGAGGGTCTCTGCCAACAGAAATTCCTTACCTTTTGTATAACAAAAAAGTTTGGAATCTATAAATCATTGTTACTATCTGAAGTTGTCTTGGTGGTGGTACTTGGGAATGTTGCTGTCATTGTATATGATACCAGTTATGTCTACAGCGTCTTAGTCCTTAATGTGGTAGTCTGTCATAATGCTTCATGTTTATATTTTGCATGTATTCTTTTTGTGTGAATATCCATTTTCTATGCCCATGTCATTCTTGTCTTCACTCATGTAGGTTCTGGTTCTCCCATCAATTCTGATGATGATCAAAAAATGAATAATTTTATAGAAAAGGGTACAGTATTTTTATTCTTAAGAGAAAGTTCTTTTAATTAGTTCACCTTTCAGTACACGTATAGATTGACATTTTTGTATCAAAATATTATTTGCAGTGAAGACCAAAAGCAGAAAGTTTTCCAAGATGGTAGCCAGTGATATAGGTAGGAACTAGAAAATTATCCTTTGCTCCTTATCCAGTACCTTATTCTATGCAGCGCTTAACCCAACAGTGAAACAAGGCAAGCTGCGTTGCATTCTTTGTTCAATTAACATTCTCCTAACCAATGTGGTGATCCTGTGGGCTGCTTCTCTGCTAATATATTGGGCTTATTAATTAACACAATTAAGCAGACTGGGGTCTTAATTTTCTCTAATTGTGTATATGCATCCCTCTACGTATGAGTTGGGTTCTATGGTATTGAAAGGGTTCAATCCTGTATGTATTGCCACATAAACACATCTTAACACCAATTCTTTAAACCTGGTTTTGCTGGAGTGATAGAGATTTTCACTTGTTAGGAAAATTTTTTTTCACATTTTTAATCTTAATATGTGTTAGTAGTGTTGCTAACTAACCTATGATGCTTGAAAAGTTCTAAATGATTTATTGAACATAAGTTTGCAGTGCATGCACAAGGTGGATTGAACCCTTCTATGGTAAGAACATAAATATGGTGAATGATGAATTAATACATAGAACACTAAGGAATAATTTCTTGCTTGGGTATTGTTAACTTGTTATAATATTTGTTAAACATATCCATCTTCTGTTTAAATAGAAATTGTATTTTGTTGCAGTTTTTTCTGTTTATCACTGCTGTTAGGAATAGACATTAACTCTATTTCCTACAGATGTAAGAATATATATTTACTAAATAATGGTGGCCTATATCCCTTTTACCCTGGCAGGCTTACAGAATGCTATCTAATAAAATGATATTTCTTGATCACATTTATGTTTTAATATCCTTATTTAATTTGCCATCATGTTGCAAGTGTCAAAAGACATTTTATACATTTAATTCTAAATGGAGTGAAATTTATCAACAGGTCTGGTAATAAAAAGCTACAGTGAAGGAATTAGAATAAAATATTGTATTTGTGCATTATTGATATTTATTAACCTAGAGCTCAGCAGAGTATCTGGCTAATTATTTGTACTACAATAGGCATTTGAAGGAGCATACCTTTACATTAAGCCTTGTAGATAAAATAGTCTCCTAGAATTGTATTTCATATAAAACCATAATGAATAACACATGGTTCAGTGCCTAAAGCAACTAGACTAAGTACCGTATATACTCACATATAAGCCGACCCGGGTATAAACCGAGGTGCCTAATTTCACCCCAAAATGGGGAAAAATTAGGCACCGGTGTATAAGCCAAGGGTCAGCTTATACAACCCCCGGGTCGCCCTCCCGCCCGGCCTCCCAGGCCCTCCAGACCCACCCCGGCCCCAGCGCCACCCTAGGGGGGGAGGGGGAAGAGCCCCTGAACCCCCTACTTACCGGGAGAGGCGGCGATCAGCTGGCAGTGGCGGCCCCCCCCCCCGGTGCGCAGGAGGCCCAGCAGGCCGCTCCTGGCCAGGGGGAAGGCACGCTGGAGGCGGCGGCGGCGGCCCCCCCCGGCGCACAGGAGGCCTAGCAGGCCGCTCCTGGCCCGGGGGAAGGTGCGCTGGAGGCGGCGGAGGCCTGCTGGGCCTCCCCCCCCGGCGCGCAGGAGGCCCAGCAGGCCACTCCTGGCCCAGGGGAAGGTGCGCTGGAGGTGGCGGCCGCAGCCCCCCCCCCCCAGCACACAGGACGCCCAGCAGGCCGCTCCTGGCCCGGGGGAAGGCGCGCTGGAGGTGGAAGCGGGGGCCCCCCCCGGCGCGCAGGAGGCCCAGCAGGCTGCTCCTGGCCCCGGGGAAGGCGCGCTGGAGGCTGTGGTGGTGGTAAGTTTCCCCCCACTCCCTCCACCTACTGTATTGACCCGTGAATAGGCCGAGTTGGGATTTTTCAGCCCTTTTTTGGGGGCTGAAAAACTCGGCCTATACGCGAGTATATACGGTAATATTTTATATAACACATTAATACATTATCTTAGATCGTTAAGGATTGATATACTATCAATCTCTTCTGATTCCCATTTCTTTCTGACTGGATCCCATTCTGTTGTGATAACATTGGACAGAATCATATGGGCTGGAGGATGATGTGGGAAGGTTTCCACTACCAGGACCACTAGTTCACAGGGAGATGAGGAACGAATGTGATACTGCTCCAGTAAAGCTGTCTGCGCCATATAGTTTAATAATTCCAATGTTAACAGAATAGCGAGAGATTCAGATACAAAGAACTAGCATCCGTGCTGTTTTCTTATGGGACTAAAGAAATTAAGAAAGCAAAAGATAATCACTGAGAAATTTCCATGTAACAAGTACTGTCTCATACTGTGGAGGAGGGTGATTACTCCCATTGGATCTGGAGGCAGGGCTTAGCTCCAGCATTCTTTCTTCTGTGGTGGGAAGGAATCCCTACTCAGCTCACTTTCTGCCCCACGAAGAAGAACAGGGTGTTATGGAAGCTCTGATACCAAGAACTGTTAGGGCTTTATAATTTCTTATTCTCTTACGTTTTGGCACAAATATCCTAGAACCCACCGAACCCAGACCTAAGAAAGTAGAAGAAGAAGCTATGCCCAGCATCAATCTCACTATCCCTTATATTCCCCCTCTCCTTTCCATTTAAAAGCAGTTGGAAGGTGAGAAAAGGGGAAGAGGGTCAATGGAATCCAATTGGGTAGTCTACCTAGCAATTCTGCTTACTAATCTATACAAAGTACATAATTCTACAGCTTGCAGAGTCTCTCAGCTGCCTAATGAAGCCTATCAGTCTCAAGGCCAAAGAAAGAAGATAGTAGTGCCAAAGAGAGACTTTATGGCATTAGAGCATTCTTAAAATAAGCTATTCCTTCATAAGGATGTCCAACCTGCACTCCACAAAATTCTATGATTGCTAGAAGTGCATGAGGAAAGTGAAGGGTACTCCTACATTTTCCACATATAAGAGCCAAATGAGCAACTTTCTAGGGAAAGGCCAGGTAAACAGTGCCCCCAACTTCCTTCCAGAAGTCTTTGAATCTGAAATGAAAAGCGACTGGGCTACTGTACTGGTGAACACATCCGTGAGAGGCCTTGTCAAGAAATGCCACCCAGCAATCAGTTCAGTGACCACAAGTGCAGAGAGCAAGAGTTTCACCCCTTTCAGTCCTAAAGAAGTCCCTTTTGATTTCAAGACTTCAAAAGGCCTTCCTGGAACAAACAGAGAGGCTTTAATAGGACTATTTCATAGCATCCTAATTAATCCCACCTCATCAGAAATTATCAGCATTGCAGTTGATACCATGCAGCTCCATGTGGGCCAGCTTCATCTATTCCAGGTAGCATGAATCTAGTCCTCCATGCACCACTGGATCAGAGACACCATCCAAAGAGGTTATTCCACAGAGCTTACAGAGTTTATTGCATCTCCAAAGTCAACCAGAAGAACTTCAATCAGCCCTGGACATTATTAAGCACCCAAGGAACATAATTTATTATTTATTTAGAAAATATCTATTCTGCCGTTCCAAAGAAACCTACATGGGACTGCGCATGCGCAGGCCGACCACGGAGAAGAAATTCTTAAGTTTCTAGAAGCATTGTCTCCACTGAATGCTGCCCCTCCCCTCAGTCTTATGCTGCATTTTCCCACCCTTATTGTAGCATGACTGAAAGGGAGGAAGCGCTCTTCCCTCAGTTCTCCTTCTGCAGCCGCGGAGAGAGGATGCACTTGTTTTGGCTCTGTTGTTCATCAGTGTTCTTTTCCTGAGGAGAAATGGAAGAAAAATGTAAGAAAAGGGCCCTGTTTAAAAAGTGCAAGAAATGCAGCACTAAGATGGCCCAAAATGATGCCGATACAAAATGCCTAATGTGTTTAGGTGAAGGGAATATAACATCTGCTTGGCCCGCCTGAAAGCATCTCTTTGGGAAATGTCCCTTGGGGCTACCAACGCTTCGGAGGGAGCGGGGAAGAAAGATTGATCTCCATCGGTGATTTCGGTCCCAGTTGCTTCCATGTCTGCTGCACCCTGGTGATGTCTGAGACGTGGGCATTATCTGAACCACCAGTAAAAAAGGGGGGGGAAAGGCCTAAACAAGGTAGCTCAGAAAGTTAAGAAAAAAACTCCATTTCCATTGATGTAAAAGGAGTCGGCTCGGCACTGATCACCGTCACTTGTGCCTTGGCACCAACACTCTGACACCGAGCGAGTTACCGAGAGGGTGCAGTGCACCATCGCCTTGCCACCAGTACACTCCAGAGCACAAGACTAACCCATTGCTGTCAAGTGCTTATCAGATGTCACTTTATCAGAGGAGTCTGTCTCGATCCCCCCACCGGAGCCGATCTCCCTGGCGTTGAGACCATTCGCCATCTGTATGTGGTGCGCATACCGACGTTGAACGCCGTGCCCAACAGTATTCTCGAAGCCGAGAACACTGTTGCCTTCGCGGGGAGGACAAATATCATCATCATCGGAGGATGATGTTGTGGAAGTGCCAGCTCCGTTGTTGAGTAGCAGTAGAGTGCGGGGATTGCCTCACCGTCAAGGCATTCATGACAGGGAATACAGCCACCACTGATACCCCTACACCTTATCCATGTATGTCACCTTGGGGCGCCAGTGACCCACTCAACCTGGCTCCTGCAAAATCATCGAAGTTAACGGAGGGAGATAAGCCCTGTCATGGATCATCAAGGTCAAGAGCTCAAGACTCTCTAGTAGCCCAAGATCCATTGCCTTCGGAGTCAAAAGAAGGGTTGCAGCAAGACTCAGGTGAGGAAGTGGACACTACCTCCATGCCATCCCTGAATGAAGTGGTTAGGGATTGTACCCCTATCTCTCCCACAGAGGACATGAAACTACTCTGAGAAATTAATGGCAAGAGCCCTAAATATAGAGTGACTGACCTGGGTCCAGTTGACCCCATCATGGATTTTCTTTACACTTCTGACCCTGGGCCTGCTACCTTACCAGTGATTAAGGGTGTAATGGATATCATCAACATTAATTGTGCTAGGCTAGCCTTGGGGGCTTCATCCACCAAGAAAGTGGAGAATTTATATAAAATTAGGCAGGAAGGCTGAGTTTTTGTTTTACCACCCGGCTGCCAATTCTATGGAGGTAGAAATTTTGCCTGGAAGAGACAGCAAGGTCCCACTCATCCCCTCAGGATAGGGAGGGACATAAGCTGGACACTCTATGGCATAACATTTATACATCTGGTGTGCTTAGCCTTTGAATCTCAAACTTTTTGGCCATAATGGGAAAGTATCAGTACTTTCTCTGGGAAAGAATGACACAGTACATTGATAACCTCGATGACAACAAGAAGACCTTGGCAAAAGTCTTGCAAATGGAGGAAATGAGGCTAGGAAGGCAGCAGGTCAGCGCATCAAGACATGTAGCAGATAGCTGCAGTAAGACCATGGACTCCTCTGTTGTGCTCAGGAGGCATGACACAAGGTCCAGAGTTGAAGACCTTCCCTTAGAAGGTCAAACATTATTTTGTGATCAGACCAATACATTCTTAGACAGACTCGGGAAGAGCAAGTCCTCAGTGAAATCTTCACTCCTGTAAACAGAGGTACTTCCGCGTCATGGCCATCAATAACAGCTGCTATATAGGTATCACACTCCACAATACCAGCAGCAACCCCAGCATCGCCCAGCCTTCCCTGCTCCTCAGCAGAAGAAATTCCTTCCCAGATCGAGGGCCAGAAAGCAGGCCCAGTCTCCTCAAGGTCGCACTTCTATGGGGAAAATGGCATGACTGGCATGTGATAATGTTCTTGGGGACAGATTATCCAGGTTTTTTGCTGAATGGCAAAAAGTTGCAGATGAGTCTTGGGTTCTTACCATATTAAAAACCGGTTACTTCTTGGAATTTCGGTCTTTGCCTCCTTACCTTCCTCCTGTCTTTTCAGTTTTAAAGGCCATTCTGCTCATGCGGGAGGAAGTGACGGACCTATTATCCAAAGGGGCCATTAGATGGGTGCACCCTTATGATGTGGAAAGGGGTTATTACTCCTTTTATTTCTTAATAGACAAGGAGGGAGGCAGTAGAAGGCCTATTCTAGAGCTAAGGGGTCTGAACAAGTACTTTTGGGCCTGGAAGTTTAGAATGCTGTTATTGGCTGAAGTAATCCTTCTGCTAGAACAAGGGATGTGGTTTGTAGCCTTTGACTTTAACGACACATACTTCCACATTTCAGTTCATGAGGAATGTAAGAGATACCTCAGATTTGTATGTGATGATCAGCATTATGAGTTCAACCCTTTGGGTTGGCTACAGAGCCAAGGGTTTCTACAAAGTGCCTTGCCTCAGTGGTAGCTCATTTGACTCTAGAGGGATGTTTGGACAACTGGTTGTTTGTAGGAGATTCTGGACAAGCCTTAGAAGACCAGGTCATTCAAGCAATCAACACTTTGCAGGTCCTAGGCCTGGTCATTAACTATAAGAAATCCAAGTTGCATCCTACTCAAGATAATTGAATTTATTCAGAATATGCAATGATGGCAAAGTTGACAAATCTAGTGAATAAAAGATCCAGTGAAGAGTTTAAAAAATTGGGAACTGTATCACTTATATGTTATGTATGGCTTGTTTGAATAGTGAGAAAACTGGCTACCTTTTAGGATCTCGTATTACATAAATTTGTTATTAGAAATAAATTCTAGTATTGGGGATGTTTATGTGTAGATATAACAGTATATGAGTAAGGTTTTTAATTCCCCTGGGAGGGGAATATAAAATGGTAGTAATTATAGATGGATAGGGGACCAAGACATAAGATTAAGGTAAAGTATAAATATAATGATTGTAAGGTTATTATAATAAGGCTGTTAATAATTAATAGTACAGTAGATTTTTGTTAGAGGAATTCATAATGAAATCAAATGTTTTATGTGCATCCTAAAAAAGTGTGTATTGGTTTACTGTAGTGTGTGGCATGTGGTTGGTTGTGTTGTCTATTTGATATTGTATGTATTGTAATTTTAGTTTGTAACATTTTGTGTGAAAAATAAAAATTTGTTTTTAAAAAAGATATTGAATTTATTGGGGCACAGTTGGATTCGGTTTCTGGTAGGACATTCCTCCCTATTCAGCAGATCCAAGCCATTCAGACTCTTGGCAATTTAACAACAATAGATCCCAAGCAGCAATTCGTATACAGAAGCTGCTGGAGCTCATGGCCTCTACCACCATGGTAGTTTCCCTTTCCTTGGCTGTACATTTGGCCTTTGCAAAACTGGTTCTTATGTAAATTCACTCCCAATGTGGCCCCTCAGTGCAAACGATTGTTTTTCCCCAGGGTGGTGATCACATGCTTACAGTTGTGGTCCTCAGAGGAAAATTTGTCTGAAGGGGTCCCCTTCCAAATTCCCCATCCTCAGGTACACCTTTTCACAGATGCGTCACTATCAGAATGGAGAGTGCGTAAGGGTTTGCATGCCCAAGGTCACCATCAGAGTCTAAACTGCATATCAATTTGTTGGAGCTGTGGATCATTAGATTTGCTCTTGTTTCCTTTTCAGCTGTGGTTGCAGGAAGAACAGTTCAAACAGTGACAGACAACATCAGTGCAAAAGTCTATATTGCCAGACAAAGGGGCACAGGGTTGGTTGCTCTATGCAGGGAAGCCTCATAAGCATGGCAACATTAGCAGCCATACATATTGCAGGCCAAAACAGTGTTGTCACCAATGCCCTAAGGCGACAGCTGGACGATCAGCATGTATGGTGCCTCCATTTCAAATACTTAGTTGCGTTTTTGAGGTGTGCACACCAGAAATCAATCTGTTTGCTACACAGCAGAACGCCAGGTGTCCCTGATACTGTTCCAGAGCTGCTATGGGAGGTCAGTCCCGAGGGTACAAGTTCCAGTACAAATGGACGGGCATTCTTCTACATGTTCCCTCCATTCCCCCTGTTGAACAGGGTCATAGCAAAAATCAAGGTGGACAGATCCTACTGTATTCTCATCATAAGACCATAAGAAAAGCCCTGCTGGATCAGACCAAGGCCCATCAAGTCCAGCAGTCTGTTCACACAGCCAACCAAGTACCTCTAGGAAGCCCCCAAACAAGACGACTGCAGCAGCACCATCCTGCCTGTGTCCCACAGCACCTAATAGATTCGGCATGCTCCTCTGATCCTGGTGAGATAGGTATGCATCACGACTACTATCCATTTTAACTAGTAGCCATGAATACCCCTTTCCTCCATGAACATGTGCACTCCCCTCTTAAAGCCTTCCAGGTTGGCAGCCATCACCACCTTTTGGGGCAGGGAGTCCCACAATTTAACTATGTGTTGTGTGAAAAAATACTTCCTTTTATCTGTTTTGAAACTCTCACCCTCCAGCTTCAGCAGATGACCCCGTATTCTAGCATTATGGGGGAGGGAGAAACATCGTTCCTGGCCCAGCCCCCGGATGACCCTTCTGGGTGGAGTGGCAGACCTTCGCGATGTGGCCAACCCGGCTGCAAGCCCGGCTGTTGGCATCGCGAAAACGGCAGGAACGGCGGTCGTGCTGGTCGCCTCAGCTGGTGCATGGGCGAGCCATGGGGCCCAGTGACCGGTGCGGTCTGGCGGACATCTTGTGCGTCTCCTCCGCCGAGTCGGAGTCGCAGGAGTCCTCAAAATGGCCGGGGGTAGCTTCGCGAAGCGGTGCGGTGGCACCATGGTCCCGGGGACTGTCGCTCCTGGAGTCGGCCGCTGTGGCCTCCTCGATGGAAGAGGTCAGGGTCGCATCTTTCCTGGCGATGATGCGGCGGTTCACCTTCTCGTTCCGGAGGCCGAAGACAAACCTGTCACTGAGGTTCGGGAACTCGCAGAAACGGGCCAGCTGTCGAAGGGCGGCGAGGTAGTCTGCAGCGGACTCGCCCAACTCCTGGTCACGGAGGTGGAACGGAAGGCGGCAAGCGAGGCGCGTCGGCTGGGGCATGAAATGGTTCCCCAGCGTGGCCAGAATGTCTTTTAAGGGCGCCTCAAGCACCTTGACGGGGGCCATCAGGGACTGCGCAAGCTGGAAAGTCCGTGGCCCACACATGCTCAGGAAGATCGAGCGCTGCTTGCCGGCGTCGTCAATGTCATTGGCGTCCATGAAGCAGGCAACACGATCCGCGTAGCTCTCCCACTCGCTGGGGTTGGCGGAGTCGAACGGTTCCAGTGATCCATAGCAGTGAAGTGTTGCATCTCAGGATTTCAGCAAGGCGAGCCGGACTGCCTACCGGGCACTGTGAGGTCGTGGAGAATCGCAGGCGATTTCAGCGAGAGTGATTTCAGTAGCAAGCCGGACTGCCTACCAGCCTTCGTCGCCAATGTTAAGTCCGCGTGGGGAGGATACACGAGGTCGAGATGGAGTTCCAACAACAACGCGTTTATTGAAGAACGGAACAGAACTGGAGAACTCAGGGCAAACGGCCCTGCTTATATGCTCCCTAGTCCTGCCCGCGCCACTCCCCCCTGATCCGTGATAGGGGGGAAACAACCCTGGGTTACCAATGGCACGTGCTGGCTTAGGGCCAATGGCGCAAGCCAGTTTGGACCAATGGCGCATGCAGGACTTAGGATCCTTCGTCCAGGACTCAAGCTCCTAAGTTTCCCCCTGCATATTGCCTAACTATTTACATACATTACATCATGTATGCCCCATTAGAACCTATAGGTTTCTGTGACTTACTGTTCTTGTCCTACAAGAGGGCATTTCTAGTGGTCATGACTTCAGCCAGTAGATGACCCTCCATCACAACACTCCTTTTACAAAATATCACAACAACGAAGTGGTACTTCAACCTAGTTTAAGTTTTCTGCCTAAAGTAGTTTCCAGATTTAACATGTCCCAGGAGATTGCAAGTTTTCCCCCCTCATCCAGAGTAAAAAGTGGAAAAATTATTTCTATCATTAGATGTAAGAAGGGCTTTATTATTTTATTTACAGCATACGGCTGAGTGTAGGAAGCAAGACTATTTATTTTCTTTAGAGGTCCAAATAAAGGGGAAATAGTTTCCCTACAGACTCTGTCCAAGTGGATAACATCTATGATCAGGTTAGCCCATGAAGGGGCAAGGGTCTAATGCCCCCTCCAGGTTAAAGCCCACTCCACCAAGGCTCAATCTGGTTCCGCTGCCTTCAGCTCCAAAGTTGATCTTCAGAACATCTGCAGGGCAGTGACATGGTCCACACCTTCTACCTTCATCAGACACTATGCGATAGATGTTGATTCTGGATGGGAAGCAGCTGTTGGGAGAGATTCTGCAGTCACTGTTTTGTTAGCTGTCACACCTCCTTGATAAGCAAGCTTGCTGCTCTTCCATGTGGGACTGTACAGAAGCCACGAAGATGAAAGCAGAGTTGCACTTACCTGTAACTGTTGTTCATCAAGTGGTCTTCTGCACAGGCACACATCCCTCCCACCCTCCCTGCTGTGAACTGCTTCCTTAGGCTGCAGAGAATGCTCTGTGGCGGCAAGAAGGAGAATTGAGGAAAAAGCGCTCCATCCCCCTCAGTCATGCAACTGTTTGGGCGGGAAAATATGACGCAAGACAGAGCTTATGCTTCTAGAACAGGGGTGAGGAACGTCAGGCCCACGAAGTCATTTGGTCTGGCCTTTCATGAATCCTGGCAGATCTCTAGCTCAGAAGGCTCTAAGACTGGCCCCCTCCTACAGAGAGGAATAGCCTCTATTCAAGGCAGATGTGAGTTTGTTTTGCCTAGAAAAGGAACCTTTCCCCCCTTTCAGAAGAGTCATTAGCTATGGAGCTGCTAGGACTACCCAAGATTCCACTGGTTGGATGCCTGCCTGCTTGCCCGCATTGGGGAGGGGGTCATCTAGGGCAGCTGCCTGCTTGGGGCTTGGTCGGCCAATTTTTAATTTTGTATCCAAATGGCCCTTGGCGGGAAAAAGGTTCCCCACCCTGTTTAGAAGGTTAAAAATCTCTTCTCTGTGGCTAGCCTGCACATGTATAGTCTCATGTGTGCCTGCACAGAAGACCACTCGAACAAGTTACAGGTAAGTGAAAGTCTGCCTCTCTAAAGGAACAGCTCACTGATATTAGGGGATTTACTTAAGCATTTCAGTCATCCTTTAAGTTTTCTACAGCTTCGAAAGTCTTGACCTGGCTGAGTGGGGATTCCTTCTATTTTGAGAAACAGGTATTTGGAGGTAAGTCCTTTGTCCAGATCCAGTGGGCAAAATCGCTTGCAGTAAGTCCAACGTTTCATTTTCTTGATTTCATATTATGTGGAAATAACACTGAATATGATGTACCACTCATTTTTGCGGCATGGTATGTTCTGATAAAAGGGAATTGGGATATATACGTGATATGTTAAAGTGACTTACTGCTTCAGCTCTGTAGTTCTTGAATTATAACTGATAAGCAGATTCACATGAGCTATCTAATGCTGCCGTGTAGATCAAATGGCACTAGAAATCTTATGGGATGTGGAATGGTATAGTATAGCCTGATTTTGTCAGATCTCGGAAGCTAAGCAGGGTTGGTACTTGGATGGAAGATGCCAAGGAAGACTTTGAAGAAAGGCAATAGCAAACCACTTCTGCTTAATCATTTGCCTTGAAAATCCTATGGGGTGGACATAAGTTGGCTGTGACTTGACAGCACTTTACACACACAGAGAAAGTGTCAGGCCTGGTCTGAGAAAGGAATGTTGTGGTTTTTCCAAGTGCTGGCCTTGGCCAGCATCGTATCCTGTAAACAGGGAACAGTTTAGACTGCCCTTCGTGGGAAGTTTCTTAGCGCCCTGACAGCTCCTGGGAGGAGGGTTGCCATGGCATTCAGGTCTACCGATTTGCCCTTTGCTCATCCATATATGCCCTGCACTGTTCCCATAGTTCCCATTAGTGTCCATTTGATTCTTAGCTTCTGTTAACCTGTGGATTTTCCAATAAATCAGCTCTCTTTGGACTGCTTGTCTGTGGATGTCTGTTTATGGGGTTATCATGGGACTAGAGTTTACAGAAAGCTAATGCTTTGCTACCAACTTTGTATGATCAGCAGAAGAGACAGAAACTCTGTCAGTTGAACCTCTCAGGGCAACTGAGCAATACTTTGTAGTCAGCTGCATGCAATGCCACTGTAAGGTTTCGTGAAAGTGGCAGGGCAGTATTACTTCTAACAAATCCTCTGTTAGTCCGCACCCATCAAGGAGGAGATAATAGATTCTGTAGTCTTCTTTTCAGCATGTGCTATCTCCAAGCAAAACCAATATTTGGTTCAGTCTTTGCCCTGATTGTAGAGTGAGAGTTGAACCAAATGCAAAACAAAAAATATCACAGTGGGTTGCAAATGACGGCACCTCCTCAATGATGGTGAGAGAAAGCATCAAAAACCTGAAAGGTCAAACAGGCAGTTCTACATGCAATGCAATTTTGCAGAGAAAAAACCCTATTTTCCATCATCACCACTACAACATAGTTTCCAAAGTGGTCTGTATGCCATGCTCCAATTATATTAATCATATTTGTACTTTGTCAGCCTTTTCTGATATCTCAACGATTTTAGATTTTTTTATGTTTAAAAGGGCATATGTTGTAAAAATTGGGGGGGGGGAGCTGTTTAGGATTATGTATTCAAAAACCAGTGATAACTTCTCATTCTTTTGTCTAGTAACTTTATCTTAATTTATTGTAAGTACCGACTCCATTATTGTGCAGTTTTGCACGATCTAGATGTACAGTCAAAGAAATTTTGTGTCAAAATCCTTCCTTAGGACATAAGAATGGCCCTGTTGGATCAGACCAAGGCCCATCAAGTCCAGCAGTCTGTTCACACAGTGGCCAACCAGGTGCCTCTAGGAAGCCACTAACAAGACGAGTGCAGCAGCACCATCCTGCCTGTGTTCCACCGCACCCAAAATAATAGGCATGCTCCTCTAATACTAGAGAGAATAGGTATGCAGCATGACTAGTATCCATTCTAACTAACAGCCATGAATACCCCTCTCCTCCATGAATATGTCCACTCCACTCTTAAAGCCCTCCAAGCTGGCAGACATCACCACATCCTGTGGCAGGGAGTTCCACAATTTAACTATGCGTTGTGTGAAAAAATACTTCCTTTTATCTGTTTTGAATCTCTCACCTTCCAGCTTTAGCAGATGACCCCGTGTTCTGGTATTATGGGAGAGGGAGAAAAACATCTCCCTGTCCACTCTCTCCAAACCATGCATAATTTTATAGACCTCTATCATGTCTCCCCTCATCCCCCTTCTTTCCAAGCTAAACTGCCCTAAGTGTCTTAACCGCTCCCCATAGGACAGTTGCTCCAGGACTTTAAAAGTGTTTACACTCTCCACAGGCAGATGATGCAAACAGGAAACTGTGTCAATTCCAAATTATCATTTATCGTGTGGAAAACTTTCAAATTATTATAGAACTGTATGGCAAACTCTAGGTTCAAGGATTATCTCAAGGCTACTTTGGTAGGAATTAAAGTAGCTGAGTGAGCAGTGTAGCTATTGTTTTTGGTTGTTACAGATGTACGCTTTGCTTATATTTGCCGGTCCAGTTAACTAACCCCAGTTTCTGGGTCAAAGTGACACAATTCTGCTGTGAAAGAACAGGGAACTCCCCTTATTCGATATTTTAAAATGAGAAGGTAATGATGTTTTATTTGGCATTGTGACAGCTGGCTTTTACTGGGTTTGTGCAAATGAGAAATGGGTACCAAGATAATTGGGGGTGTTTCTTGATTGTGATTTTAGCATTGACCAGATTGACAGAGTTTGTGTGTATTAAAAAATTACAACTGATGTTTACAGAATCTAAGAAAACAATCCCTACTCCTACTCTCGTACAAATACTAACCAGGTCTGACCCTGTATAGCTTCCAAGATCTAACGAGATCGGGCTAGCCTGGGCTATCCAGGTAAGCACAGTCTAATCTAGAGTTCTAATCTAGAATTTTTAGATTGTTACACTAGAACTGTATGAGTAATTTGCATAGTACTTTCTGTTAAGAGGATAGTATTCTGCAAGGACATATATGGTACACTCGTTCTGCCTTTGGATTATGCAGTACTATTTAATGTAGTATTAGAATGCAAAGAACAGGCACCTGGGGTAAGTCCAAAGTTGCAAAGAGTAGGAGAGGATAGTTGACATTGCTCATCTCAGGGCCTGGATAACTTATAACTCACAAAGCTGAACTCAGCTTCCACTAACTTCTTCTCCACTATTTCTACAAATCCTAGGCAGGCTGTGTTTGGCTTGAGTGAAAACTGTAGGCTAGGCTCAGGAAGAAAGGAGGAGTGTCAGGGATATGGTAGAACAAAATTCGAGTCCAAGTAGCACCTTAAAGACCAACAACATTTTCCAGGGTATACCGTATATACCTGTGTATAAGCCGACCCGCGTATAAGCCGAGGTGCCTAATTTCTCCCCAAAAATGGGGAAAAATTAGGCACCCGCGTATAAGCCGAGGGTCGGCTTATAACCCCTCCCCCCCCCCCCGCAGACTTACCTTCTGGGCTCCTGGCGGCGGGAAGCGGCGGATCCGGTGGGGGGGGGGCCTTCCTGCAGCTGCAGGGCCCCCCCCCAGGCCGCTCCTGGCGGCCCGCGGCTGCAGGGGGGCTCTGGAGGCCGCTCCCGGCAGAGAAAAGATGGCGGTGGTAAGTTCCCCCCTCCCTCCTCCCTCCTCCCTCTACCGTATTGACCCGCGTATAAGCCGAGGCCGGCTTTTTCAGCCCTTTTTTGGGCTGAAAAACTCAGCTTATACACGAGTATATATGGTAAGCTTTTGTGAGTCAAAGCTCACTTTGTTAGATACGGGATAAGAATGTGGTGTTATGTTTGAATTACTTATTCAGATGTATCCTCTCAGTCAAGTTTCTCTGTATGTTTGCTGATACCTTCAAATTCTAATACACTAAGACATTACTTTCTTTTCATTTTCTTTATAAATGGCATGTATATGGTACAAGTCCATAATAATACTAACATGATAACAACATAATGCAGTGTTTTTGGTGCATGTGCTGAGGCCGCCTCCTCACAGCTATGGGTTGTTAGAGGGATTTCTGTTTAAATTACTCCTGTTTTATAGGATATGTAGTGATACCATTTGGTATGTGTTTTGAATCCATGTGTTATGTCTGAATCCACTGAGATTCCTGTTCAGTATGTTTTTCTGGGTCCAACAAATGTTATATTAAATAGTGAATATTGACCATAGTGTCAAAAAATGAAGCAATTTCTGTTCCTCCTCACTTAATGTGGTCTGAAACACTATAGTCTTGGAGCTTGCTATGTTGCAAGGGCAAGTTCCTTCATCGCAGATTGTGTCTTATTGTACTTACTGTCGCAGGCATGTGCTTTTCCTACCAGGTTTCAGTTTGTGTTTTCTTAACAGGTTACAACCTGTGTGAAGCCTTCAGACTCTACTGATCTTTTTGCTATTGTATGTAATGTGAGCAACTATTTGCTGGTGTATGTGTGGTGACTTCTCTGTAATCCTTGCCAGTAGTTGAATACTGGATGAGATAGTATGATGAAAATGCCCCATTATTTATTTGCTTATTACAAAATGCTCATTGAGACATACAAAGTTTCATTTGTGACCTATCACATGGCAGTTAAATATCAATTATTTTTAATCAAAACACTTAAAAATAGATTTTAAGGATGATTGCAAAAATAGATTACAGTTTGCATTTAAATCTGTTTCTCTTCAACTGCTCACTGAATCAATATTTCATCTATGGGAGTTCTGATGGGCTGTCTGATCAACTTCACCCTACCTTCTCCCCCACCCCCGGTATCCTTGGAGCCAGAATAACTGGAGCCAGAATAATTGTTAAAGTGTCAAAGATTAATGCTTTCACAATCCTGAAATTCAGATATCATTTTAAAAAAGCACATTCAGGTATTTGCTACGGTTTCCTAGTGTGTAGAAGTGTGACACTGGAGGGGGAATATTTTTGTGGTTCCTCAGTACATATATAAGAGGTTTGCAGATCTTCAGAAATGCACACCCCGAGATATTGTCTCTAAAGTGACACAGAAAGAGTCATTTGCAATTAGAGGGGTGAAATATTAAATGATGACTCGAATCAAGAAATGTGGTACCTAACAGTACTGAGAATGCAATTGATTATTGTATGTTAAAATTGAAGTATAATTACAGGTTAACCACTGGTTCTTGTAATGCCATTATTTGATTGTGCCATATCCAGGTAGTCATTTTTAGGTCACCATCAAAACTCACACTGTATTGCCACTCTGGAGAGACTTAACACTTTGAGATTTATGTTTTGAGCATCATTAGAATCTTAAAAATGGATGGAATATTTGATTTTATACCTTTTAAATAAAATGCAGTTTTACTGAATGTTTCCAGATATGAGCAACATGATACTTGTATATGTTTTCTCAGTGCTTTGTGCTTAAGTTTACTATAAGGTAATTAAAGAGACATCTGTTGTATATTGTTCCACTAAAACCCACACTAACATTATTTTCCAGCAAAAATGTCTAGAAAATTAAGTTTACCAACTGAACTGAAGCCTGAGTTAGGTAAGTATTTTTTTAAGTCTATGTTAATAGTATTTATAATTTTTGAAGGCTGCTGAGAGTGAAAAATATACACCATTAGCATCTTAACTTTGAACTTTAATCCCTCATTGGGAAAAGATGCTGCCTTCCATTACTGGGTGTCAAGGTTTGTTTATAGGTGTAATGCATATTTACAAATTGTTTTGGCCTTGTGTTGCTGATCTTAAAAGCATGGAGAACCTCACATGCATATAGTTTTGGGCCTAGTTTGTTAAAAGAAAATGACCATAATCACATGATTACATGTTAGAACTCTGTATGACAGGCTTTTGGTTAGCTTCCCTTGTCCTTGGTAAGGGGTTTGGCCAGTGTTTCTTAAAATGCCAGTGTTTCCTAACATGTCTATTTAATTTCCTGTTGTTTATATGATTCTTTTACAAACATGCCACTAAGGGAATCAGTTAAAGACAGACTCTAAGGTCCACAATTACTTAAAACTGACAAGGTTTTTGCAAAATTGGTAAGCAGGTAATTACTTTCCCATCTTGCAGGGTCTTCAGAAAACATGTAATAGGATATGTTTCAGTATGATCCACATGTTTCAAATATATTTTACTAATTTTGTAACCTATTCCTATAAGTGCCATCCTCAGCAGAGTTGCATCCTTCTAAGCTCACTCTGTTTAGGATTGTGCTAATGCTCTGCCACAATCCTTTCCCTGTCTCAGCATCTTTACAACCTATGTTGAATAGAGTGTACAACTGTGACTTGCACATTTGATCAAGTGTCTGTGCTTTAGTTTTTCTCCTGGGAACCTGTGGTGTTTCAAATAAATGTGTGTTCATTCAATCATCTTCCTTTTAATTGTTTTCAGCAAATTCTTCCCCTGTAGTAAAATTCATAGCATTGAACATCATCAGAATGATAGGGGAAAGGTCAGAAATTCTGAGAAATTATGCATCATGTGACATTAATATATTTTAACAAACTATAGCATGATCACAGCTGCCCTTCGTCCTATCCAAAAGCTAAAGTACAGTATAACTGAACTGAAGAGTCATTCCTCACATTATGTGGCAGAAAATCATGCATGTGTTTCTGAATATGTTTGTCTCATTCACTTCTTTAAATCTGTTGTTAAAAACCTTTAAAAATGTACAGTGCAAAATGGATTAAATAGAGATCCAGTATAATGAAACATATATTTTGTTAGGTGGTAAACATGGACTATAAAACTATTTCAGTATGTGCATTAATATTAAAATCTTTCAGATGTAAGAGACAACTCATTCAGCCGATCTAGGAGTTCCAGTGTAACCAGCATTGATAAGGAATCTCGAGAAGCAATTTCAGCTCTTCACTTCTGTGAGACTTTCACACGGAAAGCTGATACGGCTCCCTCACCGTGCTTGTGGGTTGGGACCACACTGGGTACAGTTCTAGTCATTGCCTTGAATTTACCCCCAGGAGGCGAGCAAAGATTATTACAGCCTGTAATTGTATCTCCCAGTGGTATGTATTATATAAGCAATGGATTAGTTCATTAGCTATTTCATAAAATAAAATCCATAATGTAATACGTATTTGTAATTCTTAAATGTGTTGTGCTGTTGTGAGGTGGGGTGTTTTATTGTTCCCCCTTTTGAACCTTCACAGATTTTCCTGTTACCAGTAGCTGAGAGGAGGTTTTAATATTCTTTAATCCCCACAGTATATCACCCTTGTTTGTGTGAGGAGAAAGTTTTCCTTTCCTCCCCCCAGGTGAAATAAAGAGGCTTAAGCTGATTGTAAAAGTATGAATATAAAATGAAGTTTATTATTTTCAGAAAGGTTGTTAGGTTGATAGCTTTTCTTCAAGAGAGGCGTAAAGCTTAGATGATTACAAACAGTTCAAAATCTTAGATGGTTACAGGCAGTTCAGTTTCTTCAAGTGACTAATAAACTCAGATGTTGTTCAGTACATTCATGTACTCAATATACACGGTGTGGACTCAGTTTACCACAGCACACAGAATACCAGAGAGTGGAGGTTCATCCACAACCTTCCCCACTCCTTAGATTTGCCCACCTCCTGTGGAAACAAATCTTTCTCCCCAAAAACATTGAGTCAGGAGTCTCCCTATTTCAGGAGCCACCTCCCACTTAGTGACTGAAGAAAGGGTTATCTCTCCACCACAATCTTCCCCTTGTCACCACTCAGGTTTGGTTTAAACATGCTAGGTAGTGTATGACCACACAGGTTCTCAGAGTCTCTCCACACACCCGCACAGTTCAGGAGCTCAGAGCTAAAAGCTCAAGAACTCTTCTGTCCCTCCAAAAAGAAGCCTTTCAGCTCTCCAGACTCCGCCCACTGACTGCTGGCATTGGCTGACAGTTCCTAAGTCTCCTGTATCCGTCACAGCTGTTATTAGATGTGAATATAATAATAGACACAGGGATAGCCAGAACATTATATTATTTGACAGAAAAATCAGTTTCAGTTTCAGTCACCTTTAATGGCATGATAGGAGAGAAAAATCATGAGCAGTAAAAATACTATATTCACATAAAGTTTGACCAGAAAAGTTAAAATATTAATATTTGGCATCTTCTACTAATCTAGTTAACATAGTCAGCACATTATTTTTTCGTCTGAATCAGATCTAAATTCAGTATGACATTCTTTTAAATTATATCATTTGCACCATACAAACTTAAAGATATGTAAAATAAATATATCTTATTTATGTTATTTATAGTCCACCTTTCTTACTGAGACTCAGAGTGGATTACATAATGTAAATCAGTACAATCAACAGGATGAGATATAATAAACAATGTAATAGGTCTAGGATTTCAGAAATCTGAAACAAAGCATAATTAGGATATTTTCAGTCCTTTCCCTAGATTTAACAGCCACTGGATATTTATCTACCATTTCACACTTTAAAAAAGGGGGAGTGAAAATTATTTTTTTCTTGACACTAGAGAGAAAAGTTGTCACATCTCTCAGACAATTCACTGATCTACATGACAGCACATAACGCAGTATCTGCTTCCCAGAAGGTGTTATTAGCTGTTTTATCCAGGGAATAATATATTTATTTCATGCAGTATTATTTTGTGAACATGCTAAAACAATGTGGGCTAGGGAGTCTACTTGAGCCGAACAAAATGGGCATTTGCATTCTTCTGCAATAATACTATTGTATCTCCCTTGTGCTCGGCTGAGTCAAAGGTATCACACCTTGCCAATAAGAAAGTGCATCTAAATTTATGGATTTCTAACCAGCGTAAATAGTCTGGCAAAGAAAAAGTTCTGTTAAAGCCTATCTGGAAGAAGCGAGGTGAACATTTACGATTTGCATCCTTAAACACTAAGGACTAATAGGATATTTTAAGCAGTGCAAGAAATGGTACTGAGTAAGTAGAAATATAATGCAGTGAGACCAAGAGAAAAACATACAGAAACAGATAAAGGGATTGCTAAAGGAAGATGGGGAGATGGCAGAGAAGCTCAATGAATTTTTTGCTTCTATGTTCACTGTGGAAAGTGTGGGGCATGTACCCATGCAACATCCACTATTTTCAGGAAAGGAGTCTAAAGAATTGAGTCAGATTGAGGTGACAAGAGATGAAATTGTGGGGAATTAAAAACTGATAAGTCTCCAGGTCCTAGTGGCATAAACCCAAGAGTTCTTAGGGAACTCAAATTTGAGGTAGCTGATCTACTAACCCATATATGTAATCTATCACTACATTCAGTCACTGTACCAGAAGACTGGAGAGTAGCAAATGTTACACTGGTTTTAACAAGGGGTTGAGAGGGGACTAGGAAGTTACAAGCCAGTCAGCCTGACACCTGTCCCAGGCAAATTAGTAGAAACTGTAATCAAAGATAGAATTATTAGGCACATAGAAGAGCAAAGCCTGCAGTTGCCATATTCTATTTACAAAAGAGGAATAAACATCTCCTTCCTACTTCCTGTCTGATTCAATTATTAGAGATAATTCTGGAAAAGAACTATTTTCACTTTCAGGACCAATTTTATTTTCAAATTCAAGGAGTAGCAATGGGTAGTTTGGTTGCACCTACAGTTGCCAATTTGTTTATGAGTAATTTAGAGGACAGGAGCCCCGTGGCACAGAGTGGTAAGCTGCAGTACTGCAGTCCAAGCTCTGCTCATGACCTGAGTTCGATCCCGATGGAAGTGGGTTTCAGGTAGCCGGCTCAAGGTTGACTTAGCCTTCCATCCTTCCCATGTCAGTCAAATGAGTACCCAGATTGCTGGGGGTAAAGGGAAGATGACTGGGGAAGGCACTGGCAAACCACCCCGTAAAACAAAGTGTGCCTAGTAAACGTCGGGATGTGACATCACCCCATGGGTCAAGAATGACCCAGTGCTTGCACCTTTAATTTAGAGGACTCTTCTATTCACATAAAACCAGCTGATAAGGGAGGTGGTATTGTCATTCAGAATAATGTTGATTATATACAAGAAATGAATAGACAACATTCTGATGAGGTTTTTTATTAAGCAATACCATATGATCCAACCAAGAAATCCTAAACAGACTTACCCTTCTAAATCCAATACCTCAAATGAACCTTGAAGGCTATAAATCTTCGTAGGGTTACCCTGTTAGTGTTTTAAAGAAGTAAATAAAAGAAATCAACCATCCAGATAATGCTTGAATTTCAAAAATACAGTGCATCTATAAAATGTTGTCTTTAAACAGCTGCATTAAAAATCACAATATGCCTCATGAGGTACGCAGTCTCTAATCAAGTATCCAAATGCATTATGCTTCATATAAATGTCTATGTAAGCTTGATTAAAAGACCCTTTTAAGAATTTGTAGATCAATGGAGCTTGTTCTACATTTCATTTCCAATAGCTGTCTGAAATTCTTCTTGAAAAAGTATAAGAGATTATGACTTTGATACAATTTCTTTTTCTTCATTGATTTTAAGTTTCATATCCAAGGCTAAGGTTTGTATAATTCAGCCTTCTAGTGATATGAATGAATATTGTCATTTGAAGATTGTTTTCTGAGTCAATGTGAAGTAACGTAACAACCCCAAAACACTTTTATCTGAAACATATTTTCATTTGTAATGCATCACCTTTTAATTCCCAATTCCAAGAACATCTATTAGAAATGTCATTTAACATTCCAAGTTAGGACAATGTCAAGAAAGAAAAATGAAACTGGTAATGTATTAGAGACGCTATTTAAACTTCAGAGGTCCATTTTTATTAATTAGCTATTTTATAAATGTACTTTTTATAGTTTCTCCAGTTTGATCTTTGCTTACGACTACAGGTGGGTTCCTTACATGTACTTTTTGAAGATGCCAGTTCAGAGGGTGTCCTTGTCCAGGAATGGTGCATAAGTATATGCAACATGGTATTGTGCTATTAAAATCAGTAATTTAAATGTGCGCACAAGTTCTTTTCAGATTAGGACTAAATCTAAGGATGCACTAAAATAGACTTCAAAATAGTTGCAAAACATTCCTGACCAACCACAAATTGAACTGAATTGAAATTTAGAAACGTTCTCAACGTCTGTATTTTAGGAACCATACTGAGACTTAAAGGAGCAATCCTGAGAATGGCTTTTCTGGACACAACAGGATTAATAGTTCCCCCAGCATACGAACCCTGGAGAGAACCCAATGTTGTCGAAGACAAAGATGAAAAGGATAAGTCAAAAAAACGGCGGCCTGTCTCAGTGTCTCCGTCATCCTCTCAGGAAATCAGTGAAAATCAATATGCAGTGATATGTTCTGAAAAGCAAGCAAAAGTTATTTCACTGCCCTCACAGAACTGTACTTATAAACAAAATATAACAGAGACTTCATTTGTCCTTCGTGGGGACATAGTGGCGCTGAGCAACAGTATCTGCCTCGCTTGCTTCTGTGCCAATGGACACATAATGACTTTTAGGTAAGGCGTTAAATGCTAAAAGTAAATGCACAGTTACCATACATGTATTTGTTGAAGATGGATTACTGTATCTAGACTCTCGGAAAACAAGTAAAATGTACTGAGATGAATAAGAGCACAACTATTTAACAAACATTACCTTACAGAGGCCTTTAATATGTTCTTTTAGATATTTAAACTGTAGGTGTATGACTAAGTATTTTGATTATATTCTGCTTTTCTTTGATGTGAAAAGCTGCTGGTTTTATGTTGCTGCTATGTATCCCATCTATTAATTTTCTAACAAAATAATGGACTGTTTAAATTGATTTTCTGGTATATGGAGAACTTGAGACTGGTTCTCACATAGCCATATGTAGTTGGCACAATCACTGAAACCACGAGAGCAAATTTATACTGAAGTTTCCATATAATCCCAAGGTTTACCTAAGGTTTAGGTTTATATAACCTAAACTCTGCTATATGTGAGCCGGTCCACAGTGTGGACACAAAGTGTGATGTAGTGTTTAGGAGCGGTGGACTATAATCTGGAGATCCAGGTTTGATTCCCCGCTCCTCATGAGCGGCAGATTCTAATCTGGTGAACCAGGTTGGTTTCCCCACTCCTACACATGAAGCCAGCTGGGTGACCTTAGGCTAGACACAGTTCTCTCAGAACTCTCTCAGCCCCACCTATTTCACAAGGTGCCTGTTGTTGGGAGAGAAAGGGAAGGAGATTGTAAGCCAGTTTGGAACTCATTAAAGGTAGAGAAAATTGGTGTATAAAAACCAACTCTTCTTCTTTATGTGATCTAGTGCAATTTCTTGATGGGGGGAACCCATTATTGTCCTTTTCTTCCTTCATTGCCTGCAATTTCATTATTTTGGCTTGATTTGTGTATTATTTAGACTGTATACCATATCTATTAAGATAAGTTTTGTTTTGGAATGCCCTTTGCCACTGATTCAATTTAGATGTTGAACCAAAGCATGGTTTGTACTAGGTTTAGTTTAAAGCCTAAAGAATGGTTTGAGCTTCTAAAAATATGGGCAAACGGTGGTTTAGATTTGCTTGCCTGCTTTCATTTTCTGTCCACTCAGTAGTGCAGTGGCTTCTGAAGATGAAGCAATAGCCATGGCTTTGGTTTGCCAACTGAGATATTGTGTTGAACAATAATTAGCACAAACTGTGATTTGCAAACCCACTTCAAACTATAGTTTCTAATTCTATGTTGTCAGCTTATCTGAAACAATGCTTTGGGAATTCAAGCATCTACCAAGCTAAAGCATAGTTAAGCTTCTTTAACTGTATTTTGGCATGATGTCTGAATTAAGCCATTATGGGTTGGATCTACACTCCTGTCTACATGAGTAGAAGCATTCCCTCTTCCTGCTGCACTCAAATGTGTGGACATGCACACACCCCTGCAATATTTCTGATGTGTCAGCCTAAAAAGATAAGGGAATTTACTGCACTGTATCAGGTTTAGAAACAACAATGTTAAGAACTCTTATTTCATGTTAACAATCTTTTAATTCTATTCTCAAGTTTGCCAAGTTTAAGACCGCTGTTGGATGTTTATTACTTGCCACTTACCAACATGCGAATAGCCAGAACATTTTGCTTCACCAACAACGGGCAGGCATTGTACCTTGTCTCACCTACAGAAATCCAGAGAATCACCTACAGTCAAGAAACATGTGAAAATCTACAGGTAAAGTATGAAATATCGTTACATTCTTTTGGTAGTGGTGTTACAGGAGCATTATCTGGAAGACAAGCTATTTCTTTCTGCAATTCTGATCATAGCTTATCTAGACAGACAGATTGATTCGGTCCAGATGAGGTGTTGATCTGTATAGAATAGGAGGCTGTTAACGGGAAAAGCTATACTTAGTTTAAAATGTATTTGCCTAAAATCATGGGTAATCACAAACTATGTTCAATTTGGTAGAAACGAAAAGATTACAACCTCCAGATTCGGTTTCTGGGAGAAAAGTGGGATCAGGATAGATCTTAGCAAAGCACTTTTTAGATTTACAGAAAAACTTTTTTCCATTTGGACCATCCTCAATTGTTTTAGTTATCAGTGAGAAGAGGTGAACAACTTGACCCTGTATTAAGCTTAGGAGTACAGGCAACAATTTTGCCAGCTGGTTGGCTGTACTGTCCTAGTATTGATTCTGCTGTTACGAGCTCATTTCCTCAATCAATAAACAATGGGCTAAATTTAGTTACATGGAGAAACAGTTATGTGAATTCTTCTCTGTTTACCCTTCCTGCTACTTCAATTCATGCAAATCCTGTCAGCATGTTTCAATGCATCTGTGTTTAATTGTAAACTATGCTGGTGTGTTGTTATCTGTCTGTCTATAAATTTTGCTGTCAAGTCACAACTGACTTATGGTGACACCATAGGATTTTCAAGGCAAGAGAGACATTTGGTTTGCCAAGTGGTGATTTGCCATTGTCTCCTTCTGCATAACAACTCTAGATTTCCTTGGTAGTCTTCCAGCCAAGTACTAACCAGGGCTGACTCTGCTTAGCTTTCGAGATTGGGCTAGCCTGTGCTATTCAAGTCAGGCCATTATCAATATATTCTGTTAAATGACCAATTTTACATTTGCATGAAGGTATTGTATTTGTAATAAGCAAAGAACATATGTTGTTTACATTCCTTGAAAAAATGTGATATGTAGTGATTGAGGGGCTACTCGGCCTTTAATCTGAAAGAATGTCTTACAACATCATTGTGTGTCTTAGTAGCCAAATTTTAAAGAATAGATCTAATATGTACAATACTATAGTTTCCCTCTGTTTCTGCAGTCTACCAGTGTTGAATTGTGTGGACACTCTGAATTATATAATATTTGGGGATTGCTGAAAATGACTTTTCCATCTATCTAAAGGAAATGTTGGGTGAATTCTTCACACCAGTAGAAACCCCAGAGGCACCAAATAGGGGATTCTTCAAAGGCCTGTTTGGTGGTGGAGCACAATCACTTGACCGAGAAGAACTTTGTAAGTTGTAGCTTTTAAAAATAAGTATATTTTCATGTGAGACGAGTGAGCTAATATCATTCAAATCATAAAATGAAGCACACAAAAGAACAAATTAAGGCCAAAACTATATGTGATGCTGGGCATCCATAATCATTCCTGGAAAAAAAAGCAACCACCTTGGGGTGTGGATTGGGGGCCACAGTGCTAGGAATGAGGAGTTAATTCTTCCCTACCCCCTCAAGTAATTTTTCCAATCAGAAATGCCTCTTTACTCCTTTAAGTCACAGGTGGAAGAAAAACAGGTATGTGTATCATACCTGTCGTTTTTTCTTCTCAAGCTTAAAGTGGAAGGGGGTAGTCACTTCTTATTGTGAAAATGACATAGAAAACGAGGATTTAAACCACACACATACACACACACATTATGACTGCCTTTAAAATACATGTTTGGGGGATCTATTCATGGATTCCAGGTGTTTTGTGTGTCTTGGTCTTGAAGCTAGTGCAGCACTTCCTCTACTTGACTACTTTTAATTAACTACAGTTATATATTATTGGATCAAATATTTTTGACAGAATTCTTGCCCAATTACAGCAGAATCCACATACTTGCATTTACCATTACACCCATTTCCTGAGTAACAGCCAGTCACTTTCAGTGAGGCCACTGCACAGTTAGGAATACCTAAGACCATTGATTTTACTTAATTTAGTTTTGCATAGGATTAGATTGCTAATCTATTAACCATTTCTGTTCCAGAGTCCTATTAGCTTATATACAAAGCAAAGTTTAAAGAGCATATTGAAAGCAGAAGGAACTAATGTTTGTGGACAGTTCATGTATTCCCTTTCTTCTAGCAATAATTTTCAGTGCCAGGAAAGTTTATTCCTGGGGTTGCAGGACCCATATTGACTAATATCCATGTGGTTGGGGGGACTGCAGTATGGATGGGAAGGAAACAAAACTGCCCTGTCTTGCCTTTTCTGTCAGCACAGCTCCAAAATGTCACCCCCTCTCTTGTAGTTTCTGTATGGCTGTTAGTCTACAGGGGACTTATGAATCAGGAATAAATTTTTCCAGGGTCAGAAAGAACTGCTGTGAGCAGGTGGGATTTGGGAAAGATTGTGATCCTTGCATCTGTGGATTGTTTATTTATTTGTTTATTTACTTACTTCATTTATACCCTGCCTTTCCCCCCAATGGGTACCCAAGCAGCTTACATTGTTCTCCTCCCCTCCATTTTATCCTCACAACGATACTATGAGGTAGGTTAGGCTGAGAGTATGAGGTTGGCCCAAGGTTACCCAGCAAGCTTCCATGGCAGAGTGGGGATTTGTACCTGGGTTGGATCTAGTCCTATGGCTGGTTCCACAGTTAATCTAGAAGAAATACTTTTTTTTCCTCAATCAGTTTTACAAAATATCTAGACAGTGTTGTTCTGTCAATCTTTTCCAGGCTGATTTTTTTTTACTGTCAATTGCAATGCCATAAGTACTTAAGAACACAAGAAAAGCCATGCTGGATCAGTCCAAGGCCCATCAAGTCCAGCAGTCTGTTCACACAGTGGCCAACCAGGTGCCTCTAGGAAGCCAGCTGTATATATGTGGACTGTCTATATATATTCCACCTGTCTGTATGCGGACTGTGCACTATTGAGGTTTCCCTGGGCTACTGTTCCTTAAATTTTCATCTTTCTCTGTGTTCTAAAGCAATTTCTATTTCTTAGCTGAATTAATTGTCTCATTGGAAGGTTGTGGTATTCCTGCATAAACCCTTAATTGGTCCTTGTCGGGGTTGGTATTAATTTTCTTCATTGCCTCATTACAAAATTACCATCATATAAAATTACTAAGCAATATATTTTACTCAAAAGAGAAAAGTGTAATTAAAGCATCTTTTTCTCTCCCCCAAGGGAATGTTGTACAAGTGAACAGGAATTAAATAATTAAGCACAGTGAAGAAGAAGTGTCTGTGGAACAAAAATGAGTTACAATCTAACAGGACTTTTTCCCCCATCTTGCAGCCCCTCTGGCCAAATGCATCACGATGGGGAGCCATGTTAGTTTGACAATAGCAGCAGAAAAGAGCAAGAGTCCAGTAGCACCTTAAAGAGTAACAAAATTTCTGGCAGGGTATGAGCTTTCATGAGCCTTACCTGGCCAAATACATTTAGCTACAATAACTTCGGTGCCCATTTTTTATAAGCCTTCAGAAGAACATCAGTGGTTATACACTTGAAAATGTTCTTTTCTTTTTTTAATTAACATTTTGTTGGTCTTAATGAAATAAACCAAGAAATAACCTAGTGTAGAAATTCTAAAAAGGAAGGAAAAAATAACCAATGCAATGATTCGCATGGCAAAATATTTTAATATCATCAAAAGCAAAAATATTGTAATATCACCAATTTCTAACCCTCTGAAACCATAGGAAAGTTGGGTCACGCATAAGGCCATGTTTAGATACATGTTCCCATCAGATGATGGATATTTTTCTAGTTTATTCTAAGTCATACAAGAAATGTACTGTATGTAGGCCAAGTGTAATAACTGTTATCTGAGTCTCAAACACTCTTTATTAAACAAATGTATTTGATTAAAAATCAGCAAATTCTTTTTTATACATGGCAATGTGTTCAAATGAGTTTTATCATAAAAATGTATTCTGTTTTCAAAATCACTCAACTAGTAATAGTTTTTAATCTTTAAATTTTGGGGGTTATTTTCCTATTTCATGACCAGTTGGTGAATCGGCTGCAGGAAAGGCATCAAGGAGCCTTGCTCAGCATATTCCAGGGCCTGGTGGCATTGAAGGGGTCAAAGGAGCAGCATCGGGAGTTGTTTGTGAATTAGCACGAGCAAGGATAGCATTAGATGAAAGAGGACAGAAGCTGGGAGAACTGGAAGAAAGAACAGCGGCTATGTTAGCCAGTGCCGATTCTTTCTCTAAGCATGCGCATGAGGTAAGTCATTCTAGGGTATCTGCATGCCTCTTCACTATAGAGAAATTTAGCCATGAGGTGTCCTCCCCTTCATTGCCTCTCATACACTTGCATCTAGAAGCATTGGAATTGATTCCACATGGTGCTATTCCACATCATTAGGGAGTGTCAGTCAGTCATGTGTTTATTGTGCATGGTCGTAGGCCTTTACAATCTAGACAATATTACAATAACTTAAAATATAAAATCCCTTAAAAGTCATAAGATTAAAATACACCAGTTTGGTTCCTTTCCTTATTCAGTAGCTTTCTTTGCCTTAGGCCATAAAGGGCTATTTTTCGGGAAACAAAAGGGTTGATGTCAGAAAGCAAGAAAATTAGTTTGTCGGCATCAGATAATGAAAGCAGAAAGAATATTTGTGTGTGTGTGTGTTAAGTGCCGTCAAGTCGCAGCTGACTCATGGCAACCCCTTTTGGGGTTTTCATGGCAACAGACTAACAGAGGCGGTTTGCCAGTGCCTTCCTCTGCACAGCAACCTTGGTATTCCTTGGTGGTCTCCCATCCAAATACTAACCAGGGCTGACCCTGCTTAGCTTCTGAGATCTGACGAGATCAGGCTAGCCTGGGCCATCCAGGTCAGGGCAAAGAATATTTACCAGGAACTTGTTCTGAGGTTCGATGTAAACAAGGCAGGCAAGGATGTAATGGGGTAGATCTTCCACTGAACTACTGCATATACAACTGGCAAGAAGCTCCATGGGCTGCATGGAGGGCTGGCTGAATGGGGCTTTCTGGCGCAGTCAGCATCCAGTTTTGTGGAGTCCTGGTCATATGTGAAAGATACTGTCAGACTTCAGTACCTCGTTGCATTTCAGCAATAGTAAACTCCACTCCAGACGTTGCAAAGAGTTTTAAAAGTTTTATTAAGAAAAGCAAACGGGTCAGAAGGTCTATACAACTTAAGGTCAGAATGCCGATGGGGAGGATACAGACTATCTATATAGAGAACACACACTAGAATTGATTACACGTAATCTTTGAAATGCAAAACATCAGGGTTCTTTCAAACTTCAAGAGGTGCCAGGTTTCTGGCAGAATTGACACCTTGAGAACAGATAGTTGATTTACAATAGGAAGGCTTTGAAGTGGAAGTATTACTGCCTCCGGCCTTCGTCCCTTCTTCACAAACTGAAGAGAACTTTCCCACGAGACCGGGGTGGGGGGGAAGAACACGGAGCTTGCTTATCCGGGGCCCGACTGGGTGCCCTCGCTGACACTCCGCCTCCCCAAAGACCCCTCCCTGGGTTTTCTTGGTTTGGCGGGGTAGTGCCGATGAAATTCCGCCACCAGGGTGGGGGCCTTTACGTGCATAGCGGACACCCATTCATCGTGGCTGGAGTTCAGGTGTTTCCAATGCACGAGATACTCCAGCTGGCCCCTTCGCACCCGAGAATCTAACACCTTGGAGATCTCAAAGTGCTGTTCCCCTTGCACCATAATTCGGGTCGCAGCTGCGGGTTCAGGGTGCCATTCAGGTGCCGTTTTAAAGGGTTTTAACAGACTCACATGGAATACTGGGTGCACCCCCTGTAAGGTTTTCAGTAGTTCCAACTCCACAGTAACCTCATTGATAACCCGGGAGATTGGAAACGGCCCCACAAATGTTTGACTCAGTTTCTTGCACGGACGTAAAGACCTGAGATTTTTGGTGGAGAGGTAAACCTTCCCTCCGACCTTTAATTCCCATTGGGGCGCCCTGTGTTTGTCTGCCTGCGCCTTGTATCTCTCCTTTGCCTGCTCCAAATTTTTTATAAGCCAGGGCCAAGTGTTCCTCACTGTGTTGGCCCACACTGACACCTTGGGGGGGATTCGCTGCCTGGCGGGAGGGGTGCGGCCCCCAAAGGCCCGAATTCCATTCCGTAGACCGCTTTGAATGGGCTTATATCAGTAGCAGAGTGTACCAAGTTATTATAGGCGTATTCCGCCAAAGGCAGCAGGCCAACCCAATTGTCCTGGTGGTAATTCACAAAACAGTGCATTTAACATTCGACTACAGCATTAACCCTTTCAGTCTGCCCATCTGTCTGCGGGTGATAGGCCGAAGACAAGCCCTGCTGCACACCCACAAGTCCCAAAAACGCTTTCCAAAACTTTGACACGAAAACGGACCCCCTGTTACTCACGACCTTCCGTGGGAAGCCGTGTAATCTGAAGACCTGGTGCACAAACAAGCGAGCCAGTTTATGTGCAGAGGGCATTCCGTTGCACGGAACGAGATGAACTTGTTTCGAGAAGAGATCCGTGATCACCCACAGAACCATCTTCCCCTGGCTAGATGGGAGGTCGGTTATGAAATCCATCCCGATTACCCGCCAGGGTGCTTCTGGGGTCTCTAGGGGTTTTAACAATCCAGGAGACTGCCCCATTAAGCGCTTGCTCGTTGCACACACGGGACAAGATTTAATGAACACATCGATGTCCTGGCGCATTCCCAGCCACCAGAACTGCCTTCTTGCTAGGTGCAAGGTCTTCACAAACCCAAAATGCCCCCCCCCCGTTTTGGAACTGTGGCTCCATTCCAACACCTCCCGCCGCAGCTCCAGGGAGACGTAGTGTTTATCTTTGAGGGCACCATTCCGTCCATGACCTGGGGTGGAAGAGACTTATCTCCCCACTCCCGCTGAAGAGCCTCCCCCCACCGTCGTTGGCATCTTCTGGGAGGTCCTCCGGGACTGCCACGGGTCGGGAGGTAGAGGCAGCCAACTCCTGAGGGGAGATTGGGGCCGGCTCCTCCGCCCTGTCTCCCCACTCTCGCTGAGAGGACTCCCTCCCCTGTGACTGCGCCCAGAGGATCCCCAGGGACCACCGGGGATGGGGGGGCAGGGGGAGCCCTCACCTGAGAGGAATCTGGAACTGACCCTCTTGCTGCTGCGCGGGTTTGGGCCCTGGTTAGAAGCCCAGGTGTTGTCTGGTAAAGAGGGATCCCACTGGCCGTTCGACTCTACATTCATATTGCGGCATCCGGGACAGCCTGTCGGCCAGTCAGTTTTCCTTCCCGGGCATGTGTTTAATGGTGAAACGGAACTTAGAAAAAAAGTCTGCCCAGTGCAGCTGTTTAGCCGATAGCTTCCGCTGACCCAATATAGCCTCAAGATTCCGGTGGTCAGTCCAGACCTCAAAAGGTTCAGCCGCCCCCTCCAGGAACTGCCACCAGGCTGTAAGGGCATGCTTAATAGCCAAGGCTTCCTTTTCCCCAATCGGTCAGTTTAGCTCCGGGCCGGAGAATTTCCTAGAAAAATAGGCTCAGGGTCTAAGCACCCCTTGGTCATCCCTCTGAAGGAGCGCATCTCCCATTGCCTTCTCCGAGGCGTCTACTTGAAGGGTGAACGGCTTAGAACAATCTGGGTGAGCCAGAACGGGCTCAGAGGTAAAGCGCCTCTTCAGAGTCTCAAATGCCGCCTGACACCGGTCAGTCCAAGGTACTTGGTATTGCGCAAAGGTAGCCTCCTGCCCCTTCCCCTTTGTTTTAAGCAGATCGATGATTGGCAAGGCTATTTTGGCAAAGTCCTGGATAAAACCTCTATAAAAATTTGTGAACCCAAAGAACTGCTGAACCTGCTTGCGAGTTCTGGGGGGTTCCCACTCCCAGACCGCCTGGACCTTCTCGGGGTCCATAATCAAACCGTGGGGGGATATAACATATCCGAGAAAGGACAACTGGCTCTGGTTGAACGCACATTTTGACAGCTTGGCATACAAATGGTTGTCCCTTAAACGACGCAAAACCTCCCGCACCAAACCTCGGTGTTCCTCAGGGTCCCTGGAGTAGATCAGAATATCGTCCAGATAAACGATCACTCCTTTAAACAGCAGATCATGTAGGATCTCATTAATTAATTGCATGAAGCACGACGGTGCCCCAGATAGACCGAACGGCATGACCATAAATTCAAATAACTTATAACAACAAGAAAAGGCCGTTTTTGCTTCAGCCCCCTCCTTAATCCGGACCCGGTAGTAGGCTTCCACCAGATCAAGTTTCGAGAACACACAGCCCTCCTGGAGAGCACTCAGGAGGTCCGGGATTAAGGGAATGGGATAGGCATTAGTCTCAGTAATTGCGTTAAGCCCCCTATAGTCGACACACAGTCTGAGATCAGAGGTCCCCTTTTTCTTCAAAAAGAAGCAGGGAGAAGAGAAAGCGGCTTTGGACGGCCGTATGAACCCCCGTGCCAAGTTCTTGTCAAGGAATTCTCGCAGCACCGCTTTCTCTTGGGGGCTCATGGGATAAACTCGGGCTTTGGATGGCTTGATGTCCTTAAGTAGTTCAATAGCACAGTCCATCGTGCGGTGAGGAGGTAATAAGTCACAGTCCGTCCCTTCAAACATTTCCGCAAAGTCACTATACTCCGGGGGCAGCGTGTGCACCTCAATCGTAACGACATCCCCCCCTTCGCCTCCGGGCATGTAATCCCGTCCATGTCCCTCGCATTGGGGAGCCCCAAACACAACCCGCCTCTGTTCCCAATCGATGCTCGGGTTGTGTCCTGCCAGCCAGTTGCTACCGAGAACCACCAGGTAGAAGATCTTAGGCACTACCATGAAGTGGATCTGTTCCCAGTGGTCTCCCACCCCCAACAACACCTTGCAAGAGCGCAAATGAACCAGCCCCCCCCCCCCCCGCAGATCACTCCCATCCATTTGATGGAAATGCAAGGGCTGGTCCAGTTCTCGAGTCCCGACCTTCAGGCGTTCCACCACCGCCTGATCAATCAAGGTCTGGGAACATCCGGAGTCCAGGATAGCAACAACAGCCACAGGTTCTCCTCCGTGGGGGTTTCGCAACACAACAGGCAGCAGCAGCGTTTCCCCCTGGTCACTCACCCTACTCGGAGCCGGTTTGGTTTCTTCCGAGGGTGCCCTCCGTGCCGGCTCTCTCACAGAACGCTGTCCTCGTTTTTTGCCGGCGAGGAATCTCTGGAGCGATCCCGAGGGCTAAGGCTGCTCGGATCAAATGCCGTTTCCGCTTGCAGGGCCGCTGTCCCGTGCCAGCTGGCAGTCCCTCTGCTCTTCTCCGATCCAGGGTCCCAGTTGGGGTAGTTTCCCGCTCCCAGGGCACTCAGTTGCCTGATGAGTCCACCAATGAGCTGGTGCATTTCGCTGCGAAATGGCCCATCTTCCCGCACTGGAGACATGCTCCTTCCTTGAAACGGCGCGCCTTTTCGAGGCTGAAGCCCCCTTGGTTCCTTCCGTCTCGCTGCGGTTCCGCTGTATTGCCTCCCTTGGCGGGAGCTGCGGGGGGTACCTTTGACGGGCGATCCTTGGAAAACTGGAGAGTTAGCTTACGATTTTCCACCAAGGCCGCCAGTTTAATCCAGTCCTCTACTGACTCTGGATCTCCCAGGGTTAAACAGCTGTCCAGCACTTCCCAACGCAGTCCTTTGCTGAAGTGCTGGACCTTGGTGGCCTCACTCCATTCCCTTATCTTGCAGGATATGGATTGAAAATCCTGAGCGTACTCACAGAGCGGGCCCCCTGCTTCAAACGACGCATGGCAATCTTTGCCTTCTCTCCACTGTGGGGGTCCTCAAAACTGCGCTGCAGCGCAGACATAAATTCCATCAGGGATTTCAAGACCCTGGGCACAGTCTCTGTCGCCGTTACTGCCCATTCTACCACCTCCTTCTCCAGTAGGCTGATCATGTATCTGACCCGGGCTTCTTCCGAAGGAAAGGTCTCCCCTTGATCCTTCATGAACCCGGAAACTTGGAGTAGGAAGTGGGGTAGCTGAGTGCTGGATCCGTCAAAGGACACTTTCAGATCCCTGGCGATAGGGCGCCTGGGTGAGGGTGCCTCTCTACAGACGGGTGGTTCCACGGTGGCTCGGGGTTGCTGCGAGGGCTGTCCGAGCTCTCTCCCTGCCCCAAAACTGCAGCCAAGTCCTTTCGCAGAGCATCCAGCTGCGTCTGCATGTCCCTGTTCTGTAGAGCCAGCGTCTGGTTCTGTCTGCGTAGCAAAGCAACTTCCACCGCGGCAGTGGTGATTGGGGTGACCGGAGTGCGGGTGATCGAGGGTCCCTCTACCCCTTCTCTAGGAACGACCTCCCGGCTTCGCTCTTCCCCTTCTCCGTACCAAGCGGTTAGCGGTCCCCGGTAAAATCCGCCACATGGCTCCGATGCTGCCCGTTCGTTGGTCCCGATTCTCCGTCGCTGCTCGGCTTGCGAGGGCAAGGAGGTCCACGTTGGCACCTCAGGAAAACCGGCAAGCCCAAGTGGGCACTGCTCCGGGGTCGCTGTTTCCAGGTCAAAATCAGTAAGGGAGGTTGCCCCCCATTCATCGCTCTGGCGGAGGTCTTCCCCCATTGTGAGCGAGTGTGTGGATTGCGCAGACATACTAATACTATTTACTAATACAAAAATAAAAAAGAAGGCTAAGGAGATTCTGACACCTACTGTCAGACTTCAGTACCTCGTTGCATTTCAGCAACTCCAGACGTTGCAGAGAGTTTTAAAAGTTTTATTAAGAAAAGCAAACGGGTCAGAAGGTCTATACAACTTAAGGTCAGAATGCTGATGGGGAGGATACAGACTATCTATATAGAGAACACACACTAGAATTGATTACACGTAATCTTTGAAATGCAAAACATCAGGGTTCTTTCAAGCTTCAAGAGGTGCCAGGTTTCTGGCAGAATTGACACCTTGCGAACAGATAGTTGATTTACAATAGGAAGGCTTTGAAGTGGAAGTATTACTGCCTCCGGCTTTTGTCCCTTCTTCACAAACTGAAGAGAACTTTCCCACGAGACCGGGGGGGGGGGGGAGAACACAGAGCTTACTTATCCGGGGCCCGACTGGGTGCCCTCGCTGACAGATACAAATTGGATTGTATATTGTCCTGGGAAGAGGGCAAAAAGCCTTATTAATGATTGTCTTAAATTTATTTGTTTGTGTACCTATAATCTCACTCATTTAACTCTTTATCTACTTTACTTTTACAGTGGCATTATTTTTATATAATGGATTACTTACCTATTTTTTTATAGTTCCCTCTTCCCCAGAGTAAACTGTATTGTATACATGATCATATGCACAACTGTATTGTGTTTCTTGTGTTTTGCTTATAGATGATGTTGAAATGCAAAGATAAGAAATGGTACCAGTTCTGACAACGGATTTCCAAATGCATCTATATAACTTTACCTTGAAGGAAAAAAAAATCTCCTTTTCATTCACTTCTGCCGGACTAGCAGAATTGGAAGGGTGTCAGCCAGTGGATACTGTTGTTTCCTAGCACAAATTATACACTGTTTTACCTCAGTCACACAGCTTTAACTGAGGATCATTATATTTAAAATGGACACCTGCACAGTCACATAATGTGGGAGTTCATCTTACCTGTGGGCTGACTGGAAGCCTGGAAACCAAGAAAAAGTGGCGGACAAAAGGGAAAATTGGTATCAGAGGATGAGCAGGGGCAATGCAGGATCTATCCTGTGTTAATATTCATATGCCAAAAGTTTTTGTGCTATTGTTGTTGCTGCCAGTGTTTCACCCTCCCATGGGAGGTTGCAATAAATCAGGGGTCCAAGAGCTAGAATAAAGTTATTCATCTTACGAGACTACCAGTAGCTGATCTAATCTACCCTCCTTAGAGCACGTCATTATAGTTGTTACTGGAAATGACTTATTTCTCTACCACCTCTCTGATCTGACACACTGGAAGTGTGGGAGCTCCCTCCTGAATCTCTACATAGATAACATGCACATAGCCTTTTCTTGGACCCCTGATCTAGTATTCTTGTCTTTGCATCATCATACTATGTCACGTGCAAAACAAGAGGATAAGTTTTGCGTTGTAAAAAAATACAAGTGAATTATATGGTTGAACTGCACATCATGCTGGAAATTTTTGTTTGTGTTTATGGCTGTGTAGTGTGAAAAGTAAAAACATTTATTACAATGAGAAAAATATTTGTCATCTTTCAGCCAATTATTTTTATTTCCCTGGAAATACAGTTGGGTCAATTTCCTAAAATATTTTGAATTGGTTATGACTTTAATTCATGTTGTGCATTTTCTTTTGTGTGTTTAACAGAATGTATTTGTGCAACCAATTACAACCATTAGCTAGTTTATGAGCCCAGTCAGAACTAAAGCACCATATGAAATGGTTTAGAGTTCCAGCATTGTTGAACTTTGATGCATATCTTATGAATTCCTTAAGATTAAAATTACTTCAAGAAATTTGTCCAGACTAATCCAGTTCAAAGAATTACTACCAAGTCCAACTTACCAGGGAAGAAATGGCCACCAGAATCCTGAACACACTTAACCTGGAAGTAAATTCTCTTGATATAAATGGAATTATCTTCCATGTTAAGTGTCCTTAGGTTCATTACATGAACCTCAGAATGAAGCTAGTTGGAATGACTTTTTCCCTAAAACATAACATAAATTTAACCAGTGTTGGTATCACTTCAGGAATTTGTAGATTGCTACTTAGATTCTTGTGAGAAAATGGATTTATGATGTGCCAAATTTAAGCAGTATATTTTAGCTAATACAGGCCATAATGTCATGAGCAAATGAATTTATTTTTAAAAAATTAGGAAAATGCGTAATAAAGATCCTTATTGATATATATATGAAATGGGAAATTGCAACTAATTTGTCATCATTCACAAACAGCCTTAATTAGTGTAGGGTATTGCCAAGCAAGTATCAGTGCATATTCAGATGTTTGATGGAATTTTTTCTTCAACCTTGATTGTGTTGTGCACACATTGAGTGAACACAACCTGCAGTTTGATAAAAAATATTTTGGTGTTCATTGGTGTATAAAATCATGATCTTAATGCTCCTCCAAATAATTTTATTTGAACATAGTTCTGTGTGTGGGTATGGGTGTGTGGTTCAATAAAGGTTGAAAAAGTTCCTAGTTGGTCATGCATAGTGCAGTCTTTTAAATTAAATCAACTTCTATATAAATGTGTTTAGGGTCAGGTTTAAATCCCTTTGAATTTATCTAAGGCCCTGCAATAGCTTGGGTACAAACAAAAGTTGCTTGTAGGGGTGGGACTACATACTGCTGCAGAAATGTTTCAATCTGCCTGGCACTTTGTTTGTTAGATCTTGTTATGTTTAAACAGTTTAATCGATTATTATTTGGCTTCCCCAGACAGTCCCTTGGGTGAGCAGTTTGCAGATAGAGGCTTTCTACCGTAGTCATCATTTGCCTGTGGTCCTCACTGTTAAGGAGGACATTGTTTCATCTTTGGCTCTTGAGCATGATATTCCATTTACTCAAGAAAGTATGATGGCGAGGCTAATCCAGTGGTCCTTGTCAGTGGAGACAAAAGTTGATGGTTATGTTTAAATACACCAACTCCAAACTCCCCTGTAGTAGACATTTGCTGACTACATCCAGCTGAGTACAAGGGAAGCAGCTTCCAATATTTCTGCAATCATATAAAGCCCCAAGCCTGTAGAAATAATTTTGGACAGTAGCCAAACTACTGTAACAACAACTGAATTAGGCTTAAGGCAGCTTGCTAAAGGGATACAATTATTAACTGCTTTTCTTTCTACTGCTTCAAAATATATAAAGGTTTTTGTATGTGAAGTTAACTGAGATGCAGTTAGCTATATGCAAATATATTGAATGAGACACACAGGCCAAATAGTTAAAAAGTAGCTGACATGAACATTAAAATGCCAGTAGTAATATGAGGATTTTCATAATGGTAACACAAATGCACTTGCCAGGAAACTTCTCTGTGAATTAGCAGATTTGTTTTTTCATTGCTAATTTATGTACAAGGTATGTAATCCAGTCAAAGTTAAGCACTTTAAAGCCCCACTGGACTAGCTCAAGTCCAGTTAGTCCTTTCTGCTAAGTTTTTCTCCAGAAAAAAATCTTAGTGGAAGGGAGTTATTGCATCCAAGCTGCAAATTTCAATATAAGAGATTTAAGTATGTGCTTACTTCTCTCACTTACCTCCCATTGGTTTCACTGTGCTTAACTTTGGATGGATTATGCACAACATTTATTAAATTCACATTTGTAGTCAGAAACAGAGAGTGGTGGTATTTTTTTAAATGGGGGGTAAATTATTTTGCCCACCGTAGAAATGCCCAGAAAGGGTAAATCCAGTGATCAATCAAGAGGTGTTGGCATATATTTCTTTCTGTAGGAAATTCTGGCAGTGGTGTGTTCCTGTAAAAGATTCAACAGCATTTTGAAATGAAAGGTTTTGAAACAAAGTTGGTTAGCCTTGCAAATATCTAATAGTCTTATGAAGAAAAATAAGAGAATGAGGACCCTCATACTAAAAGCTGTTGGTGCACATCTATTATAGTTTCCTTAATGTGGGTGTTTTTCACATTTCATAAATACATGAAATAATTAGTGTATGAAAATATTTAAGGGATTGTTCTTTAATCAATTCATGTACCATTTGGCCAGTTCTACCTGCTCTTCAACAGTGTCAGTTCCAGAGAAGTAAGGTAGAGCTGTACTAGTGGGACCACAAAGTTTCTGTAGACCTTATGTTTGGTATAATATTATGGAGAAATTACCACTATTCTCTTGGATGGCATTTTAATTGGATTGTTTTGACAGGTCTGTTGAGGAATAAGGCTGTGTACAGATTATAGCTTTTAGAGGGCTAGAGGCTGTGCTGTGGAATGTCCTCAATTGTGGTTTAGATGTTCTTTTTCTTTTCTTTTTTAAGCCTCCTGTGGTTTCTGGAGTCTTGCAGGTTTTTCTTAGTGCTGTGCTGAATTTTCTCAGGGTTCAATTTTTGGTGTGAAATTCAGGAGGAGGAAAATTCCTCCAAAGCCCCTTCCCAATCTTACCTGTTTGCAGCCCTGGTCAGCTGCTAATTTCGCTCTCCTTTTCTTTGGGCCTTTTCTGTTCTTGACACTGTGAAAGTATATTGAACCCAATCAGATTTGGCTAAATTATGACATCACTGAAGTGAAAGGAAGCTATTCAGTGTGAGAATGTTGCCCATACGTTTGGTTAACCTTTGGTTACGTAAATACTTACAATTTCTAGGAAGCTGTTTTTTAGAAAAACCTACAAAGGACTGAGAACAGGCTCTGGAGAGAGGAGTTCTGAAGGGAAATTTTGAGTACTGGGAAAATTCTAACGTTTGGAAGGAATGCCTATTGTGGCAGGGAACAACAGTTTCACCTGCTTTTGTGACCCAATGACATTTTTTAAAAAGCAAAGTGGAATGGGATGATCTTTGCAAACTAAGATATTTGAAAAATATCCACTCCCTAATATTCTATGTCTACTGAGTTTTTTCTAGCATTTCAAGCTGTACCCTAAAAAAAAATCTATGAACAATCCCTCAAGCATTACTAGTGCTGCTGCAGTACACACATTTTGGTCAGATGCTCTGGTTACTTTCTGGCTAAAGCGAGTCATGAATAATTTCTGTTCCTCACTCCCACATCTTGATATCAGACCACTTTAGAAACTGTTGTTAAAGGTTTTATTAAGTATATCAAAGGATAGAGTCCATGTACACTCACTTATGTTTTTAAAAGGGTATGATGTTGTTTTGCTTAGTGATGTGCCTAGATCAGAAGCACCTTGTGTTTTCTTATCAATTTCACCACTTCCTTTACTTGAATGGGACAAGGGGAAGGGAAGGATGAAAACAGTGAGAACAGTCTCACTCCCAAGAAGGCTCCCCCACCCCACCCCGGTTGCTGACACTGGGCTAATGCTCTGCCCTAGTAGCAGCAACAATTTGCTGCTATTTCGTCGGAGAAATAAGCATCTGTACACAGCCTAGGTGAACTTTTTTTTATATATTGATAAAATGCAAACGAATTGCTGCTATTTATCTTTCATGTAATGTTACCAAGTTTATTATAAACTGAAGATAAGTTTCTTTAGTTTGGAAAACTGCCAAATTATAACTTCTGAATGTTATTTTATGTAAATATTTTGTGTATTTCAAGTAAGTCTAAAAGTGTGACACCATCAGCATTTCGAAATAAATGAAATCACTCATGTTACATATCAAGTATATTAAGCTGATTTTACATCTGTATATCTTGTATTATTTTGTTAAACATTTCTTTTTGTTTGAGGTGTCCTTCATGAGATAATACTACATTAGAAAGCTATAGCCAAAGGTAATATTTTGATGCAGTGACTCTTCCTTTCTTGCTTTCTGTAGCACTGATCTAATCTGAACTATAAACTTGAATTTATTTTCCCTGCACTTTAACAGTGCAATGGTATGCATAGTTACTCTAGTTTAAGTTCATTGGGTTTCAATAGGCATAGGCCGGAGTAACTCTGAGTAGGATTGCGCTGTAAGTAATGCAACCTTGGGTACTTAGTCATTTTACCTACATTTACATTTTAAGTTCACTTATCTGTACATAAGAAGAATAATTTAACAAACTGTAAAGAATAGCTGTGCTGTGCATCCTTTGATGCATAGATAGATTCCTTGCAGACAGGGATTTCCCTACTCCATTCCCATAAAGGTAACAGAGCTATGAAAGGGATGCACTCATAGATCAGCTTCCTTCAGTGAAACATAAAGGCAAAACAGTTTTCGGTGGGGAAGTTCCATGTGTAAATTAGAGCTCCAGGCCAAGAACGGATCACTCAAATCAGGGCAATTCAGTTTAAGCACTCTAAATAATTTCTTTGCGTTTTTATTTGTTTTTAATTGCTGAAATTCTTTCATATTTGTTTAACAATCACGCAAACTGGAATTTAATCTATAATAAAGTGCTCTTTAGTCCTGTGGAAATCAGTGAGAGTAAATCACAGGTAGCTGTGGCTGGATTTTAACCACAATGATAACCTATTTATACATAATGCTCTAAGAATATAGTTTATCACAATTTGTATATGCAAAGTTTGACTTAATTTAAATAAAATTTGTGTTATGAAAGAAAATGTATATATGATACATTTTTCAAAATCTCATACCAAGATAAATTATAGAGTAGCCCATTTTGATTTAACTAAAAAAAAACTTTGCAGAAATTAGCCTAAAGCAATCCTCATGACTGAATTTAAGTAACTGCTGCAAGGGGACAGTAAAATATTGTTTTACACACACCATATAAACTATAAATGCTTTTGGAATAACTGCAGTTTGTTGGTGGATATTTACATAAACCTTTTTAAAATGAGAATTAAAAACTATAGATTTTCAGGTGTTCAGCATTTTAAAGTAAATTTCCAAAATTAACATTTCATGCGTTTTTGTCAATTTAAAACTTTCTTTTTGTATTTTGAATCTCTAGTTTTTACATATTTTGTACCCACTGATTGTTCTCAGAATTTTTTTAAATGTATATTTCTGTGACTGGTGAAACATGCAATTACTGTTCTGCATATGACATACTTAATTTGCAGGCTAGTTTGAAAAAAAAAGCCCATTATTTATTGTGCAAATTCACAGCTGCGCTTGCATCCTCAGCTCAGAATACATCTGTACAGTTTGTGAATTTTATTTTCCTATGAATGTTAGTGACCTAGCTGCCAAACACACACACACATCCTGTGAATGAATTTATAGACAGGGAAGATGGGAAAACAAACTCGACTACATGTAAATGTTCTGAACACAACCATGGTTTAATATACATTGAGAACCAAATCTAGGAAAATGCCTGGATGCTGTTCATCTTGTATTTTATGAAAGCTGTGTTTGTTTAAAGACCACAGTTGTGTATAATTTTTATTTATCCTACTAATTTGAAATATGGGGTTGATTATAAAAATCACGATTTCTGTGAGATCTAACCTTCAAATTGCGAGCTCTCATGAAAGGGGATTGAAATTGTGACCGCAGCCTGTGCATATTTTGGACTGGTATAAAAATCAAAGGCAATTGAATCAATATTAGTATTTCATGGTAAAGCACTCTAACTGGTATTTCTAAACTTCAAAGAGAGAGTGATTCTTCTAGTCTATTAATTTTTGTTAAAGTACAAGGTTGAGTTCCATCCTGACAGAAATCGGTTTCAGGTTGCCAGCTCAAGGTCGACTCAGACTTTCATCCTTCCGAGGTCGGTAAAATGAGTACCCAGCTTGCTGGGGGTAAAGTGTAGACAACTGGGGAAGGAAATGGCAAAAAACAACAACCCATAAACAGTCTGCCTAGTAAACATTGTGATGTGATGTCACCCCATGGGTCAGTAATGACCCGGTGCTTGCCCAGGGGACTACGTTTACCTTTACAAGGTTGATTTTTTTAAAGTCATGGTGTCATTCCTAGAATACAAATTGATAATGGGTAATGCAAAAAATAAGAAATTTCAGAGCTTTAACCACCCCTTTTAAAATGTGTAAATAAGCTGTATGTTACTTTAAATTCATACACCACAATTCATATTGGTTAGAACTAGGAGAATCATGCTGCTTTCTTATCATGCTACTGTTTCATTGTACAAACTCCACTGGGGAAAAATGAAGAACATCAATAAATGTTTCTAACATTACTCATTGGGTAAGCATGCTTGATATAGAACTTCTAGCTTATATGTATCTTAGTCTTTGTATGTATGTGTCCTTCATACTGGTTTTTCTCATTTCCAGTCTACTTAATTTCAGTCTTGCGGAGCCCCACTATGCGTTCTGGAGATGAAACTTGGAAATGCATTTTAGGATAGGGTTGCAAATTCATCTGTCTACAAATATAGTTTCATATGAACTCAAACCATACCATTTCAAATGAAAATGTTAGATTGCGTAGTTATTTTACTTAATGTACTTGATCCTAAATTATGTCACAAACATTAAAATTAAGTATGGGATATTTTTGTAAATAAAAAATACCTGTGCAGCTGGTATTTTAAAAAGAAAAAAAATGTACTATAATGTTTCAGAAAACAATGTTCATATGTGTATATGAATGTGTCATTACGCTGAAGGGCTCTGATTGGGCAAAATAAACTATTCAATTCTCTCCTGAAACAAAACAAACCTAGTTTTTGTTTCATATATCAGTTTCTCCCTAAAATGAGCTCTGATGTGTGTGGGGGTGTCTTGCTGCATTTCTTGGTATGACATGAAACACAGTGCTATTTGGATACTCTGTACCCGTAAGTTTAATGTGCACACTTGATTTAGAGCTCTTTCTTACAGGCTCTTTAACCAGCTTTTGCTTCTGAAGCCAGATGGATTGTTGGGTGACTTCAACACTTGAACACTAAATTGTTGTCCTCCTGCTATTAAGAGTTTTAACTCACATTTTTCAAAACCTCATTTGAACCTGTTTTGCACTCTTGAAAGGACTGCCATGCTTTTATAGGAGCCTCTCTTCTTTTTTCATGCCTTTTTCCCTTTGGTCTTTTTTCTGCCTGTTTTTGTTTGTTTGTTCCAGCATATCAATATTATTATATCACTGTTTTGAGATACACTGTTCTCTCACACACACACCGCCTCCCAGCCAGTCTACAATTCTGACTTCTATGGTGTTGAGGTAATTTCTTTCCACACTTAACTTCACTGTTGTTCTAATTATCTGTTTGTTTATGTTAGGGTTTTACGCTACCCTTTCACTTTCTTCCAATGACTTATCCCACATGCTGATATGCAACCCTAAATTTCCTTCCCTTGATAGTTCAGCATTGAAGGACCATGGTTTGTTTATTTAACTGTATGGCCCAGGCTAGCTTGATCTTGTTAGATTTTGGAAGCTAAGCAGGGTCAGCCCTAGTTAGTACTTGGATTGGAGACCACCAAGGAATACCTGGGTTGTTTATGCAGAGGCAGGCAGTGGCAAACCACCTGAATGTCTCTTGCCTTGAAAAACTGTACAGGGCCATCATTAGTTGGGTGCGGCCTGACAACAACAACGAAAAGTTTCCCTTTAAATTGGATCATCCTCCCATGGGTTTTTTTTTTTTAACCCATGTTGTGACCTTGCACAGAGACAAC